>NW_006408682.1:7152564-7204588 GCF_000296735.1 Chrysochloris asiatica
TTTTTTTTTTGAATGTCAGTAGAACCCACCTCCTCAGTGGTTTTTAAATGCCTAGACTGTCAACACGCCATCCTTTGAGGGTACAATCACAAACAGAGTTTGGGGGTTTGCTGTGTGTTGCAACTCCTGGAATGGCATAGAATGGGGTCATGTGCTGTTTCCCAACATGGCCTGTGGGAGAATATTTTTTATATGCTATGCTTCAACTGAGACCCCAGAGTGGAATTCAACTCTTCACAGTTTCTTCTTAAATTGAACAAGCCCCTTTCCTATAGGGCTCTCAAGAATGTTAGAGGTTCCCTCATCCTTATGCAGTTTTGAGCTCAGTCTAATCCCTTATCTCTTCATGAGCTGTTTGGCTCATGCTGTTTTGATTTTACTGCAAGCCTGAGCTTCAGTGATCCTCGGCCCTGGCCTCCTCTTTTCAATGGGTCCCTTTGGGCCTCTGGGTTTAATGTCTTCAATGGAGATCTTATGGTATAATGTTTCCAAATTTGTTTTCCAGAGCCACAGCCCCTGGGAGCAGCCTTGCCTGGGGTTTGTCAGTCCCCTAAAGATCCTCCCTCTTCCCCTCCTCCTCCTCCATCAGCAGCCAACTCCTTGTTGGCCCCATCACTCACTGCCAACCTTGGAGAAGTGATAAAGGCATTTGGTGGCTGGACGCAGCTGGGGACTCTCAGAGGTGTCAAAAGCCCATTTCTAATTTTCAGTCTGCATCTTTCACTCATTTCTAACAAACTAGGGACTTTTAAAGGCTTTGTCAATCCAGAAAACCTCGTTTCACTTATCCCTGTCCTTGACATTTCTTGCTAGAGGACCAGACTCCTGTTGATAGAATCTTTTTTCTTATCAGTAGTACACCTGGCTTGGTCTCCTTTTGTGCTGCCTCTGCTTCTGAGCATAGTGGCCTTACCATATCCCCCAGGATGAGTTGAAATCATCCCATGTTCTCTTAAACCTTATGTGTGCTCAGGGGATGACATCAGAGGAAACTAGCTCCACCCACCATTGCTGTCCCCTCCCTTCAAACAGACCCAGTCTCCTACTCCCTGGAATGCTAGGCAAATAAGAACATCTGCCTCAAGCAAATGAACCAAGATCCTTGACAAATCCAGATTCTCTAGCAAATCAGATGAAAAGGAATGTAAGTCAGGGATGAAACACATTATGCTTTGGTCGCACTGTTCCTCAGGTCACACACAGCTGCGTGATGATTTTATGCCTTCAAGCTATAATCAGGTTTCAAATCTGACCCTCTACACCCTGACAAGCAGACTTCTGTAGAAGCTCTTATCATCTTAGAATTATAAAGGATATTAAAGACTGAACATTCTAACCCCCATATTGCACAGATGCAGGCCCTAAACCCAAAATCTACCACTCACTCGACTCAACATTGGAATCACTCAGGCACTCATTTCAGGAAGTGTTCATTAAACAACTGCTGGGTATCCGTAGATGACCCCTGTCCTTAAGAAATCCCAGTCTAAACAGGGAGATCACTTAGAAGCCTATGATTTCCTTATGCTTGTCCTTGAACCACACCTGAGTTAGACCCTTTGGGGTTGTAGCTCAGGGATATGTATTGTTATAGTTTCTCTTGATGTTCACTTAAGTTTGAGAAATCCTGGAAGTAAGCACAGAATATTATAGGACAGCAACTTTATCTTCCAGAGGGAAGAAGAGTGGGAGAAATTAAGTACTGAATGGATACATTCATACAACAAATATTTATTGAGAGTGGGTTATATGTCAGAAGACCTTCTGGGTGCGGAAATATGGCAGTGAACGAAGCAGATAGAAAGCCTTGTTCTCACAGAGGTCTTCTTGACTAGGATCCAAATTGGTGGAGAAATCAAGGTGAGGAAAATAGTATTCTACTTAACTGCCATTGAGTCAACCTTCACGTCATGGCACCCCCATGCAAAATAGATCAAAATGTTTCCCAGACCTCTGCTATCCTATGCTTAGTTGCTGAAGACAATTGTGGGCGTAGGGTTTTCACTGGCTGATTTTCAGAAGATCTTTTTTCCTAGTCCATCTTAGTCTGGAAACTCCATTGAAACCTGTTCAACATCATGTTGTTAAGTGCCATTGAGTCGGTTCTAACTCATAGTAAGCCTAGATAGGGTTTCCAAGGAGCAGCTGGTAGGTTTGAACCACTAACCTTGTGGTTAACTATCCAGTGCTTATCCTATGGCCCCACACCAGAACAGCACACGATTCACCCCGATAGATGACAAGCTTAAATGATGATTTTTGGGTTCTCTGCTAAATGAGGATAGAAGAAATGGTTAATCAATTGGGGTAGGTAAGGAGGAGTCTAGAGACAGGGGGTTCTGATGAAGACTCAGAGAAGGACTTGTGGGTGGGAAAAGTAGGAGAGCAAGAGAGGTTACAGATTAGGACTGCAGAATTGATTTTAAATGATGGCGTGCTCTAGGTGGTGGTCATGGGCTATTGCAGGGAGGTGGAGTTCAAACTCTGGGAATTAGGATTGCAGGAGCTGCAAAGAAGGGAAGTCCATCCACCATCTATCACCAAGAAGGAAGCAACAGGAAGTCCTGTTTTTCCCTCTTCTACCTATGAAAAAACAAATTGTTATCAGCTGAGAAATAAAACCAACCATTGTTACCACCTCAGGGAGTTGGTGTTTGGTTTCATTTCTTTCAACGGAAGTGAGCCAAGGGTAACTTAGTTTCTCTCTGAAAACCAAACTGGTCTGAATTTCTTGAACAAAGGGTATCATTTCCCACAACTAGCATTAAAAAAAAAAAAAGGAAGATATTGTTTGAAAGGACTAATATTTATATTACAAAGGATATTAAAGACTGAACATTCTTTGTTCCGTCTTTGTTTGCTTCACTCCTCTAGTTAACCAAATAGGATTTTTTTTGTTTATTGTTTGTTAATAGAGAAATTTCAGTTTGGGTCGGGAAATACCAGACATAGAATTCCCTGAAGCGTGTGTTTTCTGCTCTCATAGTTTCTCCCAAAGATAACACAGTGCTAAACTCTCGTGGTCTTCTCTTGTAGACTTGTCAAGTTCTAATTCTTAAGCATAGCTTTGCATGACAAGAAATGGTTACACAACTGTTTTTTGGGGGTTTTTTGCTATGCTTTGCTTTGCCTTAATGTGCAAATTTGATTATGGTGTCTAAAATGTCTGGAATTCCTTAAGGGAGTTATTTGCATTATTTGTATAGATGAATATCTCTGCCCTCCCAATAGGCCTGTAAGCTAACGTTAAAACTGCTGACCAAAACATGAATGCATATCTGTAGCCCTTGTTTTCCTAGAAGCCCCAGTTAAAAAGTAAAAAGAAGAGAAGAAGACCCAAGCTTCAAATTGCCATTTCATTTGGTGTGGCATGCACCCAGCTTTCTGGCCAGGCTTTGCAAATCTGGTCTCCCAACTGTTGTAGCTGCCATAATGGAACCCACAAAATCTGCGTTTGGGTCTTGGGGGTGCTCCTTGATGTTCCCTTCATTTCACATTGTGAATAGATTACCCTTTTCCTCTCCCTCACTTCTCCACCCATCTGGATCCTGCTCAAGACAATCAAGGCGCATTGTCTCCATGAGAACACGTTTTCACCATCTAGTTTGTTCAGTATCATTGTCCCAGCACCTAGTAGAAGATTGTCTGGCATATAATAGACTCTCAGTAACTTTTTGTCAAATGAATGAATGAATGATTTAACTCCTCTGGTTCTCCTAATTGTTCTCTCCTTCCCACTGGGTGTTCTTCTTATTTCTCCCATCGCATTCTGTGCTTGCTTCTAGGATTCTCAAGTCTGAGTGAACAACAGAAGGAACTTTGAGAACTAAAAATCTACACATCCGGATGTCCAGCCCCAGAAATTCTAACTCCGATGTGGGCCAAAGGTAGGCACGGGAGAATCAGTCTTCCAAGCCTATTAGACTGATCTCTTGATGACAGGGACCACTTTGTATTGATGTTTCTATCACCTTCCACCCACATGTGTTCAGTAGATGCTTTTGTCTAAGTGTCTGACACATAGCAAGTGTTTACTAATAATGATCATGTGATATTAGAAACACTGCTTCTGTGTGTGCTTTCCTTAGAGAGCTACACTCTTTCTGCTCCTTCACAGAAGGCAGTTTCCTCACCCAGCTTTAGGTGGTCTGGCTTCTAAGTAAATTTTGATCTTGCAGTCCTCAGAAGTGTTTTACTCCTTTAACTCCTTAACATCTTTCAATGGGAGCTGACTGTAGGCTCCTGGGGGACTGGTCTAAGGAAAGGTGAGGGATTTACTGACTTTCATACATTTCTTTATCATCCAAACACTGCGTTCCAAGATGAAGCATATGTGTACCTGGCTTCCTCAGCTCCTGAGAAGGGTGTGCAGCTGGATTCATGTTATGAATTGAATTGTGTGCTCCCAAAATATATGTCAACTTGACTAAGTCATAATTCTCAATTTTGTAATTATCCTCCAATTTGTGATCGGGTATAATTATCCTATGTGTGAAAGCCCTAACTTCTATGGTATTAATAAGGAGTCCTGGTGTGGCGCTGTGGGCTAATGCGTCAGACTGCAAAGTTGTTTGAACTGCAAGGTCGGTAGTTCAAGCTCACCAGATGCTCTTTGGAAACCCTATACAGGGTCACTATGGATCAGAATTGACTCGATGGCACTTCACAACAATAACAACAATATGGTATTAATAAAGCAGGATTAGAGCAGTTATGTTAATGAGAGAGAACACCATCCACAGAATTAGGTTGCACTTTGAGTCAGTTTATTTTGAGATAAAGAAATTAAACAAGTGAGCAGAGATCAAGGGACCTAACAACCACAAAGAAAGAACTCAGAGTGGAGAATGTGCTTTGGGCCTGGTGTTCGTGCACGGAGGACCTCCTAGCCCCAGAGAAGATGGATGCCACCACACTCGGAGCTCCCCAAGGGATGCTAGGCCCACAGATGTTGAAGGAAGACAAGGTTCTTACCCCAGAGCCGACAGATAAAGACTTTCCCTAGAGCCAGCAGCCTGCATTCAGACTTCTAACCTCCTAAATGGTGAAAGAATAGATTTCTGTCTATTAAAGGCATCCACGTGTGGTGGTTATGTGCTGTGGAGTTGATTCTGACTCATAATGACCCTCTATAGGGTTTCTGAAGCTGTAAATCTTTACAGAAACAGAAAGCTTCATCTTTCTCCCACTTGTAGTTTCAAATTGCTGATCTTGAGGTTAGCAGCTTGACTCGTAAACTCTCTACTACCAGAGCTCCTTTTCCACTTGTAGTATTTCTATTATAGCAGCGCTAGAAAACTGAGCTATTCAGGACTCTCACCTCTGGAATCCAGGATTCTAGCAACTAACCCAACATCCCCGACAACCAGTCCCTTCCAGAAAGCCGTGATAACCTCAAGTTAGTGGGATAACAAATTCTGAGGCAATGTGATAGTGTGCATATCTTAAGAGACTCTGAGGCAATATGGTAGCATGCACATTTTTCATAAAAGTTATGTTCTAGTTAATTCCAACTCAGAGTGAATCTGTATATATTAGAGGAGAACGGTGATCCATGGGGTTTTCGATGACTGATTTGTCAAAAGTAGATTGCCAGACCTTTCTTCCAAGGTGCATTAGCAGTGAAAGCATTCATTTTTATACCACCCAAGAATGCCAGAAGGCAAAGGGGATCCCAAATAATCCAGAGTAATAAAAGTCTTGTCTCATGATGTATATATATATTTTTTTTTCTGAGAAAAGGTTCATTTGATAAGAAAGAATATTGGGCATGAAGACCTGGGACCAGACATGTCCTTCTCTTGCCAGTCTTATACCGAGAGTAACTCACTTAGCTTCTCTCCATTGGAGTTCCCTCATCTACAAATAAAGAAATTAGTAATAGCTCTCTCCAGAGTTTTTGTCAGAATTAAATATAATTGTAAAGCTCTGTATAAACACTGGCCCATAAAAAAGAGACAGCAGAGGGAGGATCACTCGGAGCATTGGCCAGTCTTACCTCATTGTCGCTAATTTGTCTGTGTCGTCACTTCCTAGCTCTAATTTCCTCCCATTCTCTTGGCCATTTCACTATATCTCACAGCCAAAAGGAAGCAGAAAGTCTGCACATTCTGAGTTTTCAATTCTGATAAGATGATTTTCCGGTAGAGGAGATGATGTCTGTTTGGGTTGAAGCAGGTTTTCTGAACAAGGGGCAGACTTGCTTTGTTAGCATTGCCTGCCCTTCAGTTTCCATGGAGAGAGCAGCAGATCTATGAGCATACACCTGTCCCCTGTCATGTTGCATCC
Source organism: Chrysochloris asiatica (assembly GCF_000296735.1). NCBI lineage: Eukaryota > Metazoa > Chordata > Mammalia > Afrosoricida > Chrysochloridae > Chrysochloris > Chrysochloris asiatica. The sequence continues at coordinate 7,158,853 of NW_006408682.1, forward strand.
GAGTCAGCTCTTCATTTTATATCAGCAAGCCTTCTCTGCAAAACACTCCCATTTTGTTACTACATGACCCCCTCTTGTGCTGAGGAGTTTGCTTCACGCTAGTCATCAACATGGGTCTGTGAACCTAATTACATCGTTTCTGTGGCTTGGCACATCTACTGTAAATAGCTTTGATTAGTTTCTGTCTCTCTTATTAGTAACAGTTGTGTGTGTGCTAAGGCAGGCTAGACTTTTGTTGTTGTTATGTGCTGTGGAGTCGGTTCCAACTCAGTGATCCTGTACAGGGTTTCTGAGGCTGTAAATCTTTACGGGAGCAGAAAGCCTCATCTTTCTTTCATGGAACTGTGGAACAGCTGGTAGTTTCAAACTGCTGACCGTGAGATTAGCAGCCCAATTCGTAACCACTATGCTATCAGAGCTCCTTAGACTTGAACTTAGAGTAAACCAGTTAGAAGCAAGACGTCCACTCTCCCTGCCTTTTCTCTCCACCCTCCCTCAGTGGCTGACTTTATAGCAGGAACAATCCACACAGTGGCTATGCCAAGTTCTAAACCAGAATTTTCAAAGCCCACCCTAGCTGCTGGCTCCTCTGGATACTTCCTTCAATGCTAGCCTGAACTTGGCTATCTCTTCCGCAAACTGGTTTTTATGTCAGATGCTCTTCTGATGGTCTCCATGTCTTATAGCTCATTTGAATTCTGGCCTGTAATTTTAGCCTCTCTCAGTAGAACAAAGTTATGGGATTTTAAAAGAATGTCATAGGCTTCCAGGAAAGTGAGCACATTTGTCTTGGAGAAATGCAGCCAGAATGCTCTCTGGAAGCAAGGATGATGACACTTTGTCTCATGTAATTTGGATATGTTATCAGAAGAAACTAGACTCAAAGAAGGACATCATGCTTGTTAAAGTACAGGGTCAGCAAAAAAGAGAAAGCCCCTCAACAAAACTGACACTGTGACTTGCACAGTGACGATGGCTCTGGACCCAGCAACATTTCATGCTATTGTATCTAAGGTTGCTATGAGTCGGAATCGACTCAGTGACAGCTAACATCCACAATATTATTTATACTCTAAAACACAGTGCCTGTGTGAAAACCCCCAATTCTAGTTCAGTGTGAAGTGGCACTGGTCATAGTTGGATAATGGGGGATATAATATAAGCTGGAAATGAAGAAAGACCTCCAGTCCCTTTGAGCTGACGGAGCCTCATGGTTATGACTCTGAGCATCTGCAGTAAGCAGACTCTGGAAATGACTGTTTATGTCCTGTTTGTTGGTGTTCGTTGAGTGGAAAATAATACTGGGCATTAAACTGGCACCATGTTACCATGAAATGACTAACCTTGCATGAGTAGGGTGAGTCATATATACTACCAACTTTGAAGTATGGGCCCCAGGTTTGGGGTTTCCTTATGTTGCTTATGATTCAGGTCTCATCAAAGCAGTGCTCAAAAGAGGCCTATGCCCACTTCCTTCATTAGAAAGGAGCTGGTGAGACAGAGCGCAGATTAGGGAGGAAGACACATCTAACCCCTCAGTCTGTACCTCCTGCTCTTCACTTCTGATAGAGGATCAGCAAGACCAAGAGTGCCTTTGATCCTTGCCCACAGTCAGAAATGAGAGTTCTGTCTGACAGTTGGACAGATTGTTCTGTTCCTTGTTTTCTCACTAGCCCACATCTCTGAAAATTCAATATGCCATCTTTCTTTTCCCTTTGAATTTTATTTCCACAGGGGCAGGATGGCAGCAGTGTGGTGCGTTTTATCTAATTAACCTAAAAGGTTCAGTGTCTGCCTCTATTAACCAACCATAAAGGAATTCCTTTTGTAATGTGTCATGTATAGAAATAGTCAAAGTGTAATAGTCAAAGTCTAATTTCAAAAATTAGAGTTTGATCTTCATCATTAGACTTTGTCCTTCCCAAAGTAAGCAAGTGACTGAATAAACCAAGAACAAGATCTGAGAATCATGTAACATATCAAGAAAGGCAAGGTGGGCTGTGGCAAAGGCCGCAAATTCGGTCACTAGCTTAAATAAGCTGCCACTGGGCTGAAGATCGGGCTCCCACTGGTGCAGTGGTTAAGCCTTTTGCTTCTTTCTGAAAGGTTGGCAGTGTGAACCCACCAGCCACTATGCAGGAGAAGAATGTGGTAGTCTGCTTTTATAGAGATTACAGCCTAGGAAACCCTATGGGGACATTCTGTTCTGTCCTATAGAGTGGTTATGAGTCAAATCAACTCAATGGCAGTAGGTTTTTGGTTGAGGGCTAAAGGTTCCAATTGCTCTGCTAGAAGTAAGCTAAAAGTACTGAGGAAAGCAAGAGGAACATCCAACCTGACTCAGTGTTGGGCATGATGGAGGCAATTCTGGAGATGATCCCAAAGTTTAGTAGAATGGACCTGGTGAAGAATATAAGCTTTATATTCATTGTGGGGAACAGAAGACATGAAAACTCAGAGGGAGAGAAACTCTATAGTAGTCCAATCGAGCTGCAGAGTGAAGTGTGAATTGGAGAGTGGAGAAATCAGGTCTTAAGAGAGTCAGGCAGGAACTGGACCAGTAAAAGAGTCTTCAGGTGACACTGAGCTATCAGTGACATGTTGGTGATTCACATTTACCCAGAATTGGCTTGGAAAACAGACCTGGTGATCTATTCCCATTGAAAACCCTTGGAACACAGTTCTACTCTGCCACACATTGAGTCACAATCGACTCAGTGACAACTGGTTTAAGTTTTTTGTTTGAATCAGAAAAGGTATGTGTGGCTTCCTAAGACCCTCCATTGAAGGCAGTGAGGACTTTAAGCAAGCAGCAGCATGATAAGAAGTAAACTTTATTAGAGATTCCTCTAGTAGAAGAGGCAAGAGTGAAAGTGGAGACGTAAGAATAAGAAGCATGACAACTTGAAATACAGGCAGTGATGGTAAGGATGAAAGACTAAGACAGAGCTGAGAAACAGTGCAATGATTAATGCGATGTGGGTATTGGTGAGGGAGAGGGGTTTGTAGTTGTATTAGATGTCTACAGGTCTGCTTGGCTTCTGGCCTGGGCGTCTAGGAGAACCAATCATCTAGGCATACCAGAAGGGGAGCAGGTCTGCAGAAGTGGGGTGAAAGGGACGAGGATGTCACAATGAGCTCCATTTAAGATCTACTGAACCTGATTGAAGATCCTAGGTTCCTCAATTTTCCATCAGATGTAAAATGCATTTGATGGGACCCAGTTGCACACATGTAGGGAATTGTAACACCCTTTGTATTCATGTGATTCTTCATCATCAACCCCAGTGGTGGCACAGCAGGATGACTTGTGTGCTGCGGGATGTGAAACACTGACCAGCCATGATCTAAATACTCACTCTTTGAATTCACGTCAACACAAAGGAGAACGCATTCATGCGCAGCATGAAAATGCTACCTAGTTCATGAGGTTAAAAATACAACAGTCTTTTACATCCTAATTTCCAAGCCTATAAGCATTTTAATCTCATAAATGCATTATAGATTCATAAAGAGCTGACTGGTAATAAGCGAGTTTGCTAAATGAATCAAAGTATCATGATTCAGGTAGCCAAGCAATAAATAATAATGTCTACTGTGTACAAAAGGAGCTCTGGTAGTGTAGTGGTTACAGATTGGGCTGCTAACCTCAAGGTCGGCAGTTCGAAACTACCAGCCGTTCTGCGGGAGAAAGATGAGGCTTCCTGCTCCCGTAAAGATTTACAGCCTCAGAAACCCTGTACAGGGTCGCTATGAGTCGGAACTGACTCCACAGTACTTAACAACAACAACAACAACTATGTACAAAGATAAATACAATGGACTGTTTCCTCAAATAATTCATCATTTTCAAGGATACCCATGAAAACAAATTGCTCTATAAAGATGAATGTTTCATAAGTCGGCTCACAGTGATTTATGTACACCATAGAAAGACATAGAGCTACATGCCATAGAGATTTCAAGCTACGACCTTTTGGAAGTAGATTGCCTGAGCTTTCTTCCATGGTGACTCTGGGTGTGTTCAAACCACAAACTTTTTGGCTAGTAGTTGATCACTTCATTGTTTACTCCCCTCAGGGTATCATGAGTCATCATGAGTTGGCATCAAGTTGACAGCAGTTGATTTGGGGTTTTTCACTGGTATTTTAGAAGTAATGTTAGTTAACGGGAATTGCAGGAAGGTAGAGATGAATTTTGATGGGTTTGGGATGAGGGGGTGGGGTGGGATAATATCCAATGCCATTGAGAGAAGCCTAAGGCTACATTGAGTAAGAGTGCTTTGTAAATCAAATTAGAACTTGGAGGATGAGTCAAGTCTAAATGTCACATAAGAATCTATTTAAATTATGTTTAAGTTATGTCCCTTCCCCATAATATGTGTTGACATCCTAATTGCTGGACCTGTAAATCAGACCCTATTTATAAATATATCCACTTCCCACTCGTACTCTTTCACCATACTTATTCAACCTGAATGCTGAGCAAGTAATCTGAGAAGCTGGGTTCTATGAAGAAAAACGTGGCATCAGGATTGGAGAAAGGCTCATTAACAACCTGCCGTATGAAGATGATACAACTTTGCTTGCTGAAAGTGAAGAAGACTTAAAATATTTACTGATGAAAATCAAAGAGCACAGTCTTCGGTATGGATTGTATCTCAATGTAAAGAAAACAAAAATCCTCACCACTGGACCAATAAACAACATTCTTATCAATGGAGAAAAGATTGAAGTTGTCAAGGACTTCGTTCTTCTTGGATCAACTATCAACACTCATGGAAGCAGCAGTCAAGAAATCAAATGAAATATTGCATTGGGCAAATCTGCTGCAAAAGATCTTTTTAAAGTGTTGAAGAGCAAAGATGTTAGTTTGAGGACAAAGGTGCGCCTGACCCAAGCCATGGTATTTTCAGTAACCTCATATGCATGCAAAAGCTGGACAATGAATAAGGAAAATCATAGAAGAATTGATGCTTTTGAGTTATGGTGTTGGAGGAGAATATTGAAAGTGCCATGGGCTGCCAAAAGAACCAACAGATCTGTGTTGGAAAAAGTGCAGCCAGAGTGCTCCTTGGAGTCCAGGATGGCCAAACTTCATCTCTCATCCTTTGACATATTGTCAGGAGGGACCAGTCGCTGGAGAAGGATATCATGTTTGGTAAGGTGGAGGGTCAGAGAAAAAGAGGAAGACCCCCAGCAAGATGGATTGGCCAAGTGGCAGCATCAGTGGGCTCAAGCATGGCAACCATAGCGAGGTTGGCCCAGGATTGGGCAGTGTTTCGTTCTGCTGTGCATTAGGTCACTCACTATGAGTTGGTACCAACTCGATGGCAATTAACAACAACAACAACTTCTCACTTACTGTCATGACATGGTTAGGTTCCAAGAACTAGGTCATCAGAAAAAAAATTGCATTATGCAAAAATGAAGGATGACTACATCAGATTAAAAAAAGGAAGAGGACTGCATCATAATACAACTGCTATGTGACACCATTGCCTAACTGCCACATTTCACCACTCAGCACTAGCAAATTACTGAGAATCATGGTCTATCCAAGTTGACACATAACCTTCAGCATCACAGTTAGCATTATTCTGGCTCATACCTTGGCATTCGTTACAGCCAGACATACGTTGTTAATGTGCAAAACAGTCGGAGGACAGATATTTTTACTGTTACCATAGATTATAACTTTTGGCTAAGGAGAGAGTCAATAAGTGAGGGATGTAAGAGTTTTCTCCTATTATGTTAATTCCTTTTATTGATGTGCTGATTCATACCAGATTATGTTGTTGTTGTTGTTGTTAAGTGCCTTTGAGTCGATTCTGACCCATAACAACTCTGTATAGGGTTTCCAAGAAGCAGCTGTTGAGCTTGAACCACCAGCTTTTCAGTTCAAATGGCTTTGCAATCTAGTGCATAAACCCACAGCGCCACACCAGAATATGTTGGGTGGGTCCTAATCCTAATCTCTTCTAAGCAGTATCATAGATGAAGAACAGACTAGATATAGACAAACACATACACACAGGATAAGACAGACAACATATGAAGAGCCTTCTGTAAACAGAGGCACTCCCGGGATTGCTGGCAGTCATCAAAAACAAGGAGAGAGACCTATAGGAGACATCTCCATAACCAAGACCTCCAGACTATGGTAAAATAAATGTATATTCTTTAAAGGCACTCGCTTGTGCTATTCCTTTTGCAGCAGCCCAAGCAAACCAAGACAGGGTCTCTCTGGCACTATGGAATGAAAGGATCACAATCAAGTGCCAACTACGCATATTAGGTTGAACCATGTGACAATTGGAGTCCTGATGTAGTGCTGTGGGTTAATGTGCTGGACTGCAAAGTTGGTTTGAACCACAAGGTCAGCAGTTCAAGCTCACCAGCTGCTCCTAGGAAACCCTATACAGGGTCGCTGTGGGTTGGAACCGACTCGACGGCACTTCACAACAGCATATGAAAATTGACAGTTTTGTAATTTATAAAAACTGGTTAAATGTCAGTATCGTCATGTAGTCCAATCTAATAATCCTGTGTGATTTGAGAACGCAGTCCAGAGAATCCCTAATATGTGCTGCACATGTGCCACCTGCAGCCTTCTGATGCGGCTTAATTTGAAGTGATGATCATGGACTTTACATGAACTCCCAAAGGAGCAAAGTTCCAATGAGCATACTCTTCCCAACAAATTTAAGGACAGGTTGGAAAATTCATCAATGTTTTCTTCCTCATTCCCCAGGCCTTAAAAAGAAAATCAATATAATTAGGGTCCCATTTCTGATGGCCAGTGATCCTGGTAGGCCTTGCATCTAAAATTCCCATATCAACTAAGGTTCTAAAACTTCAGCAGCTTCCAGGAATCTGTATGAATTCCTTGCTTCATCTTTGGTGAAGGAGATTCATCACAAATCCCAGGTTGCCTTGGCTGAAACTTGCCCCATGTTGAAAAGGTCAGTTTGAACTCAAATCTCTATCCCATAGGAGAATGCTCTGAGGCTGGGACTGAGTTCATTTTATTCAAGCAAGCAGGCTCTTTGGAGAGGACTGATTACTGATGCTGTCAGCTGATGAGGAGGTAACGATTCCATGAAGCTGAGGTCACGAACCTGGAGCATATTTTTAAAACTATATTAGAAAACGATTTCAATATCTAAGTGTGCATAAGGAAAAAAAATTTTTTTTTGATAAATAATTTCAATGGATCATGTTGGCCTTACACCAAGACTGTTGACTCAGTCACCATGGAATCGATGTACATGTGTATTTAAATCCACATCATAAATGGCTTAGTTTCTTTTCTTTTTTTTAAGAGAAAGGCTCATTCTAAAGTTTGAAAGAAAAAGGCTTTGGAAACCCAAAGGTCTCACAAACATTTTAAGACATTCTTCGTGGGTCTCTGCAGTCACATATTAGAGCTGTTTGTTGTTGTTGTTGTTATGTGCTGTGAAGTTGGTTCCGACTCATAGGGACCCTGTACAGGGTTTCCGAGACTGTAAATCTTTACGGAAGCAGAATGCCTCATCTTTCTCCCATGGAATAGTTGGTAGTTTTGAACTGCTGACCATGAGATTAGCAGCCAGATTCGTAACCACTACGCTACCAGAGCTCTGTTTGGGAGACTCTTAATTGAGGAAAGAGGGAGCAAACTTGCCTGAGGTCACCCCCTCTGCTGGCAACATTGTGCCTCATGAAGGAGGACACATACTGTGTGACATCCAAGACCAAGTGCTGTCTCCTCATGCTTGCCAGGGACACTAGCAAATGCTTTCCTTCTGTCTTTTGTTGCCAAGTGTGGGCAAGAGAGAAAAGGAAAAAGACTAGTTAAGCTGGAAGGGACCTGAGTGATCTGATCATTTGCCGCTTTGATTTCCCAGGGAGCCCTGTGGAGGCCACACTGGGTAGGCTGGGCCTCAGTTCGCCTTTCATTTACCTCAGCCCCAATTTCAGCTTCCTAAACTACAGGTCCTAGGTAATACAAATGGTTAATGTGCTCAACTGCTAACAGAAAGGTCATCTCAGAAGTACCTCGAAAGAAAGACCTGGTAATTTATTTCCAAAAATCAACCACTGAAAACCCCAGGGAGCACATTTCTGAGGATGGGGTTGCCATGAATTCATGTGGACTTAACAGCACCTGGCAGTGAGGATGGTAAACTATAGTCCAGCCTCCTGCTTCTACGTGTGAGGAAAATAAGTTCCAAGTGGGCAAAGGGCCTTTTCTAAGGTATTCTAAGAAAAGTAGTAGAAAGCCAGGCCGAAAGAGAAAGCAAAGTGTTGTAAGTGGAGAATGTTTTTTGTGTCCCTGACAGTCATCCATGGCCTGGCTGACCACACCATAAGGACAGATGTCATGTTAGGTGCCATGGGGTGTTCGAGAGAATCCTGAAACATGGTCACTGGCTCTTGTAGGGACAAAAAGTTCAGGAACTGAGCATCAGATGTGCCAGACAGAGAGCACACATGACTTGTTCCCATGTCCAGTTTGTGGAGACAAAATCAGCTTCGTGGGATCCATCTTTCTCTGCCATCCGTGCACACCGATCAGTTGGTCCACCATTTTCAAGGACCAGCTGCATTCCTGGCACAGGTGGTAAGAGTATTGGGGGAGGAAAGCAAAGGAAATTTCAATCCACTGTGGTATGTTTTCCTTTCTTTTGAGAGCCTTTCTGGAGCCAGTTTTGTAGGTTATAAGTTGGGCTGCTAAGCACTAGGTCATTTGTTTGAATGTAGCAGCCTCTCCGCTGGAGAAAGATGAAGCGATCTGCTCCTTAAAGATTTACAGTCTACTCTGTTGTATAGGGTTGCTGTGAATCAGAGCCAACTCATGACAGTGAATTGGTTTTGGTTTAAGCCAATATCTTCTATTTAGTTAAAAGTAAAATAAAATGGCAGCTGGCAACAAGGTAACATGCATTACCTTTTCCATCAGTCTCCTCCTCAGTATCCATTCTTGTCTGGAATTGAGTATGAGGTGTTAGTTTACTTCTTTTTGAGGGTGTTGGTTTTGTTTTGTTTTCCACTGATTGGTGGATGGTAAACTTTCCCCAAACACACTGAACACAAAAGCAACACTGTCTTAAAGCCATATGCCTGGTGGTCAGTCAGCACTTCCCCAGGACTTGTGCATGATGATGTTTCATTGAGCCCCAGCAGATAAGAGGGGGAGCGTGACAGGAAATTGGGACCCCAGAAACCAGCTAAGCCTCTGGCATCACAGGACTCTGCCCCCACCTCCATGCTGCCCCAGGTTACCAAGAGCATTTCCTGGAGGTCCCAGCTCACCTACAAGCAAGACACATGAATTATGAAAAGGAGAAAGTCTGTGATTCCTGGCTAAGGGTAGTTATCAAAGGCAAGTGTGTCAGCCAACCCTAGTTGTTGTTGTTAAGTGCCATCGAGTTGGTTCTGACCCATAGCAACCCTGTATATGGTTTCCAAATAGCAGCTGGTGAGCTTGAATTGCCAACCTTGCCATTCAAATGGCTTTGCAGTCTGGCGCGTTAATCCATAGAGCCACATCAGGACTCTGCCGGCCCTAGTAGACATGGGTGTTGTTGTTAAGTGCTGTCATCGAGTCAATTTCAACCAATAGTGACCAAGGAGTGGCTGGTGAGCTTTAACTGCCAACCTTGCAGTTCAAACAACTTTGCAGTCTGGTGCATTAACCCACAGCACCACACTAGGACTCCAGTAGAGGTGGGCGTTGTGATGAAAAGGAATCTTGAAAGGAAAGATTTTGCCATGCTTTGCTCATTCATTGTTTTTCTCTGTAGTTTGTGGCTTCTAGGCTAGGTTTCGCTCTCCCTGGGGCCAAGGGTCTTCTGATTGATACTCCTCATTTGAGACCTGCAAGGACAGTCCCCAGATGGCCCAGGTCCCAGGAGGATGAATGTGATCTGTGCTTATTTTGTCCCATGCACTCCTAGTATTGCAGAGATCTGGGTCTATGTTAAAACTGTAAGCACAAGAGACAAATGGTGACTGTCTGTCTGTCTGTCTGTCTGTCTCTGTCAGGGTGAAACTATGACCATCTCTTCTATTCTTCTTATTGCCTGTTGTTGTTGTTAAGTGTCATCAAATAGGTTCCAACCCATAGCGACCCTGTATAGGGTTTCCGAAGAGCAGCTGGTGAGCTTGAACCGCCAACCTTGCAGTTCAAACAGCTTTGCAGTCTGGTGCATTAACCCACAGCACCACCCCAGAGCTCCTCTTAATGCCTTTTGTTGTTGTTGTAAAGTACCATCAAGTCGATTCCAACCCATAGTGACCCTGTATAGGGTTTCTGTGGAGCAGCTGGTGAGCTTGAACCACCGACCTTGCATTTCAAATGATTTTGCAGTCTGACGCATTAGCCCACAGCACCACACCAGGATCCAGGACTTTTATTGCCTAGGACAGCAGTAATCGGATGGAATGTTACCAACATAGATTTGTGGATTAGTTAACGAGAGGTAGGGCTGAGGTGGATTCTCACTTTCCATGTGGAAGACCCATGTTGAATTCCCGGCCAGTGCTACTGTTGAACAGCCACTATCCATCTGTCTGTTGAGGTGTAGATGTTGCTGGGATGCTAAACATCTTTCAGCAGAGCTTTCAGATGAAGAAAAAGAAGAAACACCTCTATGATCTATTTCTGAAAACCAACCAATGAAAACCCTGTAAGTGACAATGGCCCAGTCTCAACCAATCATGAGGATGGTGCAGGACTGGACAGTATTTCGTCTTGTTTTGCATGGTTGCCATGATTCAGGGCTAACTGGACACAGTGAACAACAAGGGCGAGTAAAGTTCATGGGCGTTGTCAACAGTGTACCAAAAGCTACCTGAAGATTCTACTCTGATACACATGGGGTCCCCATGAGTTGAAATCAACTTCATGACAACCAATTAAGGGTGGGTAGAAGGGCAATGTCCCCTGGAAGAGTGTCTTTTGCAGAAGGAAAGTTCCAGAATGGTCAGGCTACACCCTTCTCTCCTGCCCTTCAAAGGACTTGCTGACCTACCACCTGCCCTGACCACAGATTGTGGACTGCCTTCCTACAAGTATATCTGATCTCGACAAGAGAAATGGGGCATAGGCTAAAGAAAACATTGCCAAGTTCTCCTTTCATAGAAATGAGCAGAAAATGGAGGTAGGGACACAGATATTTTTGTTTGTTTTGGAAATAGGTCAAGTAAAGGGAATGGCTTGGAAAATTACCTTTTATTTGTCTACAGAGGCTATTAAACATTAAAGGAAATTCCCAAAGGAAAAGGTGAGAGACTTGTCTCTGTCAGTCTTTGCAAATAGCCTAGATGCTCAGTGCTCTGGAATGTTTGAAAACAGGACCAGCCCTGGCTGAGGGCAGAAGGAAAAATAAGGCCCTGATGACGTCTTTCACCCAGAGGACTGCACACTTAAACCCTGATTTCCTAGTTTAAGCCAAACTCATTGTGTAAGTGCTATTGTTGTTAGGTGTCATTGAGCCAGCTTCCAACTGGTGCAAGTAATTTACAGTTGGTTGCTAACCAAAAGGTTGGCAGTTTGAACCCATTTGATGTCTCTGTGGTAGAAAGTCTTGGAAGATTGCTTTTGTGGAGATTAAAGCCCATTGCCCTAAAGTCTATTTCAACTCACAGGCAGAGCTGAACTGCCCTCTGGGATTTCCTAGGCTATAAACTTGATGGAGCAGATCATCAGGTCTTTTGTCCCTCAGAGCAGATGGTAGGGTTTGAACCACTAACCTTTCCGTTAGCAGTGCACTTAACCACTACACAGCCAGGGCTCCTGTAAAGACCATAGCCAAGGAAATCTTAGGGAGCAGTTCTGCTCTGTAACACACAAGGTCTACATGATTATATAAGTAATTAATTTTTAAAATAAGACCTAAGTTCCAGTATGGAAAAACACTGGACCGGTTTGAACCATAAGATCAGCAGTTCAAACTCAATAGCTGCTCCTTGGAAAGCATACACAGGGTCATTATGAGTCAGAACCGACTCCACAGCACTTAACAACAATCTTAAAAAGGAGCCCTGATGTGATGCTGTTAGAGAAGCACTTGACCACAAGGTCGGTGGTTCAAACCCATCAGCAGCTCCTTGGAAACCCCTTGGAAAATATAAGGTCACTATGAGTTGGAACCAACTTGACAGAATTTAACAATAACAAATCTGTGAAAATAGTGATCTAGTTTTGACATTTTCCAGGCAAATCTGAAGGAAGACACATCTGCATGTCAGCCTAGCTTCCCGACTATAGTGTACCTACTGAAGTTAAGCACTCCCCCACCCCCCAGCCCCAAATGTCCTCACTTCATTTTGTACTTCACACTCTCATTTGTTCCTTTTTGCTTTGTCTCCAAGCTCTGATTCCTGGGCAGTGCACCTATTAATCTTGAATGGAATGAAGTCTCTGCCACTTCCATTTGAAAAAGAAATAGCTTTGCCTTTTCCATTTGACTCAACATTATAAAATATTTATGAATCTTCTGGCACCTTGAGGCTCCCTCTCTCCCATCGATTCTCTCGGTCAACACTAAGTGTTCACTTTGAGCAAAGCACTTCCTGTCAATCAGGGACAGGCCATTCAGTTCGCCCCAGTTGCTCCAAGTCCACTGAGTCACTGGCAAAAGCTCCCACTGCTCATGTGTCTGAGAAGCTCTCACTGGGTTCTAAGCCTCTTAACCTTACAGCCATGGTATAGGAGGCTGTCCTTTCCTGTGGCTTTGGAATCTTTCTTTGTCTCCTCAGTTTCTCCCACCTGGGTGTTCCTGCTGTAAGCACACACAAACACACCTCTCATCTGTGGCTTCAGGGGATGCAGGCAGGGGGGTTGAGAGTGTTTCTGGATGTAAGGGTCATTTTTGATCCCGGAGGATTGTGATCTTGACCAGATAGGATCATTAGATGCTTCCAGAAAGGAAAATATTCATACTGCTTTTCTTCAGGTGACTGAGGTTTCCCAAAAGTGACTCTTGCTCACTCCTTGCTAGTCCCTATATGACATCCCTGAATCCACAGTATCAGAAATACATTAAAATTCGCTCACTGTCCTGGTGTTACTGTTGTTTGTTGTCATCAATTCAGCACCAGTTCATGGCAACCCTATGCACAAAAGAACAGAAGTCCACATCATACCATGATGGGGTACAGATCTGTCTTTGTGATCCACAAGGTTTCCATGGACTGGTCTTTGGAATATAGATCACCAGATACTCTTTCCTTAGTTTGTAAGTTGCACTGAAATCTACTTACACCATAGCAACACTCAGGCCTCCTCTGACAGATGGGTGCTGGCTGCACATGGCTTGCATTGGCCAACAATGGTCCTTCATACATGTCATGTATGGATATGAGGATGCTACAACTGGACCACCAGTGTCTTCATAAGCTCCATCCTATGGAAAAACATAATACTGGAAACCAATAGTGTGAGACACGGAGCATAGTTCAATAGGATTTGTCTCTAGCAGGTGGCAAGGACATACAGTGAGCTGAAAGTTAGGGAACAAGGAGACCTTGACTTGGGGGAGGCTGCTACTTCTATGCTTTCTTCTTGCCTAGAGGCAGCAAGGTGGGACACAGACACTTGGGCAATGGGTTCACTTGGCCGGACCATCCCACTCCAAGCACGTAGCATAATTCTCTACACAAAAGAATTCTTTGATAAATCTTGAAGGTGTTCATTTATTCCTGACATCCTATTTTTTTGTATCACCTCAGTGTGTCCTGCACAGTTGTAAGAAAGACTACCACATTCTTTCTTTCTTTCTGGTACCCACCATCAAAATAATAGATGTCAGGTGTCTCAAATGCCCTGAGGTCTGCATGTTCCTATGTAACTGTGTTGTTACTAATGTTAGGTACCATTAAGCTATTTCCACCTCATAATGACTCAACTCATAGTAAACAAAATAATCATTGCTTAGTCCTGTGCCATCATCCCATTCATTGCAGTTTGAGTCTATTGTGGCAGACACTGTGTCATTCCATATTGTTTGGTGTCTTCCTCTTTTTCTCTGATCATCTACTTCACCAAGCACAATGGTCTTCTCCAGGGACTGGTCCCTCCTGATAGCATATCCACAACACGTGAGATGAAGTCTCATCATTCGTACTTCTAAGGAGCATTCCAAAGCTGATTTGTTCTAGTCTCCTGGAAGTCCATGGTATGTTCCATATTCTGCTAATGTCATAATTCAGATGCATCAGCTCTTTACCAGTCTTGCTTATTCATTGTCCAGGTTTTGCATACATATGAGACAATTAAAAATACCACGATTTAGGTCAGGCATAACTTAGTCCTCAAAACATTACTTTACTCTTTAACACTTTAAAGAGGTTTCACAGAAGATTTGCCAAATACAATATGTCATTTGATTTTTTGACTGCTGCTTCCATGGATGTTGATTGTGAATCCAAATAAAATGAAATCTTCACAACGTCAATATCTTCTCCATTTATCATGATGTTGTTTGTTGGTACATTTGTGAGAATTCTAGTTTTCTTTACATTGAAGTATAATCCATATTGAAGGCTATAGTTCTTGATCTTCATCAGTAAGTGCTTCAAGTCCTCTTTGATTTCAGCAAGCAATGTTGTATTACCTACATATCACAAGTTGTTAATAAATCTTCCTCTAATCCTGAAGCTACATACTTATTCATATAGCTCAGCGTCTCAGATTGTTTGCTCAGATTTAATAAGTAAAGAGAAAGGATACAACCCTGACCCACACATTTCCTGATTTGAAACCATACAGTATCCCCTTGCTCAGTTAAATGGAATAAAAGTTTGAGTACTTTTTTTTCTTTTTTGGTTCTTTCAACTTGAGAAGCGCCAAGTGTTTTTTGTTTTTTCAATTTTGGTTTTGTAACTCTAAACCTTTGCACATTTCATTATAATACTTTACTTTGCCATCTTGAGTCACTCTTTGAAATATCCTGTTCAGTGCTTTTGCTACTTTACATCTTACATCCTTTTTGGTCTTTTCTTTCTTTCCTTTTTAATAACCTTTTGCTTTCATGTCTAATGTCCTTGACCTCATCCCACAACTTGACTGGTATTTGGTCATTGGTGTTCAGTGAGCCAAACCTATTTTCAGATGGTTTCTAAATTCAGGTGGGATAATATTCAAGGTTGGAGTCCTGGTGTGGCATTACAGATTAACGCACTGGACTGCAAACTTGGTTAAAGTCACAAGGTTAGTGGTTCAAGCCCACCACCTTCTCTTTGAAAACTCTATACATGGTCACTAGGCGTCAGAACCGACTTGACAACACTTAATAACAATGACATACTCAAGGTTGGGGGGCGTGGTTGCTCCAAACCCTAAAAACTGGACTGTGAACCACAAGCTTTCTGCTCGTGTGAAGATTTAAAGCTTCAGAAACCCACCCTATACAGGGTCGCAATGAATTGGAACCAACTCAACTGCCCTTAACAACAACAATACACTCAAGGTTGTACTTTAGCCCTCATGAAGTTGTTTTAACTTCTTTTTTTCAGTTTCAACTTGAACTTGACTATGAACAATTGATGGTTTTTCTACAGTTGACCTCTGTCCTTATTCTGGCTGACTTTGAGTTTCTTTCCCCAGATACAGTCAATTTGCCTTCTGTGTAGTCACCGTTTATGTTGTTTTTAAAAGATTATATGCAGTAAATAAGTAGGTCTTGCAAAAGTCTATCATGAAACCACTGGTGTCGATTCTGTCACCATAACCTCATCATCCACCTACTGACCCTTCTTCTTGTTCCCCACCCTTCACATCGTCACCAGTAATTATCAGATTTCAGACTTCAGGTATTGGTAAAACTCTATAATTTCTTCTTTGGCATGAGTGGTTGGTGCATAAATTTGAATAATCATGGTGTTAATTGGTCTTCCTTCTAGGTTTATGGATACTATCCTATCACTGTCCTTCAGGATGATCTTGAAATGTTCTGTTCGATAATGAATGCCATACCCTTCTCCTTCAATTTGTCATACCCAGCATAATAGATCAGAGAATTGTGTAATTCACAAGGACCAATATCATTCCATTTTAGCTCAATAATTAGATGTATCTTCAAGCATCCCATTTCATTTCTGACAACTTCCAATTGTCTTTGATTCATACTTCCTACATTCCGTGTTCCAATTATTAAAGGATGTTAGTGGCTGTTTCTTTTCATTTTGAGTCATGCCACATCAGCAAATGAACGTCCCCAAACCTTTATTCCATCCATGTCATTGAAGTGGAATCAACTTTGAGGAGGCAGCTCTGCAAAGCAGTGGTATTTTCCAACCGGAAGGGCTCATCTTCTTGCTCTATATCAGACAATGTTCCAATGCTATCCATAAAGTTTTCACTGGCCAGTATTTTAGAGGTAGATTGCCAAGTACTTCCTCCTAGTCTGTCTTAGTCTGGCAGCTCTGCTGGAACCTGCTCACCATGGATGACTATGCTGGTACTTAAAATACCAGTGGCTTAGCTTCTGGCATCAGAGCAATATGTCAGCCACCGTAGTACGCTATGTTGATAGATGAGTCGGGGTGTAACTGTACAGTGAATTGGGTTCAATTCCTGACTCTCAAGCTACCTATCTGTGTACTTGAGCAAGTGATTCAACCTCTGTATTCCTCATTTTTCTTCTCTATGAATGAGGGATAATTATAATAACTGGCTTTTAAAGTAGTCACTCATAAAGTAGAGATACTTTGAAACACTGCAAGAAAAAAATGCCTGGCACACAGCAAGTACTCCATAAATGCTGATTCTTTTTGTTACTATTGTTGTTGTCGTTAAGTGCCATCAGGTCAGTTCTGACCCATAACAACCCAATATAGGGTTTTCAAGGAGCAGCTGGTGAGCTTGAACTACCGATCTTGCAGTTCAAACCAACTTTGCAGTCCAGCGCATTTAACCCACAGTGCCATTACTAATGAGTTACTACATTGAACCTTGAAGGCATTGAGATTTACTGAAACCTCTAGACGCCGTGTGCCCTAAGACTATCAGAATGTATACCTGAATTTTACCGGTGTATTTTTGGGTCAGTGACTCTCTGAGCACCTCTCCAGTGCCAGTAACAAAATGCTGCGTCATCTGCTCCTGACCGAGGGAAGGGAAGGAAGGATAACCCCGCTACCAGGCTGGACCATGGTCTGAGCTCCTTCACCCTTTCACCTTGCCCGTGAGGCAGGTTGGGGAGTGCAAAACAAATACAAGAGTGGTTCTGAGTCAAGTGTGGTCAAACAGGCAGCGGGGTCAATTTCAGTTCTAAAGTTATTTTAGGTGGTGGCACTGAGAGATTGGTTTGCGGTTGTTTAATTATATTTTTGTGCCTTGCAGAAAATCTCAAAAGCTAGACAACTTAAATGATTTAACGTTGTCCTGGCTAACAGGTACATTCCCCTAAAACCTCATAAATATACTACTGTTTAAATGTCTATTGAACTGAAATGGTACCGCCCAGTCAGTCATGGGTGGACTCTGAGAATAACAGAACCGTTCGCTGTGCATCTCCCTAGTGTGAAACTTGCTGGAAATTGCTGAGCAAATACAGTTTCTTAATGCAGCCACATTTGCCCCATCACTGTCAGTGTACTATTGCATTAGAATGTATTACACTCAGCCATTCTGGCATTTTCCCCATCTGCTTACATTTAGAATAGGACTCGCTGCCAAAGATGAGGAATCCCAGTGCCCACAGTCCAGCAAACACAAGCCAAGGGGTAGAAAAGAAAACAAATGGAAAAACTGCTTGTTTCTAGCTGGTTTCATTCCTAATCTAGCATGTTTGCAAGGATTAGGAATTTGTCCCTGAAGTGCTCAGCCCCAGAGAGAAAGGCTTTAATGGCAGGCCCTAAAGCCCTGAAGCTTCGACTATATCTCCCTGACCTTGGGCTGTCTTCTCAACCACTACCAAACCATAAATTCTGCAAGGCCGACAGGGAGAGCCTTACTCCTCAGAGCCAGAATACCTGAGTTTACTAAATGTTGGTTGGATGAATGAATGGATTACACATAACTCTTTGTGTCGGGTTTTAAAACATGGCTGTAAATTCTTTGATGCTTTGCCATTAAGAGATAATCTGTGTCCCCTTGCTTGAATTGGGACTATGTCCCCCCATTTGAATTCAGCAGAAGTAGTATCCTTTTTGTGATTCCAAAGCTAAGTGGTAAAAGGCCGTGCAGGTAGCACATATGCCCTGAGCCACCATGTAAGGTGTTCACTCACTCTCAAGTTACTCTATTTGAGAGTAGTCTTGTAGCTCAGTGGTTAAGTGCTTGAGTCCTAACTGAAAGGCTCATGGTTTGAACCCATCCGGCAGCTTCATGGGCAAAAGACTTGGCAGTCTGCTCCCATCAAGGTTACTATCTAGAAAACCCTTAGGGAGCACAGAGTTACTATGAGTCAAAGGGGACTCAACAACACCTAAATACAATAACTATGTTGGAGAGTCCCTGGTTTGTACAAACGCTTAAGGCGTGCAACTACTAATGAAAGGTAGGAGGTTCAAGACCTCCCAGTAAAAGCCTGATAATCGACGTAAAAAATCATGCTTTCAAAACCCCACAGAGCACAATTCCATTCTGACACATTTCGGTTCATCATGGTTGGGAATTGACTCCAAAGGCTTTCCACCAGGAAGTTTTGAGATGCTTTGTAATTAACGAAAATATCCTTCTAGACTCAAAGTATAGACGTTTGTGCTCTGCTAGCCCCATCTAGTTGGCAATAATCCCCACAGTCAGGAAGTTGATCTTAAAGAAAGTTTAAATCCTTCCTTCAATATAAACCTATAACTTCTTTATTTACCCTCTGAAGAGATGGATCACACCTGGTTCCCACTCTCTCACTTTATCATAACTCTTCACATACGAGGATATAATTACTAAGTAGTTTTTCAGCTTTCTCTACTTTAAGTCAAATATTCTAAAAGATCTTTGTAGATCCTTTCACCTTTGTTCATTTTACTTTATATTCACGGCCATTTGACAGCAGATGGTAACAGTTTTCAGAGAGATGGAGGACAGAGTCATAAAATGAGAGACTTAGATCAAAATAACAACAATCCTTTTGGCATTTAAGGCGCTTTATAGTAGGCAGAGCATTTTCACATGCATTACCTCAGGATCCTCATAAATGCCCAGTGACATGAATAAGGCAGACATTTGTTCGTGCTTATTAAAAGATCGTATTTGTTAATGGCCAAGCTGGGACTACAATTGCCAGTATGTGGATGAGGACAGAAACAGCAAAGCTGATGAGTTTGAATGGTGAATTCTTTGCTCTTCAATTTTTAGTTAATGTGGTTTTTTCTTTTCCATAAGCAGAATCAGAATTTCTTTTAAAAAAAACAACAACAAAAAAACAATGTATTTGTGATTCAAGAACTGGGGCTTTGTAAAGTATTTGGACAGTTTGGAAATAACTTGAAGTATGCCGTTTTTAAATATGAATAATTCAATTGTGAATGTTAACAGAAACTTAATAGTGAAATTTCTTCTGGTTGCTGTCACTGACTTTAAATTCCCAGAAAAATGGTAGATGATTTGGTGTGTTCAGAATCAGAAATAAAATATGCATTGGGAACCACTGATGTTGGCTTAAAATTTTGCATACATCTGTAATTAAATGCAATTGCAAATATGCTTTATTACCTCTTCATTGTAAGTATTTGAATTTAAAGATACAGCAGGATGCCTTGTAACAATCTCATCACCAAGCCATTTGGATGAAAGTCCCACCTTTGTCTTGTCCAATGGTAATGACAGTCTTGGTAGTGAAGTGAATTACATGTTGGGCTGCTAACCACAAGGTCAGCAGCTCGAATCCACAAGCTACTCTGTAGGAGGGAAAGATGAGGCTTTCTGCTCCTGTAAAGATTTACAGCCTCAGAAACACTGGATAGGTTTGCTGTGAGTCAGAACTAACTCTGCATCACACAACAGCGGAATGGTAACAACAGAACCTGAGAACTGAAGGCCCCATAGACTATGCTCTATAAAATAGGCATGGGTTCATAGTTACGCTCAGTGTCAGACCTTCAGGTAGGGTATGATGAAGGCAAAGCACTGGAGAGATTGCATAGGTCGGCTGGAACCTCAAGGTCAGCAGTTCAAGCTCACCAGCTGCTCCTCAGAAACCCAATACAGGGTCGGTGTGAGTTGGAACCAACTTGACGGAACTTCACAACAAATAAATAGAAATAAGGAAGAAGAGAGGTGGTGGTGATCCAGAAGTGATGTTATGAGGGTGGAGGATGAGTAAAGTTGACACTTAAGCCTACTGTCATGGAATGAATTGTGTCTCTCCAAAATAAGTGTTGTAAATCCTATACCCCAGCACCTAGGGCTGTAATCCCATTTGGGAATAGGACTTCCTTTGTTAGAATAATGAGGTCATATCATTATTGTTGTTGTTGTTGTTAAGTACCATCGAGTCGGTTCCGACCCATAGCGACCTTGAACAGGGTTTCCGAGGCTATAAATCTTTACGGGAGCAGAAAGCCTCATGTTTCTCCCGCGGAACAGCTGGTAGTTGCGAACTGGCAACCTTGAGGTTAGTAGCCCGATTCGTAACCACTACACTACCCGAGCTCCTTGATATCAATGTAGGGTGTGTTTTAACTCAACTATCTTCAAGGAACTCTGCCATTGTTGTGGGTTACGAATTGAGCTGCTAACCACAAAGTCAGCGGTTTGAATCCACCAGCTCCTCCACAGGAAAAAGATGAAGCTTTCTGCTGTCATAATCAGAAATTTACAGCCTCAGAAACCCTATACAGAGTCACTACAAGTCAGAACCTACTCAACAGCACATAACCACCTCCAACTTCAAGATATGAAAAGAACACATTAGGCACAGCGAAAGAAGTGCAAACTGAGGTGTAGATGCACTCTGCCTGGAAATCACCAAGGAACTAGGTACGGAAGCTAAAGAGAGACAAGAAACTTCCCCCACAGCCATCAGAGATAAAAACATTTCCTAAAGCAGGTGCCCTGAATTTGGACTCCTAGATCCAAAATATTCTTCAAAATACAGGCGTTTGTTCTCTGCTAGTCCCTTCTAGTTAGTAAGAATCTCAAAGTCAGTAAGTGGATCCTAAATTTAAATGCTTTCTCCGCTACAATTCTATAATGTCTTTATTTGAACTCTAAAATCACGTGAGAAAATACTTTTCTGCTCATTAAAGCCACCTGTTTGTGGTATTTCTGTGATGGCCACACTAAGAAACTATCACCTACTTATGAAAATTCATCTGGTTTCTCAGGATCCTACTGATTAATGTCTCCCCTGGGACTAAAAGACAACCTTAGAAAAGAAGACAGAATGGAAGGTAAGAAACACTGGGTTCTGGGCAGGTTGTGCCACTGTTGTTATTGTTAAGTGCCGTCAAGTTGGTTCCAACACTAGGAGACAGTAAACCCAAGTTCCACCATGGAAATCAGACTCAGAAGCTCTGGTTGGAAGGGGAGATTCCAGAATCTGCATTTTTAACAAACACACCATAGGCACATCTGAGGCACGCTCAAATAGGTGTTCCATCCTATCACCTTCTCAACCATTCAAAACATTACACAGAGTAATCCAAGATACAGAGAAGTTCTGCCAAACAGTGATTGGAGAAGCCACACCTGAACTCTTCTGACCCCCATGCCAGACTCTTCTCTGTGGCCCATCTCCATCACCCGGGGGCAGTTCTTTATATTTCTCTAAGCCTTGGTGTTCTTGTGTGTAAAATGAGAGAATGGACCACATTAGTTTTAAGATTTCCATTGTGACTGACATTTGCTGATAACTTTAAGTGAAAACAGTTGGTTTCATCCAAAGCACCTGGGTCCCAAGGCGCCATTTTGGTTCAGAGAAACATGTAAAAACTTTAGGCCGAATGGTTTTAAAATGGTCTCTGAATCTCCCAGACTACTTGAAGAAAATATTCTAGAAGTATATGCACATGTGGCCCATTTATATCAAGATCCGGCCTAGTTCTAATTGGCAAAAACAACCGCCAGCACTGCACACTCCAATTCTTACAACGATGTTTGCCACCAGCGACCCAGCTGCAGTGGAGAGGATGTGGGCACAAACCCTTCAGACTCGGGTGTGTCACTTTAGACCCGGTCAGAGCCATCAAAGCACCTTACTTTCCTCCACCCTTTCCGACTGCCCCAAGACTGGCACAGGGTTTACTAAGAGCGAAAGTAACACTTGTCTATCTGGAAACCAACATTTTTTTCTAGGTGGTTGCATGAAGTGCCAGACAGGGCCACCAGAGAGAGAAACATTTCACAGTCCCAAGTCAGATACTTCTGGTGCCCAATGTGCGCACACCCTAGCCCTCACTCTTAGGCCCTAGCAGCTCACGTTGTGACTACAGTGGCAATCGTATATTTCACGCCCGGGCCTGGCTGCAAATTCTCATTGTCTTAATTTATCACTCCACAATATACAGGTGCCTGCTTAGATCATAAAACCATCTTTTGCCTAATGATATTTTAGAAATAAATTGGCGGGGAAAGGACAGTGTGCTGCTACGGGAACATTCAGTTAGTTCCATTTACCAATTTATCAACACCATTTTGCAAGAAATGGTCTTCACTTTAGAGATGGCGCTTCATTCATAACAGGAAGTGTTTGACTCTTACTCAACTGCCAGCATATTACATAATAGAACGTGTTTGATACAACGTGCCACCAGGCCTCAAATGAAGCAGCAAGACTGGGCCTATAAGTGACACCAAATCCAATATGTGCTTAGTCAAAAATAATAATAATAATAATAATAATAAAAGATTCAGTGCCTTCAGAATGTGGGATGCAAAATGAGATTCTGGAGAGCCAGGGGTCGATGGTGGTGGTCATGAAAAATAGGACAGTCCCAAGCACTGGGCAGTCTGTTGTCAGTTATCTAATAGTAGGGAGGAAACACCAAGGAATGAAAGACTGATAAGCCAAAATGCTTGAGTTAGTTTCACTATTTGACTTGATTTTACGTGTCTGTTTTCCTTTCCTCCCTAACTCCTGCAGGATGGGCCTCATTAGCCACTTTGGTTTTCAGTTATCAAGTTATCAACTTTAACTAAGATAATGGCAGTTATGGGGTGGTAGTGAAAGGGTCCCATCTGCAAAGTCTTGGTTAACCACCAAGCCTGACAACCATCCCTAATAAATGAAGAGCAAATGAAGGCTGTTGATAGATTTCATTCAAAGCTAGCAAAGGTGCCATTCAGCGAACTCCCCTGCATAAGATGTCGAGAACCCTGAGTTTTCTTTCTCTCTCATTCTGTTCATGACCGAAGGATCTCAGGTCACCCAGTTAACCTATCTGGAGTTCAGTCTGCTGAAAGGGCAGGCTGATGGATCTGGCCTTCTGTAGGAAACTATTGGTGAGAAATAATGATTAAAAATGATTATGAAGCCCTTTGCAAATATCAAATAGTGATGAAGCAATAATGAGCTTTGACCAAAAGCCATATGTTACCTGGGATAGTTGCTTTAATTGCTCCTGTTTGATAATAAACTGGTGCCAAGAGAGGACCCCAAGGGAAGTTGTATGTGGTGGTCTTGATAAGAGGGAGTGTGTGGGCTTTTGCAGATATGCAACACTGCCCTCTATCGTCACCCAGCATATTAATAAGTCACTGAGGCTGAACAGCCCATTTTCCTCAGCTGTGTGTCTTTGTACATCTCAGTGGAGGCCGAGAGAGCGTGTGTGCAAAGGCTTATGATCAGACATCACAACAGAGAGCTTTTGCTTTTCAGAGTATGGTGCACGTCCATTAGAACACTGCTGAGTGGAAATCTTATTCCCCTGGATTTTAAACAGCCACATTTCCTGGTATTTGACATCAATGGGACATTTAGCAAATAGAGTGCCAGATGGAGCTCCTGGTTCTATTTTCTGTGAGACACTTGAGAGTCAGAAACCTCCGGATGTTTGTATTTGATAGGCTTGCTCACCACAGGGCCAGCCATGGCTCGATGGACGCGAGGCATTCTATGTGCTGCTGAGTCGGGGGCCCGAGGGCAGGGGGGTAGGGAGGAGCTGGACACATGGGACATCTCTGCCTACAATGCTACATAGAAAAGCATTCTTGGAAATTCACTGTAATGGTCCGGGTACTTCTCTTGCATGGTCTGATTTTCTTATAAGGCGTATGCAAGAATGCCTTTCATAACTGACTTTCACAAACATGGCCTTCTCTTCTGGGTCTCAACAACATGTGAAAGTAAGGTATGGGTGATATTTGTATCACCATTTTAGAGATCCGGAAGTTGAGGGTCAGAATGTTGAGTGAACTGTCCACAGTTACACGTAAATCTCCACATAAATTATGGTGGAGCGATTGGTGTGCGTCGTTCACAAGCATGCGATTCATACACTTAAGACGATGTTGTTCTTAAGTGCTGTCGAGTCGGTTCCAGTTCTGACTCATAGCGACTCTGTGTAGGGTTTTTGAGGAGTGGTTAAAATGATAGTCTCACAAAGTCTTTTCGTTAATCACAATATTTATGAAGGCTCAGAAAATCCCAGTAGTGGTATTTTGAGAGTCCTTGGTATGTACAAAGTTGCTATGCAATTTATACTGAAGTTGGCTGATGTTGAAATAACTGTTCTTTGAGAATGAAACATTTGGATTTTTTTTCTTTTCCCCACCAAGTTGCAAATGTGTTTGGAGTTCACACAGATAAATGTCACTTTGATTTATTGAATCGGTGTCATACTAAATGACTTGTTCTTTTTCTATTGTCATATGCACAGCTAATCTAAAATTCTAGAACCATGATTGATCCTGAGGATTTTTTTTTTTTTTCTGTTTATACTGTTCAGGATTTACAATGCTGCTGAAATGGGCACAGCCCATGCCCTTCTGAAGTTTGCATACTGTTATTTTTACTGATGTTATCCTCCGTTCCCACCTTCACGCAAGTCAGGGGAGTTACTGGGAAATGAAACTGCGTTTCCTCCATTTCCCCTCCTCCCTACATGGTTGACTTGAATTTTAAGCCCACAGATATGCTCTGCTGCTTGACACTTGTTTGTTTACCACTTCAGCCAGGAGATTTAATGATTAGCTGTTTTTGCCAGCTTTTTAAAAAAGGGTTGTATTACAAATATGTGAGGAACTAATCTGTATATCTGGTACATTTTACTTTTGTTTTAGTGTGTAGATTTAGATTATAGGGTGCTACCTACTTCCTTAATGAGATGCTAACCCAAAATCAGCCTGCTCCTACAGAAACACCTTTGCAATATGTGTCACAATTTAAAATAATTTCCCAGTCACCAAAGCAAAGGATAGGGTTCTTTCATTGTTCCCAAACAGAAGCTGCCAGCCAGTGGGAGACTCCTTCAACAACACTTTAGAGAGCTTTTTTTTTTTTATGTAAATAATTAAAAATTCTTATGTTTATTAAACTTTCTTTGGTTAGCCTACATTGAAGTATTTGAGAATGATTTCAACAAATCTGAACTTGAGAAAGACTTTGAGATGGCATCTCTTCCAGTTTCACAGTTAGCTCAGAAATACATTCTTTGTAAAAATACTTCTACTCGGAATAATCTTCATAAAGGTTGTCCATCCCAGTTTTGAATAGCTCTAACAGAGAACAGAAGGGATTCTTGTAGCACACAAGTTAAATGATGAGCCCCAAACAAAATCACTCAATGATTTGAACCCGCCAGCCGATCCCTAGGAGAAAAGGTCTGCCCATCTGTTCCTATAACAATCATAGCATAGGAAACCAGACAGTTCAAGTCTGTCAGAGGGTCACTATGACTCAGAATTGACTTGATGGCCCCCAAAACAAAAGAGAATAATCAAAAGGACTTTATATCTTAGTAAATGTTTATTTGTTTGCTGGACTTTATATCTTAGTAAATGTTTATTTCAGATAGATTCATAAGTAAAAGGAGCGGGTACTACAAGATCTTGTCTATGAAATAACTACCTATTAGATGAAAGTTTTATTGGGTCCTGGTGTGGTACTGTAGGATAAATGCTCCACTGCAACGTCGGCAGTTCAAATTCACCAGCTGCTCCTTGGAAACCCTATACCGGGTCACTATGAGTCAGAGCATTTGTGACAACAACAATGACAGATTGAAGTTGGAAATTTTTCCTCGATTTTATCAACTGTAAAAAAAAGAAGCCTTGGAAAACCCCCAAACCGATCCTTTTACGTGTTCAGTGATCATCTGGATCCAGTTGTGGAATGTGCCATTCTGATCCAACACAAGTATACACCCAAATTAAGTGAATCACTAGCAAATAGGTCCTTAAAGTCTATGAAAACCAACCACAGGACTGTAATGAAAGAAAGTGATGACAGACAAGTTATAACATGCAGCCAGCCAATTTCTGAACACAGTATTTTGGCTGGCTAGGCTTGGACATGGGAAGAATTATGTTGCTCAATTTACAACTTATTAAAGAGCGAACGAAGCCATTGATACACATGACTGGTTCTATATCAAAAAAGACTAGGAGAAGTGATGTTACAGAACTTCTATTGAGCAAACTGTCAAAGAGTACTTAACTCATTTTTTTCCTATACCTAATCATTAGAAAAGAATGAATTTTCAAAAAGTAAAGAAACTGCAACAGTCTTATTACACCATGCTTTTCTCTCTTGTTATCTACAAAAGCCTAGACACGCTGATAGAATCAGCTTCATTCCTTAGGCAAGACAGTAATTACTTTTTCACATGGTACATGGTCTTTGAAAGCAGTTGCCTATGACATGAAGAGTGGAATGCCTTTGTTGTGAGGGGTGGGGGTGAATTGGAAGTGTATTATAATGTTTTATGCTAGTAGATAAAATCTATCCCAAATATAGCATAGAAATCACTTTTCTTTTACCAGAAGAAATACATGGTACCTTATGTATAGTCTGTGAATTATTTTTAAAATAAGTCCCAAAATAGGCACTGAGATGTGTCAAATATGGAAAAAAAATAAAGTCATCCTGGTCTAAACAGCTTTTGAATTTAGTTTGATTCCATCATAAATGAAATGGTGTTCCCTGCTGCTTTGGGTTGGTATAATGGAAGATTGGGTGTTCTTGCTGTTTTGCCCTTAAATGTGTGTGCCTGATTTAAAAAAAAAAAAAAAAAAAAGTTATTTAAACATGCAGAGGTTGAATCTGTAGAGCGAGCCTAACTGGATTAAACCATCTCCAAGATTCTTTTAGTCCTTCTTTTCTATGATTTCTGTCTTCTTGGATGCATAACTTCAGTGGAAACTGGACACCAGAAACTCCTTGTAAGTCCCCAGAAAGCAGAAACAGTCTTTAGTTCATGGAAGACCGCTGGATTTTACGTTTCAGAAAAAGGATAGAATGTTCCTCCACTGACTCTCACATGGGTATGAATGAATCATTCTGCCACTGAGTCATTT
Organism: Chrysochloris asiatica; assembly: GCF_000296735.1. NCBI lineage: Eukaryota > Metazoa > Chordata > Mammalia > Afrosoricida > Chrysochloridae > Chrysochloris > Chrysochloris asiatica. The sequence continues at coordinate 7,186,243 of NW_006408682.1, forward strand.
GTGACCCTAGAAATGACTGTTGAATGCCTTTCCCTTTCATCCACTTGTCAAAGGATAAACGCCCAACCATCTCACTGCCCAATCAGACTCCACCTGTAAAAGTTAATTAGATAACGTCTTAGGTTTTCTAGCCCATGGAATCAAATGCTCTAGAAATGTAACTGACACTTCTTTTTTGAAATACAATAAAACTTACCTAAAAACCTGTTATGCTGTGATATACCACTTAAACTTGCAAAAATATTTGAAGTGCTTTATGAATCAGTTTCAGTAACTGCTTTTCTTTACAACCATGATCCTTCCTCTTTTTTTCCTGAATTTACAAGCTGTTGATCAGAAAAAGTCACCAACCTAGACCATTTCCTTTTCTTTACAAAAGGATTTCACATGGTGAGCTGGAATTTCCTTTACTTAAGATGCTTGAAAAATCTGGAATGTTCTGAGTGGTTTATTTCTAGAGTGGGACTCTCCAACCGCAAGGCCTAAACTGACATCTTGCCTAAAGGGTTTCCTCAGCATGGCAGTAATTTCTATTTCACATGCTAAAAGTTCATGCCAAGCAGTTGTTCAGCCTATGTAGATCCAAATGTCATAAAATTGAAACCATGACGTCCTGTTATATTTTCAAAGCTGGAGAAAGCAGACGTGCATAGCTCTAGAATAACTATGCATTTGATAGTTAACCATTGTGAAAAGCACAAAAAGTTTCAGGCAACTTTATCAGATTAGCAGTTATTTGGGTTCTTTCTTTCTGTTTGATAAGTCTTATCATTCTTTGTGTTGTTGTTGCTGTTAGGTGTGATCGAGTAGGTATCGACTCATAGCAACCCTATGCACAACAGAAGGAAACACTGCCTGGTCCTGGGCCAAGCTCACAATTGTTGCCATGCTTGAGCCCATTGATGCTGCCATATTGCCAATCCATCTCTCTGGGCGTCTTCCTCTTTTTCTCTGACCCTCCACGTTACCAAACATGATATCCTTCTCTAGCGACTAATCATTCTATGTAGAGACCCATTTATGACAAATTTTAATATTTCAGGGTAAGAGATTATGTGTCTAATATTAGTACAATCAGCAGCATACAAAACAATTGATTTTTTAAATATGACCCTAATTCTACCATAGCTATTGTCTTCCTTTAAAAATCTAACCATATTTAGACCAGAAAATGGATGTTTCAGGCCTTATGTTTTTTTAAAGACATTCTGTGGAAGGAAGTTGATTTCCCAGAGGAACACCAAATTAAGAAAGATACATGTTCTGCCCCCCTCTGCCAGTACTATTTTAAGAGCTTGTCCAAAAACTTCCATCATGATCTGAGTTAACTGACATATTTCTGGCCCTGAAGAATACATTTGAAAACTGCAACATGGGGAAACTCCACAGTGATCTTCCCGTTATGGTATAGTCTGTTCCAAAATGAAGAGGGACAAGTAGAGTGTGGGAAGCATTCAGAGGCAAGCCCAAAATACAAATTAGAAACTAGGACCCAACAGAAAAAGAAAGATTTCTGTTTTTGACTCTGAGTATTGAAATCTGTGAAGGCTCTTGACACCCAGGAGATATAGTAGCCTTACTCCACCTCCCTGAGGACAAGTCAAGAGAAAGAAAGCAGACGCAAATTGCAACATAAGGGATTTGTGTTCAGCACAGGGAAGCATCTCCTGACAGTGAGGGTTGTTAAACACTGGAATGAATGCACTACCAAGGGAGGTTGGGCAATCTCAGTTCTTGGCAGGTTTCAAAATTAGATTCTTATCATCTGGAATCAAAGCTATAGAGAACTGGTCAACCTCAAGAGACTCCCCTTTATCAAACGTAGAAACATCTACACCAATATGGTGAAAGGAAAACAGACAATGTAGAAATGAAGAAGACTCACAATTGATTTTCTGATGTTTACACATCTGTGGTTTTTGTTTTTTTGTGGGTTTTTTTCTGCCAAACTAATGATATTTTTCTTTCTTTTCTAAGAGGGTGTGTATTTTCAGGAAAGTTTGATTTTCTATTTTCCTTTGGTCAAAACAGTGTCAATTGCTGCCAGGTTTTAGCAGAATTTTCTAGCAGAGAAACCCAAAGTCTTTGGTGGTGTCTAGAACAACATAATGACTTATCACAAAATAAGAGGGTAAGCAAAAAGTATTGCTGCTGGGGTTCCAGGTCTTACAAGCACTGGTTTACTCCAAACAAAACATGGTCAAACATGCTTCTGCGATCAGTGGATGGCTACAGACACATTCTTGGTAATACGCTTGCCTTAGTCTCCTTAGGGGGACCTTCAAAAAAAGTCCAATCAAAACAGTGGCTTCCAAGGCAATCTGCTGGGCTAGTGAATTTCAAGTCAGAGGTCAGCTCAGAAACTTACACCAACTGTTTTTTGGAGATTCTAAAGGCGTAAACTTCAAAGATTCTCTCAGAGGATACAGAACTATCATAGGGGCTTATTATGAAGAAATTTTAAGAAAATGGAAAAATGCATTGGTGATGAAAAGGTCAGGAAAGTTGCACCTAGAAATTTTGTTTCCATAACAGCAATGTACCTGTTCATTCTTTGAGGGGAAACAGGGGCTGTCCTATGAAACTTACATTGGAAAACGTTACCCTGTCCACGCTACAACCCTGAGCTTGCCCGTTCTTAAAGAGCATTTCAAAGGAACCCCATCTGAGTCCTTCCAGGATGTCAAAACTGCTTGTAAATCAAAGAGCACAGAATTCTTCAGGAAAGGATGTTGTTGTTGTTGTTGTTGTTGTTAAGTGCTGTTGAGTCAGTTGTGATGCAAACCCTGTATATGGTTTCTGAGGAGCAGCTGGTGAGCTTGAACAGTCGAGCTTGCAGTTCAAACAACTTTGCAGTCCAATGCATTAACCCACAGCACTACACCAGGTTAGAGAGAAGAAAACAGAACTTTGAGAAGTGTATAGAACTAGGCGAAGCATATGTCAAGAAATGATAAGCTTCAAATTTTGATATTTTGGTTTAGTAAAGGTTTCTACGATTTTATGGTGGTGGTGGTAGTCGGTGGTTATGTGCCGTGGAGTCAGTTCCGACTTATAGCGACCCTGTGCAGGGTTTCCGAGCCTGTAAATCTTTACAGGAGCAGAAAGCCTCATCTTTCTCCCACAGGACAGCTGGTAGTTCCGAACTGCTGTCCTTAAGGTTCTCAGCCCAATTCGTAACCACTATGCTACCAGAGCGTTTTAATATAAGTCTTTTTTACCTTCCTAAATTTTCATCAAGGGAGGCATTAAAAGCCAGGGCCGCTCTGGGCCAAGGTTAGCAGAAGTCCCTTAGGAAGTCAGTCTATATACTTCTTTAAAAAACAAAAGCTCCAGGAAATTTTCTTTTTCACATGGCAGCTACTCCAGGGGTATGAATATAGTGAAATTCAGGGGAAGTATTTCCAAGGTTACATTTGCTTTCAATTCAAGTACTGTTGGAAAGTTGTACACATTTCTTTTACAAGCTTCTAGATAAAAATTGTGTAGATATGTGTTGCATCAAAACTTGTGGTTTTCACACATGCTGCTGTGAAGATCACAGGATTTTTTGTACTTGACAAGAACAACTTGGGAGAAGGATTCAGAGAGAAATGTGAACCCCTCTGCAGATTTCTCTTTCAATGACAGTTAATCTTTAACTCAGATGCAATCTAGTTTGCTCTCACTCTTCCCATGTCTTTAGACCAGTTGCGCTATATTTTGCTAAATAAAAATGGAGACCTCGCCTGCAGAAAGTGATACAGTCATTCCAATGAGTAAAGACAGGATCCGCTTTTGTGTCTCTGAAAATACAGCTAATAGTAACTTCAAAATCTTTTCTGCAGCCCTTTTTGAGGGAAGCTGAAGTAAATGCCCATAGGGAGTGATTATTATCTGTTCTCTTTTAGTTCTTGTTTGGGGTACAATATGTAGTTTTGCCCCTGGCAGCTGGAAAATTATGTTGTGGCAGGAAGGACATCGTTCTGCCTATCTTGAAATGTTTCTCCCAAGGGATCGCATGCTGAGGCTGTGTTGATACAACACAAACATGGAGAAGAGAAAATACCTTTCCTCCTTTATCTTTTATCCCCCTTCTTTCTGATCTTTGGGTTGCACCTTTGGAAGGGAAAAGATTGTATATGCAAATAAAATAGAGAAGTCATTTGAATACCTAATTTGATACAGATAGGCTCTACCTACTTTTATTGCTGTTATTGTTAATTGCTTTTGAGTCAGTTCTGATGCATAGCGACCCTGCTTAGGCTTCTGAGAAGCGACTGGTGAGTTTGAATCACTGCCCTTGTGGTTCTAACCAACCTTGTGCTCCACTGCTTACCTATAGCACCAACACTTATTTGAGAGGGGGACTGAATTATGGCAACTTTTAGCTAACCGTTGCTGGCCCAATTGGAAATTTCCCCATGTGTAGATTGGAAAACCTTCCTGCAAATGAACTGATTGTACTTGTGAATACACACATATATTTGTAACCTCAATACAACTGATTGTGCTGTAGCTAAGAATGAATTGATGAACTAACTCCCCTAGACTATTAGTTGTGTTACTTTCCTAGGCATTCCTGACTCTCAAATGTTGTGTTGTTAAAGCTCCATCACTTCTTCCTCCTAATGAACTTCACAGCTTTATTTATTGTATTTCTCAATAACCACAAACTGTCTCAAGGTTCCATTCCTGAAATTCTTTATATTTCAGGAGGTGTTACAGAGTTTCTCTAATAATTCTCAATTCAGGAGGATTGTTGTGTGCCGTGGAGTCGGTTCCGACTCATAGAGACCATGTATAGGGTTTCCGAGGTTGTAAATCTTTATGGGAGCAGAAAGCCTCATCTTTCTCCCACGGAACGTCTGGTAGTGTCGAACTGCTGACTTTGAGGTTACCAGCCCGACTCGAGTTATCTGTGATTGGAGCATTCGGTGAACAGAATTACTGCAATAAAATAAGGACCTAGAGTCCTGGTGTGGTGCTATAAGATAAGTACTGAACTGCTAAATGCAAGTAAAACCCATCAGCCGCTCCTTAGAAATGCAACAGAGGGTTGAGATGGGTTGGAACTGACTTGATGGCACTTAAAGCCAACAGGAGGGACTTATAGGACAAATGAGTTCCTTTGATATAGTTTCCTTTTCCTCCCTTGTTGTTGTTGTTGCTAAATTCTCTCCGATCACTTCCAACCCATAGGAACTCTGTATTGGGTTTCCAACAAGTGGCTGGTGAGTGTGAACCGCCAACCTTGCAGTTCAAACAGACTTGTAGTTCAGTGCATTATCTTCCGTTAAGACCATGGAATAAGAGGGAAAGGTCTAGGTGTTGTATGTGCTATGATACCTCTGTGTCAAAATTTCAGCCTACAACAATTTCAGTTGTGTAACTTTCAACAAATTACTCCTTTCTGAGCCTTGTTTTCCTCGCCTTTAAGTGAGGATTCCCACCTCTTTCTTCAAGGCTCCTGTGACGATTAACTGAGATGACGCATAGGAAGCACTTGGTGGTGTTGTAGTTGTCCTTTGGTTCATTACTAAGGACATACCCTAACCCCAGTCTTGTATGAAAACCATCCTAGTTTCTTAATACCAATATAACAGAAATACCACAAGTGGGCGGCTTGAGCAAGCAAATTTATTATCTAACACTCCTGGTGTGGTGCTGTAGGATCAGCACTGGACTGCAAACCACAAGGTCAGCTGTTCAAACCCACCAGCTGTTCCTCAGAAACCCTATACAAGGGCACTATGAGTTGGAGTCAACTCAAAGATACTTAACAACAATGACACTTTAGAAGGCTGGAATGGGAACACTATTTGTCTGTGCTGGTTCTGACGGAGTCCTTGACTCTTTCCAGGTTGTGTTCCTTGGTTTTTTGGTGGTCTTCATGTGACGTGGCATCAGTCTTCCCCCTTTGGTGATGCCTTTTTTCTGCACCTGATCTGCTTTTTTATATTTCAAAACATGATAGGCTGAAAACACACCTCACAGTGACATGGCCTCGTTAACATAACAGAAATCCCTATTCCCAAATGGGATTTTATTTACAAATATAGGGATGAAGATTTATAACATACATTTGAGGCTGGGGACCACAATTCAATCCACATCAAGGCCTTGGGTGGGGGTGGGGTGGGGGGGAATTGAAATGATAATCACAAGAGTCCAAAGAGAAAAATAGATGCTAATGAACAAAACCCCAAGCATTTAATCTCTGTTTTCCTGACATCTTTCTCTTATCTCCTGGATAGTCTCCATGGGCTCACAGAGGCAAAAGAAACTTGTTTCACGTCTGAAACTTGCAACCCTCATTAATATGATTTAACTATCCTCCTCTCTTTCCAGGACAATCAGAATGGCAATGAACGCTTGCTCTCCTAATCAGTTCCCACATTATCCCCTTTCCAGTTCTAAAAAAAAAAAAAAATGACCTCCTGACCTGATCTAACTGGAAGACTGTTGTGAACTTCCTGTGGCAGGATCATCTGGGGTCAGTTACCTTAATGACCATTCCCTATTAGAACTTTCCTGGGAATTAAAAAAAAAAAAACTTCCAGATCCATGATAATGGACTGTACTTACAGGTGACAGTTCTCATTTCCAAAGAACCGTGGAGGTTGGGCTTTACCACATTTCCAGTGGGTTTTGCCTCCCAACTCTTTCAATTTCTCATACATCGTTTGCTAATCTTGGAAATCTTGCAACATATTACCCACTGTTGAAATGGTTCATTAAAATCCTCTTCAGTCTGAGCTTCGCTAACAATTGACTGAAAGGTCTCTAAAGAAACTGATGCAAGGAAAAGCTTCGTAAAGTTTATGGAAAAGCGAAATTAAAAGATCATAGGATTTTTCCATGAATTTTTGCAGCTCTCTTGTATTTACTGAACAATATAGTGCATGTGTTGTCTCAATTAACCTTCCAGACATTCCCATAAAACAAGTACTTTTGATACAGATAAGAGAGACTAAGGACTGAAGGATTCCAAAGTTACCGATGGGTAGGATGGCGAAGAAATTCAGGCCATCTGATGTCAGAACTTGAACTCACACGTGCTCAGCAGTTATACAAACTAGCTCATTCTGTTGCCTTAGTGGACTCTGCATTTGTATGAGAAACAGTTTTAATTCTGGAATATGGATTTCTGGGGTCCATGAAGTTGGGGTAACCCATCCAGGACATTTCCCTGAGGTCTTCTTTTGAACTTTGCAGACAGACACTACTTTCCTAAAGTCACCATTGAGTCCAACAGTGGTCTAGATTAATTAGTTAAGATCCTTTTGCCTTAGGCATTGCACTCTTTTTGAAGAGTGCCGCTGTGTAGTCAGGTCCAAGAAACGGAGACTCCAAAGGTAAGACGAAAGCTGTTTCAGGATAAACCTGTAATTATTTTCATTGTTTTCCAACACAATGCTGTGTGAAATCTTTCTGATTGCAAACTGCTTTGTGAATCTTGTTTTGGCCTTTTTCAGTGGCAATTTTAATAAACTAGGACTTCTGGTGTGGCGCTGTGGCTCAGCACCAGAGTGCTAATCACAAGGTTGTCAGTTCAAGCCCAGCAGCTGCTCCTCAGAAACCCTATACAGGGTCACTGTGAGTTGGAACTGACTTGACTGCATGTAACAAGAACAACATTTCATCTTAGGAGCATGTTTGACTCCCTGGTTGAAATGTTACCCTGTTTGAAAATGGTATAGTAACTACATGAATCAATTTCTGTTATTGGTTTAATACGGTTTTTGTTCTCACAGGTGTTGTAAAGAAACACTAAAATAAACCATGCAAAATACTATTTGGGTGCTTTGTTTTGGTTTTCCTAAGGATTTAAGTTGCAATTACTTCATTTTACAATTACATCTATGTTTAATTAGCACAAATGCAAAATTGAAGAAAATTCTAGAGTTCTAAAAAAAAGTAGATTGTTGCTTTTGAACCAAATTACAATGACTACCATATTAAGAGAAAGAAAATGAGGCTGACTCTCAATCCTTCTGTCACTTAGCAATACAGCAACTGGAATGCTGATAAGGTACACCTACTGTGTCAGAAAGTGGGGGCTCAGAAGTATGTTTACTTCTCCCACATTTCTGGACACATAAAACCATCTAGGATTAGTCTGAGGCCTGCAAAATTTCGCAAAATGAACCTCACATCTGGATGACCTTCTTTTCTGAAGATTTTTCAGAAGCCTCAACAACTATGAAACAGAGTTCTCCATCCACATGTATTCCTTGATGGTTTTCTTTTTTTAAAAAAAAGAAAAGACAACAAGGTAAAAAAAAAAAAATTGCTAGAAACATTTGGTAAAGTAGATGGTAAGCAAAACTGAGGGAAACCCTTTGTTAGATGGACGTGACACAATAACCACACCTTTGGACTCAGACACACCACCGATTGTAAAGAAAGTGCAGGGTCCGCCAGTGTTTCCTTCTGTTATCCATAAGGCCACCATGAGTCAAAACTGACCAGATGGCAACTAACAACAAAATGAGAAAAGCTAAGATGAATAGCTCATAGTCCTTGTCCTCACCATGCTTACAATCTTTTTGGAGAAGCAAGGCATATCAGCCTTAAAGATTAAGTGGCATATGCTGCTATGTATGATTAAGTACCACATAAAGAGGTAATCAATCAAAGGCATGTCATGTTGTTAATCTCAGCTCTGGTCTGCCGGCTCCACTTCAGTGCACAGCGACATGAGTCTGGATGCAAGGAGACTGCTGCTAAAAAATGACTGGAGGCACTTTCGTGTGTATAATCAACTCAGAAAAGCAGCCAAGACAAAATGGGAAAAGGCAAGGCAAAGAGAAAACACTGGACTCCTTCCACATCCCATGCTTGCGACAGGATTTCTCCCTTGTTGCAGCCAGCCCTTTGTTAAGTAGGATCCTCGCTTCTCTTTCCATCCCCCACCTCACCATGGAAAGGAGCTGTATGTAGGGTTCGTTTTTTTGTTTTGTTTTGTTTTGCTGTTGTTTTTTTCCCCTAAGTTCTGTTTTTTGCATGGTTCTATCTGAAGCTCATTAAACATGATTTAAAATATTCTACCTTTCCTCTCTACTCATTTAGTTCTTTAAAGTGCCCCTTCCCTACTTGTGTTTTATTAGCACCTCTGAGTTCTAATCATGTTCCCAGCTGCAAATATCATCACACAACCTTGTTTTAGCAATAGGTTCCCTTTTCTTTTATCCTCTAATTGGAATTTACCTTCAAAATCTTCCAAGCCTCCTGCCTGCAGACACCCAGTTTTATTACCAGCCTTTCCCACGATTCACACCCTCTCATGTTAAATCTTTCTCCCTTCAGGAAGCCAAAACATGCGCTATTTCTTTAAGCTTACCTCTCTTCCGTTACTCATGCCTTAGAAAGATGCGTATGATTAAGAACCTGGAATTCACCATAAAATGACAAATGACAGCTAATTTCAATAGGATGGGAAAAAAAGAGTTTACCTTGACTCAGCCATGTAATAGATATCTATGAAAGATGGTTGAAAATGAAAAAAAAACAACAAATTTCTGTTTCAAAAAACAAACCACAGTTGATTATAATGATGCCCTAGGTTTTTTTCCTTGCTTTTTTTTTTTTTTTTCCTAAACAAGAAACTTGAATAGAATTTTTTTTTCTTTTATGATTCTTTAGTGAGCAGTGTCGAGCTGACAATGAACGATGGACTCTTTAACTCTGGACCAAAAGAACTCCAAGTGTATGTGAGCCCTTCACTTGAGGAAAGGCCATCGATGACTGCCCCACACTGGAAGCCATCTCAGAAACAAGGAGCAACTAGTCCCTGCCAGAGAGGCCAAGGACCTTTCAGGATTGGTGAGTGCCAAGGGCAGCAGAGAAGGACTTGATCTCTCTCTGCTCTTTTGTTGGGATTTGCCCACTGCTGAGAATATGGCCCAATGATCTGATCCTGAAGAGGCAACGCTGCATTTAGAAGTAACATTTGAAGAACAGGGGTAGGAGGGTAAGTCTTTGAATCCAATTTTGAGAAATTCCTAAATACAGGCAGGCAGTGGACAATAGCTGTACAATTGCGCTTACATTGTTATTTTTGTTGTTAGCTGCCTTCGAACTGGTTCTGACCCATAGTGACCCTATGCACAACAGAACGAAACACCACCTGGCCCTACGCCACCCTCACTATTGCTGCTACACTGGATCCTGGTGCCACTGCCACTGTGCCAACTAGATAGACATCCATCGTGTTGGGGGGGGTCTCCCACTTTTTTGCTGACCCTCCACTTTATGAAGCATGATGTTCTTCTCCAGGGTCAGTTGAACTTAAAGGGAACTAAAATACTGTTTCACCATTTGAGATTCCATAGTCTAGAATCAGCACACCTAAATACTGAACACCAACGTAAGTTGTTGTTGCGGTTTATGGGCCGTGGAGTCGGTTCTGACTCATAGCGACCCTGTACAGGGTTTCTGAGGCTATAAATCTTTAGGGAAGCAGAATGCCTCATCTGTCTTCCACAGAACAGCTGGTAGTTTATAGCAGCCCGATTCGTAACCACTACGCTACCAGAGCTCCAACCAACATAAAAAGGTTGGTATTTTTTAACCATTACAAACAATTTCTCCTTAATCAACATGTGAGCTCAGATGGGAAATGGAGTTCTGAAAGGTATGTAAATCATAGAAAGAAATTCATATATATTTTCTGTGGAGGAGTGAAAAACCCACAGATTAATTAGAAATAGTTCGTATTAAATGCAAATGCCAACTATCTTGAAACATATCCTAAATTAAATAGTGGAATTTCTTTATTTCAGAGCATCACTTGCATTTTTTAAGCAACAGCTCTTGCTCTCTATACCTCACATTTCCCCAGCTCAGCCACTAACCTATGCCATGGAATTAGCAGACAGGGCCAGCTTTTCTGGGAGAAAGCTGGGGTTGTCTGCTTTTGCAAAGCATTACAGTTTTGGAACCCTATACTGGGGTCAGAATCAACTTGATGGCAGTATATTTTGCTTTAGTCAGACTTCTGTAGTAAACCGTTTAGATCCTTTTTCTTGATTGTTAGAATCATGATCATATAGTGGCCATTTGACAAATAATGTATGAATGGCTGAAATCTTCATCAGCACCATAAATTTGTCAGTATTTGATTTCATTCCTTGATGGCTTATAATGATTAAGTGTGTTGAGGGCTCTAAAGAATGCAATTCTTCCACTGAAGTTTTAGTGCTCGACCAGGCATAATCTCGGTTCTTATAGATGATCATGGGGTAACAAAGAGTTTGGACACCGAATTAGAAGAATGACTCCTATTAAAGACGGAGAGAAGCAGAAAGTGGTTTAGAAAGGGCTCAGTACTAAGTTATTTTCTAGCACACCACTGACAGCATGATTGAAGACAATAAGAATGTGTCTCAAGAAGGAAGAACTCAGGATTAAAAGTCCTATGACTTATTGATACAAAAATTAAAAGGCAAGTCATAAACTGGGAGAAAATATTTGTAAAACATAGCCAAAAGAATAAATAAGAAAAAGGGCTTGAAAGACTTGCATTTAGAATATGTAGAGGATTATTATCATTCAATAATAAGATAAACAATGCACTATTAAAAATGAGCAAGATATTTGAATAGACGTTTCATCAAAGACTTGTAGATTGCATTTAATTACATAAAAGATACTCATTAGTCATTAGGAAAATTCTAATTAAAACCCAACAAGATATTACCACCACCCACTTCTAGTTGTTTTTTTTGGGTCCCATCAAGTCTGTCTAATTCATGATGGCCTTATGCACAACAGAACAAAACCCTGCCCAGTCTTATGGCATTCTCATAATTTTTGTTAAGTTTGAGCCCATTGCTCCCGCCACTGTGCCAATCCTTCTTATTGGGAGGGAGTGGGGTTCCCCTTTTTCACTGATGCTCCACTTTACCAAGCATGATGTCCTTCTTCAGGGACTAGTCCCTCCTAAAAATATGTCTGAAGTATGAGAGATGAAGTCTTACCATCCTGGCTTCTAGGGAGCACTCTGGCTGTACTTCTTTAAATACACATCTGTTTGTTCTTTTGGCAGCTCATTGTATTTTTAATATTCTCCTAGAACACTATAACTCAAACTCATCAATTCTTCTATGGTAATGGTTTTCCTTACTCACTGTCCAACTTTCACATGCATATGAGGTTATTGAAAATATCATGGCTTGGGTCAGGCTCACCTTAGTCCTCAAGCTGACATCATTGATCTTCAACACTTTGAAGAGGTCTTGTGCAGCAGATTTGCCTAATGTCATTGTGTTGCTTGACTGTTGCTTCCATGAGTGTTGGTAGTGGATTCAAACAAAATGAAGTCTTTGACAACTTCAATCTTTTTTCCATCCATTTATCATATCATTTTATTTTTTGATCCAGTGGTGAGGATTTTTATTTATTTATTTATTCATTCATTCATTCATTCTTCCTTCCTTTATTTATTTATTTATTGAGGTACAACCCATACTGATGGCTTTGGTCTTTCAGTTTCATCAATAAGTATTTTAAGTCTTCTTCATTTTCTGTAAGCAAGATTATATCATCTGCATGTCACAGGTTGTTAATGACTCTTCCTCCAATTCTGATGCCACCTTCTTCTTCTTATAATCCAGTTTCTCAGATTATTTGCTTGGCATACAGATTGAATAATGTGGTGAAAGAATACAACGCTGGATCAGATTTCCCAAAGTTGTTGTTAGGTGCTGTCGAGTCAGTTCCAACTCATAGTGACCCTATGTAAAACAGAATGAAACACTGCCCAGTTGTGTACCATCCTCACAATCACAACTATTTTTGAGTCCATTGTTAAAACCACTACAATGTATAAAATGAAAAATACTTACCTACCAATTATTGGCTACATTAAACACTCACACACAGTCGATGAGAATGTAAAATGAGACAAACACTTTGGAAAACAGTTGAGTAGTTTCTTGTGTAGATAATCATACACCTAACCATGTAACCTAGCCATTCGCCTCCTAGGTAGAGACAATGGTGTTATATAGTCATGGAAAGGTTTGGTGACAAAGCTTATAGTAGCTTTATTAATAAGAACCAAAGCTAAAAATAAACCAAAGACCCATCATTAGGAGAAAGAGTAAACAAATTGTGGCATTTCATATAGTGAGAAACTACTCAACAACAGCAGCAAAAGAATGAACTACTGATACATGTGGCAACATGAATGAATTCAAAATAATTATGTAGAGGGAAAGTGAGACAAAAAAAGAGTGCGTATTTGATTCATATAATATTCTAGAAAGTACAAAGTTATCAAAATGAAGCAGGTGAGTGGTTGGCTTGAGATGGGAAAAGATTACAAAGAGACACGAAGCAACGTTTGGATTTGATGGAGATGTTCATTATCTTGGCTGTGCTGATGGCTGCACAAGCATATACGTATGTCAAAGCTTATCCAGTTTATTGTGCTTCATTTGTATATCAAGCTAGTCTTCAAAAAAAAAAAAAAAAAAAGCCTTATCTTCAGACTCTAAAAAATATTAAACCACAAGATCTAAAGTTCTGTTTTGTTTCAAAAGTTCCATAACAAACCACATTCAACTCATAATTGACACCAAAGACATAGTGATATGAAATTTACTAGACCACAGAGCCATAGAAAAGGGGAGGATAACTGAGGCCATTGATAGCTAAGTGTTAAGGTAGATGACAAGGGGATTCAATGGAGCAGGACAAGAAAATGAATTACAGTAGTGAACCAGGGAAGGCGCTCTGGTAGCATAGTGGTTACGACTCGGGCTGCTAACCTCAAGGTCGGCAGTTTGAAACTACCAGCCATTCCATGCGAGAAAGATGAGGCTTTCTGCTCCCGTAAAGATTTACAGCCTTGGAAACCCTGTGCAGGGTCACTATGAGTCAGAACAGACTCCACCGTACTTCACAAAAACAACAACAGTGAACCAAGGGAAGCAGGGATTGATGGCGGCTAGGGTGGAGGTGCAGTGAAGTTCATCATCAGCCATACCACAGAACACCAGTAAAACAGACCTAGGGCAGAGCTCCAAAACTCGGAACCACAGAGATAGGAATATTTTTAAAAGTTTGAAGGCTTATAGCTAGTGGAACTTGAAGCTGAAATAAGAAATCATGTACTTTTGAATCTGCCCGGCCTGGAGGCCCGAAGCCGACATCTTGGGCAAGACTAAATGGCAAGACCAAGCAGGGAAGCAGACACACCACGGAAAAACTCCGCGGGAACCTTGGAGCAAAGGTGCACAATACACTTTGTCGGTTTTGCTTTGTTCTGATTTTCTTTTTTGGTATCTGGTCATTGGCGCCTCCACTGTTTGCACACCTCCATTCTGGTGACTAGAGGGGGAGCCTGAGCAAGTGGACACCCCCTACCCTTACCACTGGTGGGTTCTTCTGCCACACATGCGCACAGATACTCAGCCCAAGAGCAGGCCCTGAACGTTTTGTTTGTTTTTTAAAATACGGGAAAGGGCAGGACAGAACTGTAGAGAGGGAAAGAGAGTTTAAAAATAAAACAGGCCCAAAATTAAATTAAAGCCTGAGGTACAGCATAACAAACCAACACTGGCATCTTGAAATTTCTCAGGCAGCTTTGAAAGCAAGAAGCTGAAGAGAGGCCATTAAAGTCATACTCATATTAGACTACAAATTTTTTTTGTTTTCTTTTCTCCCTCCTCTCCCTTTTCTGTGATTATAGACTGCAATATTCAGTCTAGTTTTTGTTGTTGTTGCTTTGGGTTTTTGTGTGGTTTTTGTGTTTTGTATTTTGCTGGTGCTGTTTTGCTGTTTTATGCTCCCCCTTCTGCTTTTGGGGGACTCTTTCTCTATATATATTACACAAGAAGAGCCAGCAACTGCTGCCATATAGCCAAGCTACAATCATACTCTATAATAAACACCAAAACCCAGGCAAGAACCAATATCAATTGCCATATACCAGGGAGGCAGACAACACCTGTGAAAGTTACTGAGTTAAGCAGTAAGAAGAGTGAAAAGGGAAGCCCGCATCCTGATCACATCTCCCTGCAAGCAATCAGAAAGCACAAAAAATACCAAAACACATAATTAAGTATTAAGGCCACAGATAAACACTTAGCATGTCCAAGAAGCAAAAGCAGATGACCATATTAGCACATGTCCAGAAACAAGATCAAATGTCTGAGACAAATGACCTAGAGGTAAATCTGGACTCCATTATGGAAGGAGGGCAGGCATTAGAAATGCCTGAGAAGGAATTCAGAAAAATGATTATAAAATGTTTCAAAACACTTTACAATGGAGTTGAGAAAAATAAGGAAGAAGCCAGGAAAGTGCTACAGGAACAATCAAATAAGGCAGATACAGCATTGGAAACAATTCAAAACCTACAGAAAGAAGTCCAAACGATCAATAACAGAATATCAGAAATAAACAATACTCTGAAAGTGGTGAACCAGAGAAAGTCCTAAATACAGGGGAAGTCAAAAAGTATTGCTGTAAAATCAGAGGATCCTTCATTAAACAAGACTAAAACACTGTGACGTTATTGTTTCTCAACATAGCCTCCATCTAGGTCTATACGCTTCAGAAGGTGGTTTTCCATCTCTCTAACCTTTCCTTAAAGAATTCTGCATTCCTCAGTTCATACCAGGTCAAAGCAGTGCTTTTGGCATTCTTGAGGGATTCAAACCTTGCTCCTTTGAAGTGTTCTTTAAGTTTTGGAAGCTATCATAAATTTGAAGAGGCAAGATTAAGGATGGAGGGTGGGTGGGGTGAGGCTTCCTAGAGAAATTCTGGTAGGACAGCCCTTGTTACCCTGGTAGAATAAGGCGGTACGTTGCCGTGATGGAGACAATTCCTAGAAACAACTTTCCTGACTTTTTTTTCACTAATGCAGTTTTTCAGCTTCATAATAAGGACTCATGATCTTGTGTTCTTCAAGAAAATCTATTAAGATTACTCTTTTGGAATCCTCAAAACAGTTACCATAGTCTTACTAGCTGACCTCTCAGCCTTTAATTTAACTAGCCCAACAGATTCCCTGTAAGCCTCTGATTTTATTGTACTTTTTTTTTTTTTTTCTTGTTTAAGACACCTTAATGACAGATATGGAGTTCTGGTGTGGTGCTGTGGGCTAATGCTTCAGACTGCAAAGTCGTTTGAACTGAAAGATCGGTGGTTCAAGCTCACCAGCCACTCCTTGGAAACCCTGTACAGGGTCCCTATGGGTCGGAATCAACTCGATGGCACTTAACCACAACAACAATGACAGCTATATTACTGAGAGAACATGCCTGCAGACATCCAGTGATCAGAGACGTGTTTAAGCACATTTTGTTTGGAATAAACCCACGCATGTATGAACTAAAACCCTAGAAGCAAAGCTCAGCCTTTATAAATGAACACATTGATTCAAATCCCAGCTCCACAAATTAATTCATTAATTTGGCACCCTACCAATGATTTTGACATCTTAGTCTCAAATTATTTTCTAAAATGTTTCATATGGTAATACTAAAAGTATATGCAACACAAGTGTTTAGAAATAAGAAAATATATGTAAACGTTTTTATAACATTATAAAATCTAAAAGATTATAATAATTGGGACACAAAGAGTTAAGCGTTGTACCAAAGGATTGGCAGTTTCAACCCACCCACAGATGCCTTGGGAGACAGTTCTGGTGATATATTTTTAAAATGTCACAACCTTATAAACACACCTGATGGCTTCTGGTTTGGTTTGCGTTTCAGAATCCCTTGGCTCTAACTGAAAGGTTAGAGGTTTGAGTCCACTCAAAAGAAATGACCAGTTCCAAAAACCTAGACACTGAAAATTCTGTGGAGCACAGTTGCATGTTGGCACACGTGAGGTCCACGGTAAGTGGATTTGTTGTCTTGGGTGCTTTCTATGTTGGTATTTAATTGTTTCCCACTCCTGAAGCTAGAAAGCAGATTTTCCCCTTCTTATACTTCCTAGTCATGAGGTACAAGCATGTGATCTGGGCTCAGCCATTTGAATTTTGAATATTGACTTCTGGAATGCACAGTGGATCCAGGTGGCACCAACTTAGGTAGGGGCTGGAGAGCGATGACAATAATGTCCAGAGCCTGCTGTTGTAGTTCGGTGGTGTTCCAGTGGTTAGTGGTCTAGGGACAGCTGTGCTGAGAAAGCTGGCAGTGTTCAGCAACCACTTACCTAGCTTGTGCTGAGGCATGGCCTTGGCTGTGAATTCAGCGTCTCAGCTTCTCTAAGTCTTCGCCCGATTTCCTGACTTAGTTGCTAAGTCTTGTAATTGATTATAAGACTTTCCAACATCCTCCAATCAATTACCTTCTGGCTTGTCAATCAGAGTTGGTTTGTTTTATTTTAAGCTGAAAGTCCTGAAAGTATACTATAGCTACATCATTAGATAAAATTTGTGTTTTGTCCCAATTCAATGTTTGTTTCCATACTGATATTTGTTCTAGTTAGAATTAACTGAAATTCAAACAGATTTGGGAGGGGTGGAAGGGGGCTAGTATAAGAACTAATAAAATGACTGAATTATGAATTTTCTTCTAAATGCAGCAGTATTCCTTTTAAATGCAAAAAATAGTTGGAATGAGTTTATTCTTGTTCCTGGAAGAAAATTATGTTAAAAAAAAAAACATATTTAAAATAAGTTCTGCTTAGTAAGTAAATTACCTGTTAATAACAGGCGCGCCTATGGTTTTAAGAATATGTGAAGGTTTGCTTTCTTGGGTAATTGTAAATATCCTGCAGTCTGTTTTGTCTGTGATACTATGTCAGTAAACAGAAATCTCAGAAGCTGGAATTTACCTTCAAGGAAATCAATGTGAGAAAATCAAGATAAAGACCTTTTCAAATGAGTTTTCTGAGTTTAAGCTTTGATTCCTTTACAAACCTGGGGGAGTGGAGAGGTGGTTGTTTAAAATGCACATATTCTTGGATAATTGATATACTACTAAAATCATAATGAATTTAATTGCTGTTCATTTTTAATGAAGAGTAGAAGAAATGAAACATGAGGGAGTATTTTTTAACAATGTTTAATGTGGCAAATACATTTGCAACATAAAACTTTCCACTTTAACCAGTTTAATGTGTCCAATTCAGTAGCATTGATTATGTCCATTGTATCGTGTACCAATCACCATCGTCTGTTTTCAAAACTTTTCATCATTTCAAGCAGAAATTCAGTATCTAATAAACAATAGTTTCCTATTTGCCTTCCCTAAACCTTCTGATAAATACTAATCTAAATATTTAACACAAGTTGTTGTTGTTGTTAAGTGCCATTGAGTTAGTACTAACTCATAGTAACCCTGTATAGAGTTTCAGAGGAGTGACTGGTGAGTTTGAACTTCCCACCTTGTGGTTA
>NW_006408682.1:7204938-7227166 GCF_000296735.1 Chrysochloris asiatica
GTTTCAGCTGAGCTTCCAGACCAAGACAGACTAGAAAGATAGGGAGGCTGACTATTTCTGAATGCTGAGCTGATGTAAACCTTATGAAAGTCAAGCATTATAATGAAATGTGCAAAGATCTGGAGTTAGAAAAACCAAAGGGAAGAACACACTCAGCATTTTTCTCAAGCTGAAAGAACTGAAGAAAGAAATGCAATCCTTGACTTGAAATATTGAAGGATTCTATGGGCAAACTATTGAATGGTATAGAAAGCATCAAAAAGAGATAGAAGGTTCACTGGGAATACACAAGAAGACACGTGCTCTGACTGGTGACCATGTTGGTCACTGATAAGGGGAAGTGAGGGAAAAACAGCAATGAAGCTGCGAGCTAAGACCTACAATATTCAATAGACTTCTATGAACCTGAGTGAAGACCTGGTTGGCCAGCAGTTTGGCAAGACCTGGGAATTCCTGGGTCCAGAGTCAGTGACATAGCCACAGAGAACTAGAGTGGAGAGTGCAGTGTCCAGCTGATAAGAAGAGAGGACATATGCACAAGAACACCCACACTTACAGATAAAACCCACTTGACCTGGCTTCAATGACTGCATGATCAGAGCTCAACTAGAAGAAGAAAGAAGAGGAAAACAAATGTAATCTGATACAATTTGATGAACTTGACCTACACCTATGCATGCAGTAGCTCAAAAGAGGGAACAAATCTTTACAGCGAGGATCATTCCCACCTCCAAAAAAATTTAAAAAAAAAAAAAAAAAGAGAGAGAGAGAGAGAGATGTAAGGAATACATAGCATCACTGTATCAAAAAGAAATGGTCGATATTCAGCCATTTCAGGAGGTAGGATATGAACAAGAAGGAAGAAGTCCAAAACACACAGAAGGCAAAACATAAGGCACCAGGGATTGGTGGAATACAAACCGAAATCTTTCAACAAACTGATGTGGTACTTGAGGCACTCACTCATTTATGCCAAGAAACTTGGAAGACAGCTACTGGCCAACTGATTGGAAGAGATCCATGTTTGTGTCCATCCCAAAGAAAGGTGGCCTAGTAGAATGCAGAAGTCATTGTATAATATCACTAATATCACCTGAAAATAACATTTTGAGCAAGATCATTTTTAAATGGTTGCAACAGTACATTGACAAGGCACTGCCAGATTTTCAGGCAGAATTCAGACGAAGATGTGAAACAAGGGATATCATTGCTTGGTGTCAGATGGATCTTGGTTGAAAGTAGAGAATACCAACCTGTACTGTATTGACTATGCAAAGGTTTTCCACTGTGTGGATCATGACAAACTGTGAACAACATTGTGAAGAATAAGTATTCCAGAACACTTAATTGTGCTCATAAGGAACTTATACATAGACAAAGAGGCAGTTGTTCGAACAGAACAAGATGACACTGAATGGTTTAAACTCAGGAAAGGTGGGTGTCAGGGTTGTAGTCTTTCAACATACTAATTCAATCATATGCTGAACAAATGATCCAAGAAGCTGGATTATGTGAAGAAGAATGTGGCATGAGCCATTGGAGCATGACCTCATTGACCACGTATGATATAAACTTGCTTGCTGAAAACAAAGAGGAGTTCAAATACCTACCGATGCAGATCACATACCACACCCTTCAGTATGGGTTGCTCCTCAATGTGAAGAAAACAAAAATCCTCACCACTGAACCAATAAAAAAATTTAAAAAATCATAACAAACGGAGAAGAGTTTGGAGTTGTCAAAGACTTTTTTTTGATTGGATCTACTATCAACACTCATGGAAACAGGAGTCAAGAAATCAAACAATATCTTGCACTAGGCAAATCTGCTGCACAAGACCTTTTTAAAGTGTTGAAGAACAAAGAAGTGCACATGCCCCAAACCATAGTATTTTCAATAGCCTCGTATGCATGTGAAAGTTAAACAGTGAATAAGGAAGACCAAAGAAGAATTGATGTATCTGAGTTATGGTGTTGGAGAAAATATTAGATGTATGACTCTTAACCAGGGTTGTTTATCTTTTTCATACTGGGTTGCTGGTATTCTTCATATATTCTGGCTATTAAACCTTTATCATATATGTGATTCTCAAATATGATTTCTCTTTCTGTAGGTGGTCCCTTCACTCTGTTGATAAAGTCCTTTGATGTACACTTTTTTTTTTTTTCTCGTTTATCTTCATTGTCTTTTGGTACTCTTACTTTTGGTGTCTATTAAGAATCCATTGCCAAAAACAAGGTCTTGAAGTTTTACCCCTGTTTTCTTCTAAGAGACGTATAGCTTTGGTTTTTATACTTAAATAATTGATTCACTTTGAGTTGATTTTTGTATAAAGTGTGAAGTATTGGTCAAAGTTCATTCTTTTGCATATGAAGAAGGTCTAATTGTTTCAGCACCATTTATTCAAGTGTTTATTCTTTCCCAGTTGAATGGGTATGGCACCATTGTTGAAAACCAATTGGCTGTGGATGCATGGGTTCATTTAGCCTATCTTTTAACTGGCTAATTTATCTTATTCCTAGTAATGCTTTTGAAATTTGTCTTTGATTTATTTTGTTGTT
The DNA here is from genome assembly GCF_000296735.1 of Chrysochloris asiatica. NCBI lineage: Eukaryota > Metazoa > Chordata > Mammalia > Afrosoricida > Chrysochloridae > Chrysochloris > Chrysochloris asiatica. The sequence goes on from NW_006408682.1 coordinate 7,207,500, forward strand.
GATGATAATATGCATAGCAAAACATGTACCAATTCAACAACTACTACATGAGCAATTCAGTGACACTGCCTTCTTCCATATGTGCAACCATTCTCATCTTCCTTTTCTGAGTTATTCCTTCCTCATCCACAAAAACTATTATTCCCTAAGGTTCCTAATTAATCCTTCACACTGTTGTTGTCAATTTGATCCCATATAGATTTTAAAAGATCATAATGTTCTCAACAGACATTTTGTATTAGTTGAGGTAAACTTTTGGTTGGTTTTAAGAAGATATCAGGATGTATTTTTTATTTAAGATTTAAACAGGAAACTAGTTCCCGGGATTCATCCAACCTCCATGTTTTTAGTACTGTTTTAAAAGAAAAGTTTGTTTGAGAGAAATGTTCAGAACCCTAGGTAATATTCCTAAAGATGGCTCCAACCTGGGACCATGAGGACCAGAGTAATGGCCCTGAACACCTGAGGAAAGATGGGAAAACCACAAGGGAGGGAAGAACTTCAAGGTGAAGAGGAGCAAAAATGCATCTCTACAAACTTCCGTTGTCCAGTGCCAACAAAGACCATTCAGCTGTTAGCAGAATTCTTACTGATTTTAAAGTAGTGAAACTCACTAAAATTCAACTGTTGTGATGTGAAAAGCCTTATAGAAGGGTATTTAGTGTTTTAAGACCAATTGAGCCTAAATATAATTTCATTATTGTTTGTTTTACAGCATAGGCCTCTAACTAAATCTAAATATATAGCTGATTTAGTCCCAGTTCTGGATAAGAAATACACAGTCAAGGGTTGACTTGCTTTGTTTTGTTTGTTCACTGTTGTTATTGTTGTATAATAATACACAGCTTTCCCTTCATTGATCTGTCCTTTTAGATCATTTGTCACTTTTATGACTCTTCCTTCAATTTGCCACAATCTATCAGTATCTCCCAGCTCTTAACACAACTTCCATTTAACTTTTTTTTCTCTGGACTCACTTACCTGTTTTGTGAGAATTCAGATGCCATAACATCGTAAGTCACTGGATCCACGTTCTCCCTGAACGTGACAACTTACTCCCTGAAGCAGGACTCATGAGGCTTTCCCAGATGGTCTGTAGACATGGGGAGGACGTGGGTGACTACAGATAAACTCTTGGTGGGATGATGGTGATATTCAGCACAGAGTGTCTAGAGGGTAGTAGAAATGATGCCAGGCTAAAACTCAGAGATGGACGGTGACTTAACCCTGCGTTGGCCATTGTTTGAGATGAGACTTTTCATCTTTCTGTGTTCTTACACATTTCAGAAGGTAGCTGTAAAAGTACAGAAGATTATTTTAATACCTCTCTCAGAAAATAATGCTCAATGAAAAATAGAAAGCAATAGCATCTGCAGACCTGACTTTGAATCCCAGACATTCCCCATAAACATGACCTAGCCAAGATCTGAGCCCTTGACTCTCAGTGACTCCATGCACAATGGAAGAGAATGAAGCCCATCCTGCACTAGCCCCATAATTGAGATTCATAGAGTTTTCATTCACTGATGATCAGAAGTAGCTCTTCAGTCTTTTCTTCACCATCCAAGTGTAGAAGTTCTGTTGAAAACTGGTCAGCATTGTTGTTAAGTGCCATTGAATCGGTTCCGAATGCACAACCCAGTATAGCATTTCTGTGAAGCAGTGAGTGTAAACCACGAACACTGCAGTTCAAACCAACCTTGTGGTCCAGTGCTTTATCCCACAGTGCCACAGAAGCATCATTTGTTTTTGTTGTTGTTAAGTGCCATCAAGTCGGCTCCGCCTCATAGTGACCCTATATATGGTTTCCAAGGAGTGGCTGGTGAGCTTGAACTGCCAACCTTGCAGTTCAAACCAACTTTGTAGTCCAGTGCATTAACACACAGAGCCTCACCAATACTCCATGCATCACAGCAACACAAAATTCACCACTGACAGATGGATGGTAGCTTTGCATGGGGCCCAGTTGGCTGGGAACCAAACACAGGTCTCTCATCTGAAAGGAGAGAATCCTGCCCCTCTTATATTTTCTTTAAAGACACCATATTCTCTTACTTTTTCTCCTTCCTCTCCAGGTACTTAATTTCAGTGTGTCATTGTAGGATCATCACTGAACTGTCAACCACCAAGTTGGCAGTTCAATACCACAGTTGCTCCTCAGAAACTATACAGGGTCATTATGAGTTGGAATTGATTCCACCGATGGCACTCAATAACTATACCTCGCATGTTGCTTTTCTGCATATTAGTCTGTCCTGGGACCATTCTTTTCTTGCTCCCCACACTCTTCTCCTGCAATCCCACTGAGTTACTAGGTTGCTCCCCGAAATAGTGATCATGTCTAAGACATTGCTGCATCCCCCAGAATCTCTCATAGAACCTGGGGTATTCATTTTAAAGTCTTGTTTAGTGAAGGTCCTGAGACTGTGGGTCCAGGTGTGCAAAGAGCAGATGCTTAGCTCAGTCCTGATCTGACTCCTGGAGCAGCTGGCACCATGGAAATTGGTTAATGAATGAGCCAGACAGAAAGAATTACAACCTGGCCAACCCAAGCTTAAAGAAGACATAGGGACACGATCACTGGAAGTTTCAGGAAAGTTTGTATAGAAATTTGGGTCACTTGGACATTATGGTTGTGTAGGATAAGAACAGGAGTTGTGGTATGGTGCTGTAGGACAAGCCCTTGACCATAATAAGGTCAGTTTGAACCGCAAGTTGTTGTTGGTGGTGGTGGTTATGCGCTGTGGAGTCAGCTCCGACTGATAGCAACCCTGTACAGAGTTTCCGAGGCTGTAAATTTGTATAGGCTGCAAATCATTATAGCTATCCCGTGGAATTGAATTGCTGGTAGTTTTGAACTGCTGACCTTGCAGTTCAGAGCCCAATTTATTCAAATTCTCCAGCCACTGCTCAGAAGCCCTATACAGGGTCACTGAGTTGGAACCAACTCAACAGCACTTAACAATAACAGTACGATAACAAATGAACGGCTAACCACAAGATTGGCAGTTCAAATCAACCAACCACTCTTTAGAAATTCTATGCACAGTTACTATGAGTCAAAACTGATTCAAATGTGCTTAACAACAACAAGGACATAGCAAAATGAACAGCATCTTCTGTCAGCCTGCAGACGACATACAACCAACAGCATCTCAGTGTGACAGTGAAAATCAAAGGCTATGTGTCGAAGAAAAAAGGAAGATACGTTAGAAAATTCAAGCTCAGGGGTGTTTGGCTCAAGAGGGAAATAGAGGGCTTCATATTAAGCCATTAGCTGGGGGAAATTAAGAGATGAGACCATACCTATACTTTAGGTAAGGAGTATAGTTCATAGTAGTCACCTGGCTAGGATGCCCTGATGTTATATTTATTTATTAATAGTATTTTCTCTGTACCCAGAAGTCTTAGCAGGAGAGGAAGCAAACAGAAAATGTATTCTGTGTGATAGTCCTGAAAATGAGTACAGATTTATCCCTTGCTAGTGTTTCTCATGGAGGTACTCTGGCAAACATGCACTCCCCTAAGAGCCCTGGAGGCAGCTCACATTTTGACACACTCAGTACATAATGAGCAAGCTCCTTACAGAATGTCTTGTCATCTGATAACTCCAGACGTGATACTTGCTATGACTTGATGGGAACAACTTACCAAAAAGACCAGAGGCATTCAATCTTGCTTTTATGGGGCACCTTGTGTGTTTTTTGCTCATGGGTCCTGCTCAGACTGGTGCTGAAAGTAAAATCTGATATTATTCCTTCAAGAAAATATCTGAGTAGAGTGGGAGAACAGATGAAACAAAACTCCAAATTATTTTTTTTGGAAACAAAAAAAAAAAGAAAGAAAGACTTTGTTTACTGATCAGAAAGAGACTGGAGGAACCCAGTATCATGGCCCTCAACACCCCTTCAGGTCTGGAATGGAACTCACCATTGAGGCCTCATTTCCAACCTAGTGATACACAGGTATCTACAAGGAACAACAGCACTAATGAGGTACGCTCACCATGCAGTCGTCAACCATTCAACATCAAAAGGGTATCACTGACCAAAGGCTACAGTTCAGAAGAGGTGGGAAGAAGGGTGGGATGAAAACCAGAACCACAGGGAGAAAGTGTTCTTACACAGAAGGGACTGCAATCATTCAGATGAAACAAAGTGTATGATTTGTTGGGTGTAAAACTGTAAATTTCCACTCAAGTCATAATAAAAAGTTAAAAAGGCAAGAAAGAGAACATCTGAGGCTGGATGCATCCACGAACTGGCATCCAGATGGTAGTAATCATCAGATCTAACATTCTTCTCTTAGTCTCAGGGGACACACACCTTCGTGCCTAATATTATTCCTATTTTATTCCAAAAGCAACTCCTAAAATCATTCCGCATCCTCAGCATCTCCACAGAGCTATGGATACTTTCCTCCTTTTCTCAGACTGCCCCTGCTCCACCTAGCAATTCACCGGTCCAATTCTGACCCCTGGCTGTGGAAGGACTCAGCACGTCCTTCACCAACAAAGCCTGTATTCCAGACTATCTTGACAACATGCACCTCCCATCCCACACTGGCTTACACCAAATTCCATCCACTCCAGTCAGTCTTCCTAGGAAAACAATACATTACTGAGCCCTAGTATCGTAGTGGGTGATGTGTTGAGCTGCTCATCACAAGGTCAGCTGTTCAAATCCACTAGCCATTCCGCAGGAAAAAGATGAGGCTTTCTGCTCCTGCAAAGATTTATAGCTTTGGAAACACTGCACAGGGTCGTTATGCATTGGAAACACTATGCGTTGAAACTCAGCTACACACAGTAGCAGCAGTCCTGAATTTTGAATATGTATTCTGAAGCTGGAATATAGGAAAAAGAATGTGGCATCTGGACTGGAGGAAGACTCATTAACAACTTGTGATGCAATCTTGCAGCTGGAAGTAAAGAGGACTTAAGATACTTAGTATGTACCTCAATGTAAAGAAAACAAAAATCCTCACCACTGGACCAACAGACAACTTTATAATAAACGAAGATAAGTGTGAACTTGTCAACCACTTCATTTTGCTTCGATCCACTATCAGTATTTATGGAAGCAGCAGTCAAGAAAACAGACAACGTATGTAAATCTGCTCCTCTTTAAAATGTTCAAGAGCAAAACTGTCAGTTTGAGCACTAAGGTGTACCAGACCCATGACTTGGTATTTTCAATAGCCTCATTTACATGCAAAAGTTGGATAGTGAATAAGGAAGACCATAGAAAAGTTGGTGCATTTGAAACATGATGTTGGAAAAGAATAGTAAAAGTACCATGAACTTCCAGAAGAACAAATAAATCTTAGAAGAAATACAATCAGAATGCTCCTTAGAATGGGAAGACTTAGTCTCTTATCCATTGTACATATCAGGAGGGACCCATCCCTGGAGAGGAGCATCATGCTAGGTAAAGTGGAGGGCCAGCGAAAAAGAGGAAGACCTCCAACGAGATGGATTGGCACAGTTGCAGCATCAATGGGATCAGGTTTAACAATAGTTGTAAGGATGGTACAGAACCAGACAATGTTTCGTTCTGTTGTACATATGGTCACTGTGAGTTAAAACTGACTCTATGGCCCCTAACAACAACAATAGGTGTGATAAGAAGCAAGGAAGAAATGATTCATTGCTTAATAAGGGGCACTAAACTTCTGTTAAGGTTGGTGGAAATATTGGACATGGATAGAGTTGTGATGGACCTACAACATAAATTCATTATCTACGCATCATGTACACCCATAGAAGTACACACTAAAATAAAAGTAAAATCTACTTCTCCTTCCCCATGCAGCTTCTCTCTGATCCTAGACACCTTTGAAAAAAGGTGGAAGAAAGGAATAAGCCTGTCAAGATGTGATAAACATCCACTATGTACTTTAAAACACCAAGTAATTATCAGAGAAAAATCATTTTATAAACTAAAAGAAAGTGAGTTGCCTTTAAGTGAGTTTTTTAAAATTTCACCATTAGCAAGAATGGGAATTTCAGAGAAGAGTTCAATTATGAAAAATACATAAAGGAAAATATAAGATACAGTTAACAGAAATTAAGAGAAGGAAGAATAGAAGAAACGTAGACGCATAAATGGAACTAGGGATGATGGCGTTCCATAGTGAATTTGTTACTTGCTACCATTGGGCCACAAAGGACAGTGGATGTTTTCCAGCAGCTAATAACAAAAAGGAATCCTGGTGTGGTACTGTGGGTTAACACACTAGACTGCAAAAGTGGATTTAAACCACAGGGTTGGCAGTTTAAGCTCACCAGCCGCTTCTTGGAAACCCTATACAGGGTCGCTATGGGTCGGAACTGACTTGACGAAGCTTAACAACAAACAATAACAGTAACAAAAAGGCAATCATAGTGTCCATGAGATTAAAATCAAACCACTGCTTAGGGGAAGCACAACTTTCTCCCCAGGTAGTGGGAGGTTCCCTCTAACTAGGGCAACAGTCTTATAGCAGACTAGTTACATGTGGTGCTTTGGGTTAATGCGTCAGACTGAAAAGCCGTTTGAACTGCAAGGTCGGCAGTTTAAGCTCACCAGCTGCTCCTCAGAAACCTTATACAGGGTCGCTGTGGGTTGGCACTGACTCAATGGCACTTCACAACAACAACAACAACTTTTTACAGTAGCGTTATTTCTTAGAGGTACCCTCTGTCTAAACTTAACGGCATTACACCAAAATGTCCTTCAGAAAAAGCAATTCTTTAGGGAATCATTACAAGTAATTTAAACCTTCAGCTTCCAACTAATCCTACCTGATCCAAGGAGTGAATTTTAAGAATTTCTGAGAACAGTGATGAACTTGACACACTGATATCAACTGAGTTCTTCAAAAGTCTTGGGTAATAACTGCTCCCTGGCAAGTGGCAAGAGTATGTCAGTGATATCTATACTCTTACAACAGATGAGCTGAAAGTTTCAATGATCTGGAGCTCTGGTAGCATAATGGTTACGAATCGGGCTGCCAACCTCAAGGTCAACAGTTTGAAACTACCAGCGATTCCGCAGGAGAAAGATGAGGCTTTCTGCTCCCGTAAAGATTTACAGCCTTGGAAACCCTGTACAGGGTCACTATGGGTCGGAACTGACTCCACGGTACTTAACAACAACAACAACCATTCTAGTAAATTAGTATAAGCACAGTTTTTAAAATAGGAAAAGCCAGATGAGTGCTTTAGGCTAACTAGTCAACCAAAAGAATGTTTAATTATGAGTAGAAATGCTCTCTTACATGTCTTCCAAACCAAATTAGTTGGAAGTATGAGAGGGTTTCAAAAGTTCCTAGAAAAATTCCATGATTGTATTTTTCTCACAAATTTCTGAAGTCCCCTTCTAGCGCTCAAGGAACAAAATGAGGTCACTTTTGTGGACCATTATTTATGAACCAGATAAAATTTAGGTGGTGGTAGTAGTGTACCATGGAGACAGTTCCACCTCACAGTGGAACTCCTATGGGATTTGGGATAGAAAAGCCTCATCTTTCTTTTGTGCAACAGCTGGTAGATTCGCACTGCTGACCTTTCAGTTAGCAGCTCAACTCATAACCCGCTACACTACTGTTGTTAAGTGCTGTGAAATCAGTTCCAACCCATAAAGACTTTGTATAGGGTTTCTGAGGAGCAGCTGGTGAGCTTGAACTGCCAACCTTGCAGTTTAAACAGCTTTGCAGTCTGGTGCATTAACCCACAGTGCCACACCAGGAATCCCTTAAAATTTAGGTTGTTACTGTTGTTAAGTGCCATTGACTCTGTTCTGACTCATAGTGACCCTGCGTAGGGTTCCCAAGGAGTGGCCGTTGGGTTTGAAATGCCAACCTTGTGATTAGCATTCACTGCTTATCATACAGTGCCACACCAGGACTCCCAAATTTAATTTGTTGTTGTTACATGCCATCAAGTAGGTTCTGACCCATAGCGACCCATCCTTGTATAGGATTTCCAAGGAGCGGTTGATGGGTTTGAACCACCGACCTTGTGGTCCAGAGCATTATCCTGCAGCACCACATGGGAACTCAAAGTTAAATTAGTACTTACCAATTAATTATAATAGCTTTATTTTTAAGTTTTTTCGGTCATTATTATCAGACTCATGGCAACCCCATGTGCATCATGCTGACATGTCACCTACTCCTGCACCATCTTCATGGCCACTGGAATGTTTGAATTCATAATGGCAGCCATTGTGTAGTGCTAACCCAGCTCATCTTGCAGCACTATCTCAGACATTTCTCTTGGATAATAACAAACGAGTAGCTCGATCGTTTCTGTGAGCTACTTCTCCAGCTGCTGCTACTGCTCCTACTGCTCAGATAGAAGGATTTTGCTTCCCTGTCCTCTGTGATGTTAAACATGGTCATGTGACTTGTTTGGGCCAATCAAATATTCACAAAAACAGTATGTAACTCCCAACTGGAAGAGCTACGAGCTCGTGTGTAATTCTCCACAGTCTCTGTTTTTCTCTCACAATCATTGAAAAGGGAGATTTCTTCTGACAGAGTCTTTGTTTGAGGTCCATGTAGAGTACATTTTCAGTAACTATGCTATTGTGCCTCTCTATCCACAAGGTCAGTTTGAATCACAATTTGCAGTTCAAGCTCACCAGCCACTCTATAGAAACCCTATACAGGGTTGCTTTGAATTGGAACCACAACAATCCCACAATAACTGTGCTCCATACTCAGAAAGCACACTCTTTCTACCTCCCACTGTTGTGCATGCTGACTCCAATCCTGGAATACCTTTAACTCTCTTATCCCTACATTATCCCTATAGATAGCTCTTTGTGATGACTAAGCTCAGATCTGCTCCCAGAAGGCATTCCTGAATCACCAACTCTTCTTTGAACTTCATTAGAAACACATTTTTGTGATTCCAGAGCATACTACACAGTATTCTAATGTTGCATGTGATACTGAAATGATCTGTTTATATATCATTCTCCCTTATTTAGTTATTAGTTCTCTGAGACAGACTCGGTTTTCAGAATCTTGGTATTCCCCAATCCCAATTCAGTATCTAGTACATAATACATGCTTAATAAATGTTTATTGGGTGAATAAAAAAAATGACTTAATGAACAAGTGAATAAAAATTACTGTGCTTATCTCCAATGGCTTTAACAAATTTATTTTCTAACAGTTGAGAAGGCTCAAAGTTGTAATTCGGGGAGCTAGATTAAATTCAGGTTTTCTCTGTCTGTGCTGGAGGATGGGCCTGTCTCTTATGACTTCTGCTCCAATAACCATTTTGATAACTCAGACAACCTTATTTCTACTAATTACCAGATGGCATATAACAACCTCCCAATAAATATTTGTGGAATCAGTGTCAAACAAAATATTTTTTGTTTTGTTCGTACATCCAAGTTTACTACCCATTTCAGAGGAAAAACTTTCCTTTGAGAGATTGGTTCTTTAGGCTCCCCAAGTTTTGCATATTAAGACAAGTAATTCTAGTACAAGGCTTGTTGTTGTTAAATGTATGTTCAGTTCCGACTCATAGTGCCCCATACGGAGTTTCCGAGGCATCAAATCTTCACAGGAGCCCTGTCTTTCTCCCACATAGCAGCTGGTGGGCTCGAACTACAGAACTTGTGATTTGCAGTTTAGTGGCTATCATATGGAGCCACCCCGTGCTCCCAGTACAACAACAATTTGTTGTCAAATGCCACCCAGTCAGTTCCACTCATAGTGACCCTAAATAGGGTTTCCATAGAGCAGTTGATGAGCTTGAAGCACCAACCTCATGGTTTCAGTCCACCTTGCTATCCAGCACATTAACTCACATCACCACACTGGAACTTATTAAATGTGGTAATTCTGAAAAAACCAATTAACTTCTCTCTTTCTTCATCTGTTAGATAAGAAAACAGACCCATGTATCTAAGTCTTTAAGTGGCTTCCTATCACCGGTTCCCACCACTGAAAAGCAATGCCAGATAAGGTTTTAAATTACAAGTACAAAGTCACTGGCCATAGCCCTTTGAAATTCAGCCAAAGAACAAAATCCTAGATTGAATATCTAAAGTCAAGATTACATGTATATTTAGCCTCCAATCTACTGATAAAAATTATGTCGGCCTTTCTCATAAAACAACTAATATACTAGCATTCTCCCTCTGCTTGTGAAGGTCAAGGTTCAGGGGCCTGAATGGTGTCTCTTCCATTATATTAATGTGTTCAGACACGGCAGTGGCATTTCAGTCTGGTTTATGAAGGAATAGGAAAAGGTCAAGATTTTAGTTCTTTATCTTCATTATTGCATTGTTTATACAACAAGCAACCATGGGCGCGTTTCCCTATTCGTGTTACTTAGAGATGAGAGAACATCACCTTCTCTCCTTCCAATAAAAGTTGTTTAAAAAAAAAAAAAAAAGAAAGCTAGGTCAAACTTTCTCAAAGTCACAGGAAATGAGGAACCACAAAAAAACCATTTACAATCTTTCGAAGGGTAATGTGAACTTTACTTTTTCTGACAGCTCTTTTTTTGTGTGGGGTAGAGGCTGGGAGATGTTGTACATTTTCTGTTCTTTGGATAAATTTAGTAGCTGTGCAAACAAGCTGTAATCGCTAAAGCCTGCCTCACTGTAGTCACCCTTGAGAGGGTGAGTAAAGGACATGAATGCTGAACTTTCTCTTAAGATGAAACATTCTGCATTATAAATTAGCCCAGTAGACAAATCCAGTCAGAACAGTTACCACAGGGTCACAGGTATTTGGGCCCATGAATCCCAATCAGGAAGTAGATGCTAAGAATAGGCCTGGGCAGACAGAGTGAACTCATGGTCACACTATGTTGCCCTCCATGAGAGTCAGATTGAAACCTCATGGGTACCATCCTTTCTCAGCTAGATGGTAAGAAGAAGAAGAAGGCTGCCTGGCGTAGATGAATAACATGCTGTTGATTCAAAACAACAAGGCACTCAGCTAGCGGTTCACAGTCTTTCTAAATCACGGTTTTGTAGATGAGCTCAGAAATAATGCCCTGAGTAATCCCAATGTCTGTGATAAAGCAGGGCTGTATTCTGATTCATGGTTACAATCTCCCAACCATGCATACACTGATAATGATAATCAGACCTCAAGGCCTTGAAATACCAGGAGCCTGATCTACCCCTGATAGTACTATGCAACATGAGGAAGTCAAATGTACCACCTAAAGAAGAAAGGGGGGGGAAAATGCAGTTTCAAGAACACATGTTTTTAGGGAATTTTACTTAAATGCCTCGATTTATACTATCTCCTTTTAGGAGACTGGGATTCAACAAAGGGCTGATAGCAGAGAAAACCTGAGCAATTAGATTAGGCAGGGCAGGTTTCATTTTTTTTTTTTTTTTGCTTGGTGATATACATTTGTTGTTTTAACTCTTCACAATTCAGGTTGTCTGCAGCTACAAGGGATCCTGTCCAAGGGTCCCACAGCACCTGACAGATGGATTTCATATGGTTAATTCCCTTGCTGTCAAGTCGATTCTGAGTCACAGCAACCCTACATAGGACCGAGGAGAATTGCTCCTTCCAGTTTCTGAGACTGTAAATCTGTACAGGAGCAGACAGCCTCATCTTTCTCCAGCAGACTGGTGGATGGGTTTGAACATCTGACCTCATGGTTAGCAGCCCGCCACTTAACCCACAGTACCACTAGTTCTCCATTACTTATGGTTGAACACTAGGAAATCGAGGTGAATTGTAGTCTAAGTAATTTAATCTTCACTAGGGCCCAGGAATGAATGAGGATGGCCAACTCTATTCAAATGTAAATTATTCTCAGCATTGTGGTCCTTACTATAGCACCCAGTCAGCCTCTTACTCATGGCTGCCTTTTAAAAATTCCATTATCATTCGAGTTTATTTTTCCCCCACAAACTTATTGCATCCCCCTTATAACTTTAGCTCATCAACTTATCCTGTGTGCAGAACAGATAGTAGTGAAGCTACAGAATTGTATTGAAAACACACACAATATGCACAATATGTATACCCATTACAGACACTTCCCACTTAGGTTGTCCAAGTGAAATTCTTGGGGAGATAGTCCTACTAAAAGTCATTTGTAGGACCATCATTTTCTATTCAGAATCTCTCAGGCATATCAAAATCTCCTTTTTTCTTTTTTTTGCAAGAAACATGTGTTATGCTCTTTGGCTCATCGTATCATTACATTAAATCCTCTCTCTTCTTTCTTTCTTACTTTAAAGTGGTTCTAATCCCCACTTTCACCCAGATTTGTTTTTAAGGCGTAGACTAGTAATGTAACAGAGCCACATTTGAAATGCATCTGTAATGTATGACGGCAGCATTCAGAAATATAAATTTTCTAAGTAAAAGTGTCAAGCTCCCAGTAAAGTAAGATGGATTTATTTTTCTTTTATATCTCTGTAGCATAATTCGTTTCCATTAAAAGTCTTGTGTAGAATACCATGATTCATGTTTTGTTTTGTTTTTTTCTTTTTTGCTTTTTCATTCTTAGCAGAAAACATGAGCATAATTCCCGCACTTAAAATGATTTAACTTCCCTGAAGATGTCCTAAGCAGGCTTGGGGTATGTTCAATCGCTCACAGCAAATTAGCTATAGTCATGTCCTGGGGATGAGTAGGCCCTTTGAATGACTAAAGCAGATTATTTAAGACAAAGAAGCCAGGCAGACCAGCACTAGAATGGTAATTTTTAAGACCCTCTCCAAGCATTGGTAATGCAGAAAAATCTTGATTTAAAAATCTTGATTTAAAGAATAGCTTATTATTTCACCGATGCAGATAAGCCAAAGGTCACACCATGTCTATAGGAACAACTACACACAGTGAAAGTAAAATATAATGTATTTTGTCTCTAAGGTATAGATTGTTGTTGTCTACCAGATACTGCACAAAAGAAATCCTGCTATTTATCCCAATTCAATAGCGAGACGTAGTAACCCTGGGCCTCTATTCATCTACCAAAATGAATAAATATCCCCTCTTATTTTCTAGGAGTCCTGGTGTGGTAATATGGGTTAATGTGCTGGACCGCAAGGTCGATTTGAACTGCAAGGTCAGTGGTTCAAACTCACCAGTCACTCCTCGGAAATGCTATACAGGGTTGCTGTGAGTCAGAACTGACTCGACGGCACTTAAAACAACTACTTGTTTTCTAAGTTGTCAGTGGATGATCATATCATGGAATCAGTAAACCACTAACCAAAAGCCAAGCAGATCTACCTACTAAGTTTAGTGCTGTCTTTAAATGAAACCAACAATAGTAGTTTGGGATGCATGCTTCCTTATTGTACATCACAGTGATTAAGAATAAAATTGGTGAGTCTAGACAAATGACTTTAATTAGCATGACTTTTATACAGTTGTGTCAGTTAGAATTAGGCTTGACTGCCGGTGACAGAAACTCTAAAATCATAGCGCTATAAACATGTTAGATGCTTATTTCTCTCACACACAAAAAAGGATTCTGACTGATAGATGTAAATGATCTCCTCAGTCACCACACTTAACGTTCCTTCAGGGGTGAGGTGGTGGTTTTAAAGCTTCTGGAATCAATCCACATTTTTTAGGAGGAGAATTTAAACACAGGGTGAGACTCATCAAGTAGGGGGACCAGCTGTCTACTGTATCAGTTTCCTAGGGATGCCGTAACAGTGGAACACCAATAGGAAGGCTTAAAACAACAGAAATGTGTTGTCTTGTGGTTCTGAAGGCTATACATGTGAATTCAAGATGTCAGCTTGGCTATGTTCTCTTTAAAGTCCTGTTCATGCTGCTTCCTAGTTTGGTGGTTCTGGGAATCTCTGGTACTCCTTGGCTTGAAGACACAACACTCCTGTCTCTCTGAACAAGGGTATCTTCAGTCCGTTTCTCTGTCCCTATGCCTCTTCTCCTCATTTATAAAGAATTACTCATATGGGATTGGAATCCTTGTATGGCGCTGTGGGTTAATGTGCTGGACTGCAGAGACGGTTTGAAATGTATGGCTAGAGGTTCAAGCTCACCAACCGCTCCTTAAAACCTTATACAGGGTCGCTGTGGGTCAGAACCAACTCGAGGGTACTTAAAAACAACATATGGGATTAGAACCCAACCTACTGCAGTATGACCTCATGTTTATTCACTTAATTGATAGTATTTTCAAACACTCTCTTTCTTACAAGGTCATATCTGCACAGGGGAGGGGCACCTGTGGATACTTTGTAGGATGATGTGGTAGCTTCCTAGCACAGCTTCTTAATTAGGGAATCCTCATCTGGGTTGACATCTTCAACTGTACCCATAGCTCCCACTTCCTTGGAGCCACAATTCATTCCATAACACCCAGTTTGCCCATAACTGCACCATGGAATGACCGCTGTCCCAGAAAAGTTCTCAGACTGGGACAACTGGCCAGCTGATCATTAAATCCTCCTCCAGAGTCAATGAAAGAAGACAAATCTGATGAAATGTCTCATCAAAGTCCCACAAGTTTGGCCTATCAGTAGCCTTTGTCAGCCTAACCAAGCTCTGTCTGAATCTAGTTCTGCCTCCTATTTTACCTTTCTGCTATTTATAATATTACAACTATTAACACATATTTGTTAAGCACTTTTATAAGTCCAGCACTGCCCAGGTCCACCTCACAATGCATTTCTGTTCCTATGGGCAGTTTGCTTACTAAGGGCAAGACATCCCATGTGTTAGGCAAAATTTCATTTTCATTTTCTTCTTTCTTCCATGGGCATCTATGCCACCAGTACTTCAAATAGACCAGCAGTAACTCAGAGTTAGAACTCCAAGGAAAAGTAGGGCTGGAAATGCAGATTTGGATGTCATCAGCCTAGCAGGAAGTGCTTTTGTTGTTGTTAGGTACCATCGAGTCAGTATCCCCTCATAGCGACCATATGCACAACAGAACAAAACACTGCCCTGTCCTGTGCCAACCTTATAATCCTTCTTATGTTTGATCCCATTGCCGCTACCACTGTGCCAATCCATCTCATTTGGGGGCTTCCTCTTGTTCTCTGAACCTCCACTGTACCAAACATGATTTCCTTCTCTGGGACTGGTCCTTCCTAATAACATGTCTGAAGTATAAGAGATGAAGTCTGGCCCTCCTGATTTCTAATGAGTATTCTGGTTGTGCTTCATCCAACACAGATTGGTTTGTTCTTTGGGCAGTTCATGGTACTTTTCAAATTTTCCTCCAACACCATAACTCAAATGCAGCAATTATTCTATGGTCTTCCTTATTCGCTGTGCAACTTTCACATGCATATAAGGCTATTGAAAATGCCATGGCTTGGATCAGGAAGACCTTAGTCCTCAAACTGACGTCTGTGCTCTTCAACACTTTGAAGAGGTCTTGTGCAGCAGATTTGCCTAATGCAATAAGTCATTTGATTTCTTGACTGCTGCTTCCATGAGTGTTGATTCAAGAAAAATGAAGTCTTTGAGAACTTCATTCTTTTCTCTATTTATATGGATGTTGTTTATTGGTCCAGTTGTAAGGATTTTTGTTTTCTTTACATTGAAGTGCAACCCATATCAAAGGCTGTGGTCTTTGATCTTCATCACTTAAGTATTTTAAGTCTTCGCTGTCAGCAAGCAAAGTTGTATCATCTGCATATTGCAGATTGTTAATGTATCTTCCTCCAATCTTGATAGCATTTTTTTTTTTTTTCCACATAATCCAGCTTCTGGATTATTTGCTGAGCATAGAGATTGAATACATATGGTGAAGGAATGCAGCCCTGGTGCACACCTTTTCTAATTTTAAACCATTCGGTGTTCCTTGTTTGATTCAAACAACTGCATGCTGGTCTATGTACAGGTTCCTCATGAGCACAATTAAACGTTCCAGAATACTCGTTCTCCACAATGTTGTCCATTGCTTGTCATGATCCACACAATTCAAAGCCTTTACATAGCAAATAAAGCACAGGTAAACATCTTCCTGGTCTTTTCTGCTTTCAACCAAGATCCACCTGACATCATCAATAATATCCCTCATTCCATGTCCTCCTGTGAATCTGACTTGAACCTCTGGACGTTCTTTGACAATATATGGCTGCAGCCATATTTGAATTATCTTTAGAAAAATTTTACTTGCATGCAATATTAATGATATTGTATAACGATTTCTGTTTTCTGTTGGGTCACCTCTCTTGAATGGGCACTAACATGGATCTCTTCCTGTCAGGTGACCAGGTAGTTGTCTTACAAATTTCTTGGCATAGATGAATGAGTGCCTCCATTGCTGCATCAGTTTGTTGAAAGATTTCAATTTGTATTCCATCAATTCCTAGTGCCTTGTTCTTTGCCAAGGCCTTCAATACAACTTGGACTTCTTCCTTCAGTATCATTGGCTCTTTATCATATGCTACTTCTTGAAATGGTTAAACACTGACCATTAATTTGTGATACAATGACTCTTGTGTTTTTCTTCCCTTTTTGTTTGATGCTTTCTGTACCATTCAGTATTTTCTCCTTAGACTCTTTCAATATTTCAAGTTGAGGTTTGGGTTTTTTCTTCAGTTTCCTCACCTTAAGAAATGCTAGGAATGTCCTGCCCTTTTGGTTTTCTAACTCCAGGCCTTTAGACATTTCTTTATAATATTTGACTCTGTCTTCTCGAGCTGATCTTTGATTTTTTATTTAGCTCTTTTGCCTCCTCATTTCTTCCATTTGCTTTAACATCTCTATGCTGGAGAGCAAGTTTCAGAGTTTCTTCTGACATCCATTTTGGCCTTTTCTTTCTTTCTTATCTTATCTTATAAATGACCTTTTGCTTTCTTCTTGTATGATGTTCTTGATATTATTCCACAACTCTTCTGATTTTCAAACTTCAGTGTCTAATGCAGCAAATCTGTTCTTCAGATGATTTCTAAATTCAGGTGGGATATATTCAAGGTCATATTTTGGCTCTTGTGGACTTGTTTTAGTTTTCTTCAGCTTCAGCCTAAACTTTTATATGAGCAATTGATGGTCTGTTCCACAGTCTGCCTTGGACCTTGTTTTGGGTAATGACATGGAGCTTTTCCACTATCGTTTTCCACAGATGTCGTATTTTGATTTATGTGCATTCCATCTGGTGAGGTCCATGTGTATATTCATCTTTTGTGTTGTTTAAAAAATGTATTTGCAATGAAGAAGTAATTGGTCTTGCAAAATTTATCATGTGACCTCAAGCATCATTTCTTTTACCAAGGCAATATTTTCCAACTACTGATCTGTCATCTTTGTTTCCAACCTTTGCATTCCAATCACCAGTAATTTTTAGTGCATTTTGATTGCATGTTTGATCACTTTCAGACTGAAGGAGTTGGTAGAATTCTTCAATTTCATCCTCACTGGCTTTAGTGGTTGGTGTATAAATTTGAATAATAGTGGTATTAACTGGTCTTCCTTGTAGTCGTAGGGATATGTTCATTTCACAAACAGCATTATACTTTAAAACAGATCTTGAAATGCTCTTTTGATGATGAATGTGACACCATTTTTCTTCAATTTGTCATTCCCAGCATAGTTAACCATGTGATTATCAGATTCAAAATGGCCAGTACCAGTCCTTTTCAGCTCACTAATGCTAGGCTATCAATGTTTATGTGTTCCATTTCATTTTTGACAATTTCCAGTTTTCCTAAATTCATACTTCTTACATTCCATGTCCTGATTATTAATGGATATTTACAGCTGTTTCTCTTCATTTTGAGCTGTGCCCCGTCAACGAATGAAGGTCCTGAAGTCTTTACTCCATTCACGTCATCACCGTCAACTGTATTTTGTGGAGGCAGAGCTTCCCCAGTTGTATTTTGAGTGCCTTCCAACCTGAGGGGCTCATCTTCCGATACTATATCTGACAGCATTCTGGTTCTCTTCATCAGGTTTCAATATTCAGTAATCTGGTGCTGACAGTGTTGCACTGCTATTCATAAGGTTTTCAGTGACTAAATATTCAGAAGTAGTCCATCTCTCCTTTTTCCTAATCCATCTTCATCTAGAATCTCAGCTGAAGCCTGTCCATCAGGAGTGACCCAATTGGTATTTAAATGACTGGTAGCATAGCTTATAGCATCACCGCAACACACAAGCACCACAGTATGACAAACTGACCAATCAATGGTGGGCAGGAAGTGCTAAAGCCCTAGAATCAGATGATAAACAGAAGCCAGGTGATTGTGGTTGTTATTGTTCAGTGCCGTGGAGTCTGTTCCAACTCCTAGTGACTTTGTATAGGGTTTCTGAGAAGCTGCTGGTATGTTTGAACCACCAACCTTGAGGTTAGCAGTCCAGTACTTATCCTACAGTGCCATACCAGGAATCTGAAATCCTAGAATTAGATGACAAACAGGAGACAAATTATCAAAGGAAAACAAGCAAACAAACAAATCAAAGGTAGATTGTTGAGAAACACCTTCTCTCAAGTGGTATAAGAGAGAAAGAGAAGACAGAAATTAGGCAACATGTAAGCCTGTGGAAAGCTAGAGGAAATGGGAAAATAAATAAAAGGAGAAGTAGGGAAGAAGGGAACGTTTTGTGCTGACTAGGAGTGTGCTAGGACTGTCCTGGGTTGAACTTTCACTCTCTGGGCTTGGTTGGAGTTTATAGTTGACCCTCTCATGGGTCTTCTGTGGGTTCTATAGAGCACCCTCCTGTACTGAGGATTTTTCCCCTTTAGTAAAGACCACACAGCAAGTTAGAATCTTCTTTTCCTTTTCTTCTCCTCTTTCCTTCAACTTCACAGGGATCAGAAGTAGAGTATCAAAGCAGAAGGGTTTGAATAGAATGTGGCAATGGATAAAAGCCCAAGTTAGGGGAAAACTAAGGAGCCAGCTGCTGGCCTCTTGTCCATTGAAAATAACCAGCCTGTACCAATTGGGAATGAGGCAGAGTTGTAACCGTGAATAAAGTTAAAAATTTTGACTATTACATGGAAGAATGCATTTTAATGAATGATTGGAAGACTTTCTATTACCTGAAGGTAACCATAAAAGTCATGGTCACCCATGAGCAAGAAAATAATTAGCTCCACAGAATAAAATAACTACAGGAGACAACAACAAAATTGTTAATAATGGCATCCCAGGATCCACACTATGTCAACATAATGGTTACAAGGGAACAAAGATACTGGGACCACTGCCTTATTCACAGGTAACAGAAGGCTGAATAGGACTTTTCCTACTGTCTAGAATTTCAATTAAAACCCAAAGTTGAAAACAGTATTTGTTGTGGTTAAGTGCCGTCAAATCGATTCCGACCCATAGCAACACTGTATAGAGTTTCCAAGGATCACCTGGTGAGCTTGAACCTCCGACCTTGCAGTTCAAACAGCTTTGCAGTCTGGCGCATTAACCCACAGCGCTGCACCAGGAAAGTAAGTACTAAGGGTCCCTATGTTCTAAAGAAAGCTGACCCTGGATGAACCCAGACATTTTTTTCAATATTTGACACTCCTGGACTGCTAACCTTGAGGTCAGCAGTTCAAACCAACCATCCCTTCCTCAGAAACCTTATAGAGGGTCGATATGAGTCAGAACTGATTTGATATCACTTCACAAAAAGAAATGGTTAATGTTCAACCATTTCAAGGGATACCATATGAACAAGAGCCAATGATACTCAGAGAGGAAGTCCAAAGTGCATTGAAAGAAGTGGCAAAGAACAAGGCACCAGGAATT
>NW_006408682.1:7228605-7250178 GCF_000296735.1 Chrysochloris asiatica
TCGATGGCACCTGACAACAATAACAACAACAACAGAAACAGCCTCACCTTCCACATAGGAGAACCAGCTTTGATCCCTAAGCAATACAGCACATGCATAGCCGCCACCTGTCTGTCACTGGAGGCGTGTGGGTTTCTATGATGTTGAGCATGTTTCAGCAGAGTTTCTAGGCTAAGACAAACCAGAAAGAAAGGCCTGGCCTGTGGTGTTACTTCAGAACATCAGATAAATATGCTATGAATCACAGTGGTCAGTCTGCACTCAGTCAGGGGAATGGCATGCATTATTCAGGGAGTCACCATGAGTCAGCAGTGGCCTCAACAACAGCTAACATAAACAACCATCATCCACACCTGTCTCAAGTTTGTGTTTGTGGAAAATGAATTGGAATTAGGGCTTGTTGACATAGATGCAGAGTGCTAGAGCTGTTACCCCCACTATTTTTATCCTTTTCCCCCACTGTTGATAATGTACTGTGGGTAAGGCGCTGTACCACTCTCCACAAGGCTAGCAGTTCAAACCTAACAGCCACTTCGAGGGAGAAAGATGAGGTTGCCTGCTCCTACAATGATGTACAGTCTTGGAAACCCTACATAAGGTGGACATGAGTTGGACTGGACTCGATGGCAATGTGCTTGGTTTGCTTGGGTGGATATTCACTTTCTATTGCTGTGAGGCAAATGATGGCAAATGTAGAAGCTTTAACAGTTGAAATGCTTTACCTCACAGTTCTGTAGGCCAGAAGTTCAGGCATGGTGTGACTATGTCCTTGCTTAGATTTCACAAGGCGGAAATCTGGTGCTCAACATCCTCTTTCAGGTTCTTGTGGTTGTAGCAGAACTCAGTTCCTTGAAATTGAAGAACTGAGGTCCTGCTTCCTTGCTGGCTGTCAGTGATGAGCTCGCTCTTTGAGACCATGCACTCACACTCCTTGCCATGTCACCTTCTTCATCTTCAAAATCAGCAATGGAAAAAGTCTTAAGAAAGCCTAAGATTCATGTGGAACAACATAAAGAGAAATAACCTATAGGTGATAGGAATTCCAAAATAAGAAGAGACAAAACACTCACATAAAGGATATTAGGAGAGCAGCTGGAAGAAAATTTCCCTAACATCTTGAAAGATGAGAAGATAAGCATTCAAGATGCTGAAAAAACTCCAGACAGGATAGATCCCAGAAGAAATTCACCAAGATATATCATAATCAAACTCTGCAAAATCAAAGACAAGGCCCATGCCGGCCAAAAAAAAAATCAAAGACAAGGGAAGAATCCTGAAAGCAACTCGGGAAAAAATAAATGTTACTTACAAAGGAAAACCATTAGGATTGAGCTCTGATTTCTCAGCAAAAACTATGTAAATAAGAAGGCAATGTGGAGACATATACAAAACTCTGAAAGAAAAAGACTGCCAGTCAAGAATCATATACCCAGCAAAGCTGTCCCTCAAATATGATGGCAAAATTAGAACATTTCAGAATAAAAAGAAATTAAAGGATTTTGTAAAAGCTTAGCCAGTGCTTCGAAACATACTAAAGGGAGTTCTTTAGACCAAGAACCAACAAGAGCAGACAACAACCAGAGACTGACCTGTGTGGTAACACCATCTAGAACTCAGTCCAGATCAGAAGAAGAGTCCAGGGCAGAACAAAACTACAAGACTTAAAATAGAGGATCTTTGATGTCAGTCTATGATCAGGACAACTACAAAGCAAAGGAAGGGAAAAGGAAAGTAACAGAGATGCAGGTGGTGAGGAGGTCAGATAGATTTCACAATAAAACAGACTATTTTAAAATAACGAAGAAATTAATAAAATACAGGATAACCTCAAAGAAACTTAATACATCTTCACATCACATCTAGAAAAGGAAAATCCAAGAAGATTTTGGAAACATTAAAACTATGAAGAAACTGACAAGGAAAAGCACAGAAAATGAACTCAGCACAGGAAAATGTGCAGAACAACGAAACCAGCAACACCACAAAAAAATCAAATACCAAAATGACAGCAATTAATCGATACCTACCCACTGAATGTCAGTGGATTCAATGCACTAGTCAAGAGACAGAGAGTAGCAGAATGGATAAGAAAACAGGATCCTTCAATACGTTGTTTACAAGAGACACAAAAAGACAAAAAGAGATTAAAAATTAAAGGATGGGGGGGAAAGATCAAGCTAATTGCAATCAATATCAGCAATAGATGTCCCTATGGAATCCCTCTCACACTGTGAATCCCTTTCCAGTGAAATCCAGTCCCTTTTAAGAACTGCCTGATTGGGGCAGATCTACCCCTGATAAGATCTGGTGGCATAGTGGGTTAAACATTGGACTGCTAACCACAAATTCTGTAGTTCAAACCCACCAACCATCCTGTGGGAGAAAGACGAGACTGTCTGCTCCCATAAAGTTCTACAGTCTCAGAAACTCTATGGAATAATTCTACTCTGTCTTAAAGCATTGTGGATTGGGTCTTTTGATCTAAAAGTCAACTGCCTCATCAACTGTACCGTAAAGAATGACCTAACTACATGAGGAAAAGCTATCATATTAGCAATCTCAGGCATGATGCACAAGGCAGGGATCTTAAAATACTGCCAACCACTGGTAGGTACCCCTTCAAAAGCCAACCATACAGGCAATCCACAGTCTTCCTTTGTGAACAATGAACGTGAATTCCAGAAGGCTTACTGGCAGATACACCTCAGCTGAATAGCATACACACAACTGCAGCACACTGGTTGAGCTTCCCTTTGTGCTTTTCTGAGAGAGGCAGCCGAGTGGATGCAGACAGCAGTAGTGAGCTTTGCTTCTCATCATTTGGCATGGTCGGAATGTGTAAGCCGTCAATGGGCCTTGCAGAAGATGCTCAGGTTTCCGCAGACTTCTCTTCCCAGCATCCCTCCAAGAAGCTGAGGCTTCCACAGCAGCTAGAGGCTCTGATGTATCAGAGGGAGTGGGCACTGGAGGTACAGTCAGAAACAGCAGCCCAGACGTTGTTGTTGTTGTCAAGTGCCACTGAGTTGGTCCTGAGCCATATGACCCTGTATATGGTTTCCTAGGAGCGGCTGGTGAGCTTGAAGTGCTGATGTTGTGGTTCAAACCAACTTTGCTGTCCAGCGCATTAACCAACAGCACCATACCAGGACTCCAGATGAGGTTTCCCATATTAAGAAACTTCTGGAAACACTACCAACATCACTCTAAAGAGTACCCACATGTGCCCCTTCAAGAGAGCCAGCTTTTAGAGGCCTCCACAGGGTGGCCACTAACATGCAAGACACAAGCCCAGTAGCAACAACCACATAAACACGGTTGCCCATTTTCTCTGATCCTGGCTCATCGCAACCACACAGGGACTAGAAGCAGAAAGTGGAAGAAATAAAACAGCTAACACCGCTGACCTCTCTACAAGACCCTCCATGGAGGAGGGAGGGATACAAACCATGAATTTGATAATAATTGGTGTGTATATACGCATGTATATATATGAGTGAGTGTGTGTGTGGAAGGGGAAGGTTTGTGAGAGTAAGAGTACGGATGTGCGTACATGCACACATATGTGAGTGTGTATATGTGTGGAGGGTGTGTGTGTAACTATGCACATGAATGTATGTATGTAATACGTGTGAATGTACACATGATTCTGTGTGTGCGTGCTCAAGGTACTAAACAAAAGGGACTATGGCTTAAGGCCATCCTAAAGAGAACAGAAATGGAATAAGATGGGACAAGTTACTTGAAGCATTAAATAGCAAAAAAATAGAAAATAAAAGATAGGAATTGGAAAAGAGTTGGGGGTGGGTAAAGTTAAAAGTAAGGTGCAATTTGGATTTTCATTTAGAAACCAAGATCTTAATCTACAGAGAACATACACAACATGATATGCTATTCTTGCGGTTTCTAAAGTTGCTAGCTCTATTCCCTCCCAAGCCATTTGTCTGTTAGTTTAATAATTTTCCACAGCTGTTATGTACTACAGCTACTGATGTACTACTGAGCCAATTTCTCCCAGCCACTCCTGCTTCTAGGAAACTAATCAGAAGAGACAGCACCAGGGTCTTCCTCTGCCAACCTGTGAGAGTTTGCAAATTAAGTCACACTGCGTTTGGTGCTGAAGGGAATAGCAGTCATTCTGCCACCTCCACTTACTGTTTTCCTTTTGTCTTTTCATTTTCTTGCCAATAGCACATCTTCCTCTTTGACTTCTCAACAAGTCTATTTCTTTCATATTTCCCTGACTCTTTAAGGAGAGAAAAGAAAGGAAAAGAAAAAACAAGGATTTAAAAGTAACAATAGACGTGTTAGGCACAAGTCACATGAAGAGTTGGGAAACAGCTTTCATTTTGATTTTAAAAAAAGGAGAAAAAAAACAAACCCAGCTTCTATTTCTGTCAGCCTTATGTCTTCCTAAACCATTTTATGATTATTTCTTGTCCTCTGTTTTCCCAACTGGGTGACTGAAACACCACTCCTGAGAGGCACTTGTTTCCAGAATATTGCAGTTTATTGAGTTCGCGAGAATGGTGCTCGTTGGCAGCGCCGACCTTTGTAGAGGGAATCGCAGGCACTTTAATTCCAATTTGCTGACTTACAGAGGAAGCAATTTCTCCCTGTTGTGTCCCTTCATTCAGGAACATGGTGATCAAAATGTCACAGACAGAGATGGAAGGGTTCACAGCCATTATTTGTCCAAACCTCTCGTTGTACACATGAGCAAATTGAGACCTAGTGAAGTTACTTGTTTCATCACTTAGCAGTAGAGATGCAATTAACTCTTGTTATTGTTATTGCTAGGCACTGCTGAGTCTGTTCCAACTCAGAGTGATCCTATCCACAACCAAAGAAAACACTGTCCAGTCCTGAACCACTTTAACAATTGCTATGTTTGAGTCTGTTGTTGCAGCCACTGCAGATCCCCATTGGGGGTCTTCCTCTTTGTCTAGGGACTTTACCAAGCATGTGGTCCTGTACCAGCAGTGAGTACCTTCAGGTGACATGTCCAAGGTACATGACATGAAGTCATGCTTTTCTTGCTTCTAAGGAGCATTCTGGCAGTACTTCTAAGACAGATTTGTTTGTTCTTCTGGCAGTTCATGGTACTTTCAATATGAGGTGGTAAGAAATATCATGGCTCAGGTCCAGTGCACCTTAGTCATCAAAGTGATGTGTCTTTGCTCTTAAACACTTTAAAGAGGTGTTTTGCAACAGATGTGCCTAATGTAATATGTCCTTTGATTTCCTAACTGCTGCTTCCACAAGCATTGTCTGTGGATCCAAGTAAAATGAAATATATGACAGCTTCAATATCCAGTTGTGAAGATTTTTGTTTTCTTAACATTGAGTTACAATCCATTATGAAGGCTGTAGTCTTTGGTCTTCATCAGTAAGTGCTTCATTCAAGTCCTCTTGGCTTTCAGAAAGCAAATTTGTGTCATCAGCATATTGCAGTTGTTAATGAGCCTCCCTCCAATCCTAATGTTCTTCATATAGTCCAGTTTCTCAGATGATTTGATAAGCATACAGATTGAATAAGTATGGTGAAAAAGTACAACTCTGAGACACACCTTTCCTGATTTTAAACCAGGCAGTATCCCCTTGTTCTGTTCAAGCAACTGCCTATTAGCCTAAGTCCAAATTCTGTGTAAGCACACTTAAGAGTTCTGGAATACCCATTCTTCACAGCGTTATCCAGTTTGTTATGATCCACACAATCTACTAAGAGTCATTGGCTCTTAGCAAACCTGATTCCTAGTCAAATGTTCTTGTCTCTGCTCTGTATTTCCTGCTAGATATTATGCTTCTAGATACTGCAATAATAACACATTGGCCCAAACGTTGGCCCTGCCTTGTAACTTCATCTATACTTTAGCAAAATGATGACTAGAATTTCTGTATTTATAGCTATGATTTATTAAGCTCTCACTGGGTACCAAGTACCGTGCTATTTTATGCACATGAATACATTTACAGTATTGTTCTATTGTTGTTAGGTATCATCAAGTCAATTCTGACCTGCAGTGAGCCCATTGGGCAAAGTAGAACTGCTTCACAGGGTTTCCAAGGCCATGAACTTCCAGAAGTATACATCAGACCTGACTTTCAAGGCACCTCTGCATGGGTAAAATTTTTTTGACTAGTACTCAAGTGCTTAACCATTTGTACCAACCACCCAAGAACTTCATCGCTGTCCTACCCACTGGCTTTGAGGTAATTCCAACTCATAGTGGCCTTCTATTGCTGCTCTTGTTAAGTGCCACCAAGTCAGTTCTGACCCAGAGTGACCCTGTATTAGGTTTCCAAGGCGTGTCTGGTGAGCTTGAACTACCAACTTTGTGGATCAAACTGACTTTGCAGCCCAGTGCGTCAACCCACAGCTCCACATCAGGACTCTATACCAGGCCCAATAGGACAGGGTAAAACTGCATCTTTGGGTTTCTGGGACTTTAAATCTTTAGGAGAGCAGAGAGCTTCATCTTTCTCCTATATAGTGGCAGGTCAGTTTGAACCACAAACTTTGAAAATATGTCACTTTGCTTATTATGTCACCAGGTCTTTTTATCACTGTCCTAGAAGCT
Source organism: Chrysochloris asiatica (assembly GCF_000296735.1). Classification (NCBI taxonomy): domain Eukaryota; kingdom Metazoa; phylum Chordata; class Mammalia; order Afrosoricida; family Chrysochloridae; genus Chrysochloris; species Chrysochloris asiatica. The sequence goes on from NW_006408682.1 coordinate 7,235,184, forward strand.
AACAAATTTAGGGTGTGGGTGTGAGTGGTACAGAAAAAAGATGGAGCATTGATAAATAATCCACTGGGGGTGGGGGCTTATCGTCCCCCTCAATACATTCAAGGAAACAAGTTGGGTCAGTATAAGTAGGCTGCAGAAAGTTCATTGGAAAATTCCATTCTTTTTTGGCACCATTTTTCCATTGACTTTTTGAAGCCCTCTCATATTTGTATTTCACAAAAGAACCAAGATACTTAAAGATATATTCTCACCTACTGAATTAACAAATAATCCAAGAAGCTGGGTTATAAGAAGAAAAACGTGGCATCAGGGTTGGAGGAAGACTCATTAACAACCTGTGATATGCAGATGATACAACCTTGCTTGCTGAAAGTGAAGAGGACTTAAATACTTACTGATGAAGATCAAAGACCACAGCCTTTGGTATGGATTGCAGCTCTGTGTAAAGAAAACAAAAATCTTCACCACTGGACCAATAAACAGCATTCTTATCAATGGAGAAAAGATTGCAGTTGTCAAGGACTTAATTCTCCTTGGAACAACTATCAACACTCATGGAAGCTGCAGTCAAGAAATCAAATGATATATTGCATTAGGCAAATCTGCACAAGATAAGAACAAAGATGTCAGCTTGAAGACTAAGGTGTGCCTGACCCAAGCCATGATATTTTCAATAACCTCATATGCATGTGAAAGCTAGATAGTGAATAAGGAATACCTTAGAAGAATTGATGCATTTGAGTTATGGTGTTAGAGGAGAATACTGAATGTACCATAGGCTGCCAAAAGAACCAACAGATCTGTGTTGGAAGAAGTGCAGCCAGAGTGCTCCTTGAAGGCCAAGATGGCCAAACTTCATCTCTCATACTTTGGACATATTGTCAGGAGGGACCAGTCACTGGAGAAGGATAACATGTTTGGTGGGGTAGAGGGTAAGAGAAAAAGAGGAAGACCCCCCCTCCCCAGCAAGATGGATTAGCAAAGTGGCAGTATCAATGGGCTCAAGTGTGGCAACAATTGTGAGGTTGGCCCAGGATCGGGAAGTGTTTTGTTCTGTTGTGCATAGGGTCGCTATGAGTCAGTACCAACTCATTGGCACCGAAAAACAACTTAATTAGATGGTTGGCAAATGAATTTAATGTAGGTATGTGCGCACGCGTGTGTGTGTGTGTGTTTGAGAAGATAAGTCAGAATGAAGTTAAGGGTCAGATGTGTGAGAGAGGAAAAGCAGGGCCCCAGACAGAGGCTGGAGGAGATGAAGAACAGAAATAATTAATATCAATTTGCCTTACTGACCATAAGAAAGGCAAGCCACAAATATTTAATCTGTAAGAGTTATCTTTCTCTTATGATAGTACATAAGAAGCAGTTCTAGTGTGTTGTGGTTATTGGCTGCCATTGAGCTGACCCCAAATCTTACGACTTCATGCACTAAAGAAAGGATGCAACGCTGCCCACGCCTGCATCACCCTCATGATCAATTGCAAATCAGACCATTATAACCTGTTAGGCTTTCCGTTGGTTGATATTTTGGAAGTAGCTCTCTAGATCTACTTCCTTCCTAATCCATCTTAGTCTAGAAGCTTTTCTGATACCTGTTCAGCATCATAGCAACAAGCCTCCACTGACAGATGTGTGGTGGCTTCACGTGATGTCCCTTGAGTAGAAATCAAACCTGCGTCTCTGGCATGGAAGGCAAGAATTCTACCACCAAAACATCAGTGCTCCCTAATTGTAGCGTGTTCTTGCTACCTTTGTCTCTACCCGTTACATTGGCAAAGTAGCTCAATCCAGTGTGTCGCTGAAAAAGGCTTCATGCAAATCTCCTAACTCAGGAATTCAAGTATTTTCTCTAGTTTTCCATTTGTATGTGTATTTGGTGAGGTTGACAAATCTCAGGAATTTTCTACTTCATAATCCTGCTCAGATAGAGCCTTACCCTAGAAATGAAGATTAAGTGTCCTGGGAGCTCCAGACTACCCTAAAGAGGAAGCCAGGAAAGGAGAAGAGGGACAGGAAATCTTGGGCCTGCCCTGTTTGATGATGTGTATTGTTGTTTGGTATTTAAAGAAAACAAAACACCAAAGACTCTGAATTGTTGACAGGGTCAATTGACATCAAACTAAAGCAGAGAGACCCCCTTCCAGAAGTGTTTAAGTGAGTCTGAGAAATCAAGGTATTCTAATTAAACACGTAGCTTGAGGAGAAGTGCAAAGTACTTGGCAAAGAATTACTGAAGTGGAAAGTTAATAAGGTTCCAACCCAGTGCTAAATGAGCCTTCTGAATTCCAAAATTCAACAAAGTGTCTGCCGTTGTATTCTAACATTAGTGAAAGTAGATTCCAGGGGAAGAGAAGCAAGTGGTCTGTAGAGGGAGGACTGGGGAGGCATTGTATCAGTCAGTTGCCACGGCCTTAATGTGAAAAGTGGGTGAGGTGAGTGAGGCAGCAGTGTACAAGTGTAGGGTCAGATACCATCTTTCTTTAAAATTTAGATATTTTATCATTCATTTTTCATTACTTCATAGTTTAAAAATATTATTTTTCCTGATTACTCAGTTTGTTTTGTGTCTCCCTAAGCTTTCCGGTTCAGGTAGTTATCTGACTCATTTCCCCCTCACCCTACTGGTCCTAATAGAGATCTTAACAGGTACAGCTAACAGAAAGGTCACCATCTGTGTTGTATCATAATCAGTCAGAAAGTGTCCTTTTGCAACCTTATAACCAGGAACAACCAGGTCAAGCTGTCGTCAGCTCAGAGATGTAAATATCAAGCAAGAACCTAGGCTAAGCCTAGTGGATTATGAACTGGGCCGCTAACAGCAAGGCCAGTAGTTCGAATCTACCAGTCATTCCACGGGAGAAAGGAGTGGCTTTCCACTCCTGTAAATATTTGGAACTCATGGTGTGGCACCGTAGGATCCGCACTGGACTGGGAACCAAAGAGTCAGCTGTTCAAACTCACCAACTGCTCTCAGAAACCCAAAATAGGGTCGCTATGAGTCAGAACCATGGCACTTAGAAACAACTAGTGGGTAGAAATGGAGGTAAACTCCAGTTCATAGCAGAGAGGGTGAGGCAGACTTGGACTGAGGGCTGCCATCACAGTCCAGTACAAGTAAGGTCAGATCCAGCAAGGTCAGACGGAAGAAACAATTGATAGCCTATTTGTGATTAAAGCACAGGAGGGTCAGAGGAAACGAAGGCATGCACCTGGGCCAGGGTCTCTGAATCCACCATTCTTTTAAACAACAAGTATTTCATCTTGGGAGAGTTTTGATCCCTTTGGAAGAGCATCTTTGAGTCCAGAATCTGACTTCCTAACTGAAACAAAACTATGTACTCAGCTCCATACAACAAGCTCTGGGCTGCTAACCACAAGGTCTGCAGTTCAAACCTACCAGCTGCTCTTTGGCAACCCTTTATAGGGTTGCTATGAGTCAGAACTGATTCGACGGCACTTAACAACAATAACAATAGGATATCTATTTATTGGAGTCCTGGTATGCCACTATGGGTTAATGTGCTAGACTGCAACCTTGGCTTGAACGGCAAAGTCAGTGGTTCAAGCTCACCAGGTGCTCCGTGGAAACCCTATTCAGGGTCACTATGAGTCGGAACCAACTCAACAGCACTTAACAACAACAATCATTTCATTTCTTTTTTTGCAACTTCCAGTTTCCCTAGATTCATAACATTTTCCATGTTCCGATTATTAATGGATGTTTGTAGTTATATATTTCTTTTGAGTCATACCACAACAGCAAGTGAAGGTTCTGAAAGCTTTGCTCCATCTACATCATTCAGGTCAATTCTACTTTGAGGAGTTGGATCTTTCCCGGTCATATTTTGGGCGTCTTACAACCTGAGGAGCTCTTCTTTCAGCATTATGTCAAACAATGTTAAGCTTTCAATTTTTATGCAAGTAAATCTTCAGGTCCTTCTTCCAAGTCTGTCTGTAGTCTGAAAGTTCTTTTAAAACCTGTCCACCCTGGGTCATCCTACTGATATGTGAAATACTAATTGCATAGCTTCCATCATCACATCAACATGCAAAGCAACACGGTGTGACAAATGGAAATATAAGTGGTGGGATTTTTCTCAATATAAGTATTCCACTCTGCTCATGAAAGTAGGTATGTTGTTGTTGTTGTTGTTAAGTGCCGTTGAGTCAGTTCCAACCCTTAGCGACCCTGTATAGGGTTTCCGAGGAGCAGCTGGTGAACTTGAACTGCCAACCTTGCAGTTCAAATGGCTTTGCAGTCTGGCGCATTAACCCACAGTGCCACACCAGGACTCCGAATGTAGCTATCTATAGATGGTATATTTGATAACAAACGTGAGTGACCATGTTCCAATAAAACTTTATTTTCAAAAATAGACCAGAAGCCACAGTTTATATACCACTGTCGTAAGATATGACAGAAGAACAAGATGGAAGGGCCATGGGTCCCTGATGGACACCATGGAGCACAGTTATCCTACCTACTAAAAATTACATGAGAGAAAGAGCATGGGAGTCTTTGTTATAGTCACTGAGACACTATTTTAAGACTACAAGTTTCAGACTGTGTTAGTCACCTACCTTTTCTTTTTAATTTGCTTTATAAAGGCATGTTGAGATAAATAGTATTTTGATTATTTTATAGAGGGAGAAATTGAGACTTAGAAATCTTTTGTTATTGTTGTTATTAAGTGCCATTGAGTACGTTCTGACTTACAGTGATCTTATATAGGGTTTCCAGGGTATCTAGTGGGTTTGAAACACCAACCTTACAGTTAGCAGTCCAGTGCTTATCTTACAGTGCCACAACAGGTCTTTGAGTCATTTAGTGCCTTAACAGGTAGGAAATGGTAGAGCCAGAATTTGTGATTTGAATTCAGATATATCTTACTTAAAGATCCTGGACTCTTAACACCACACTATGCTATCTTACTGGAGTCCTGGTGTGGTGCTGTGGGTTAATGTGCCAGACTGCAAAGCCGTTTGAACTGCAAGGCCAGTAGTTCAAGCTCACCAGCTGCTCCTTGGAAACCCTATACAGGGTCGCTGTGGGTTGGAACCGACTTGATGGCACTTAAGAACAACATGCTATCTTACTAGTGAACAGCTAGTATGCAAATCATATGTAAACAAAGCATGCAATGTTCCCAAGCTATCAACCCAAGGACTTCTGGTTTTCCTTTCAAAATCCAGTCCAAAGCACAGTTCTATCAAACTTGTTGCTGTTGTGATGTGCCATGGAGTCGGTTCCTGTACAGGGTTTCCGAGGCTGTAAATCTTTACGGGAGCAGAAAGCCTCATCTTTCTCCTGCGGAACAGCTGGTAGTTTTGAACTGCTGACCGTGAGATTTGCAGTGGAATTCGTAACCACTATGCTACCAGAGCTCCTTTCTTTCAAAATAGGGTTCCCCAAGCTTACTGTGCCCAACACAAGATAGGGTTCCCCAAACCTACTGTGCCCAACACAACTCCTTCAGAAAAAGTGTTCTTTAATGAGTATTTGGAGTGTGGTGGCTCCCTATGATAAGCACTGGATTACAAACCACAAGGTCCATGGTGCCAGCCTGACAGTCACTCTGCAGGAGAAAGAAGACACTTGCTGCTTTGAGGAAGTATGTCTTCCCTAGTTGACTACTTGAGTCAACAGTCAACATCCATGAACGCAACAGTCAAAAAATCAAGTAACATATCATATGGGACAAATCTGCTGAAGAAAAAAAAAGGAAACTTCTTTAAGGTTTTCAAAAGCAAAGCTGTCACTTTGATGACTAATGTGTATCTTTCATTGCCTCATAAGGAAGCAAAAACTGGACAATGATAAAGAAAGACAGATGCAGTTAAACTGTGCCATTCTAGAAGAATGGACAAACCAGTCTTAGAAGAAATACAACTAGAATGCTCCTTAGAAGAAAGGATAGCAAAACTCTGTCTTCCTTACTTTGGACACACCATCAGAAAAGATAAATCACTAGAAAAAAATAAACAAACATCATTTTTGGTAGAGCATCAGGAAAATGAGAGAAACACTCAATGAGGTGGATTGTCACAGTAGCCACAAAAACGGACTCAAATAGACCAACAATCATGAATGTGGTGCGGGACAGGGCAACATTTCATTGTGTGGTCTATAACTAGGTCACCATGAGTTGGAGCCAACTGTGTGACAAACCAAAGGAATTTACCTACTATAAGAATAAGATTGGGTTAAATTGTTGTAGCATTGTGTGCTTCAGTAAGACCAAAGCTGAATAAATCACCCACCTCTTTCGCTCTGTTGATAGTAAAAATCTGCTTTGTTTTCCTATGTGACGTGTTTGCATTTCACTCTTCGTGTGTGACCAACACAAAGTTATTCACTCAGAGCTGGATTTTCTATTAGTCTCACTTCATTCTTTCTCTCTTTCTCAGATTGCATGTTGTCTGTAAATTACATGGTCCCCAATAATAATCTAATATCTATCAAATGTCACCCACAACGATTTCCCTAGACTTTAAGCAACCAGATGCTGCAACCTTTACTATATCTCACACCACAGTACTTTCCAGTGACCTAGAAAAAGCTCGAATCCACTTCCTTCTCCAACCTGAAAGCCTATTTTGTGAATCATCTGTGTGTAGAGTGCTGCCAGAAGGCAATTTCTTAAATCATAGTTACTCTTCTCATCACCAGTATTTCTAGGCCAAAATAATTCATCAATGAGAAAATAATTCAAAACTTCAGACACAAAGTTCTGAGTTAGTTCTCACCTCCCTGCCAAGACAGAGTATCTTCCAAGGTAAGGCCTGAGTTTGACTAATTCTTATATCTCTAAGAGCCAGCCTACTCTTCAGAGGTGGTCAAGAACCATTTGTTGATGTAAAATGAGTTGCATAACTCTTTCAGTCAAAAGAAGACTGCTGTCACAAGTGGGAGTGATTTCGAACCCATGAAGCTTTGCAATGGCTGCTGGCCTCTGGGGAAAGTAGCTTCCAAAATCAGACACCGTCACCTCTTTGACCACCCACCAACCCAGGAACCACCTCACTATGGCCTGTTATGCTGTCCTTGGGTAGCATACACTCTTAAGTGCTTAACTTCTAGCCAGATGGTTGACTGTTCAAATCAACCGAAAGGAATCTTAGAAAACAGACCTAGAGATCTATTTCCAAATGGTCACAGTCTTAAAAAATCCAGCGGAGCAGCTGCATAAGTCAAAATTGACTCAACAGCAAGTAACAGCAATAACAATGGGACCTTTTAGAATGGTAACAAGCAATATTATATTTGCTATAATTCAAGATGCAGAAAGGCAATCTAATGCCTTCTAATGAATTCAGGTGGATTAAATAGCTGAAATAAAAGATTTCGACTGCTCTGTTATTTTAGCTTTATATTTAAACACTCAATGACAACCTGCCCCATCTGCGAGCCATGAATCACGCAGTGACTGAGTGATTTAACGTAACTGCTACATGATGCCCAAGAGAGCCTGTCAATATGGCTGGCGATCAACTGCCACTTTACATCAAGGGTAATGGAATGAAATGTAATATGAAATTCTGGTTTGGAGGAAAATAAAATAGTGGTTGTCCATTGATTAAATTTGCCTTAAAGTCTGACGTATTCATCGACCAAATGTTGTATTTCTGAATGAGTCATGGGCTTTTAAGAGGCTGCCAGTAAAATGCCCTTGCATTTCAGGCTGCTCATTTGCTCCCTTGGTTAACTCCTGCAATCCTAGGTACAGAGTTTTTCATCCACTCTAAGCATGTTCTCTACAGCAGGCCTTAATTGATTCATGTACCCACTGCTACAGATGCAAACCCAGTGAACTTGGACTTGAAGACCAGAAGGGGCCTTAGAGATGAACTGATCCAATTTCCATATTTCATAGATGAGAAATCTTTCTTTTATACCATCTACATTGTTTCCAAATTATACTACACAAATCATCACAAACTTACAGGTTTAAGATAACATAATTTTCTTATCTTACAGTTCTGTAAGTCAGAAGTCTCAGGTAGGTCCGTGAACTGTTTCTTCTGGGAGCTCCAGGGGAGAATGCATTTCCCTGCCTTCCCCTTTCCGTCTTCCAGAAATTATCTATATATGGTGGAGAAGGGCATCATGCTTGGCAAAATGGAAGGTCTTCAAAAAAGAGGAAGACCCCCAAGGAGATGGATTGACAGAGTGGCAGCAACAACCGACTCAAACATAAAAATAATTGTAAGGCCAGTGTAGGACCCAGCAATGTTTTCTTCTGTTGTCTGTGAGTCGTTATGTGTTGAAACCAACTCAACGGCACCTAACAACAGCAAAAACACTTGACTCGAAGCCAGCAAGGTAACATCTTTTTCCCCTTAGACTTCCTACCTTCTTATAGACACCCTTGTAATTAAAATCACATGGATAATCCAGGATAATCTTCTCATCTCAAGACTCTTAATGTAATCACATCCGCTATGTTTCTTTTGCCACATGAAGTAATATATTGACAGGTTCTGGTCCTAACATGTAGACATCTTGAGGAGCCATTATACAACCTAACACATTGTCAATGAGACAACATAAGAAAACCACTGAAAACATTTCTCTTCAAATTCCATAGCTATCTTGTCAGTCTGTGGGTGTGTGATAATGTGAGTACAAAGAGAAAGCTTGGGATTCACACGGCTTCATGGGAGCCCCACTTGTCATTCACAAGCTCTGTAAATTTAAACAAGGCAATTTGTTATGTGTTGATGCTGCTATAGCCTAACGTTCTTGAAGGAAGTGGCAGGACTTGAGGCAAGAGAGACAGCAGATGGAAGATTTTCAATATCATACTAAGAACTTCGGAGCATGGTGGCTCTGTGCGATAAGCACTGAACTGCATGCAAACCATACAGTCAACAGTTTGAGCCCACTCTTTGGAAGAAAGATAAGGCTTTGTGCTTATACAAAGAATTACAGCCTCGGCATCCCTAAACAGTGTTGCAATGAGTCAAAACCAACTCTATGTCATTTAACAACAACAACAACAAGTTACATGCAAAATGTCAGTTCCATGAAAACAGCCATGTCCTTTTATTGGCTCCCCTTGGCATCTTCCATGCTAAGACAATGCCATCAAGAAACATACAAGATAACTGATGAATGAGTGGTCAATGTCATCAGCAGTACTTTGATGGCTGTTATTAAAATAAGTTGTGCACTCCTATCTTACCAACTGGATTCCTGATGTGGTGTTATTGGATCAGAACTGGACTTCAAACCACAAGTTCACTTCAAACCCACCAGCTGCTCCTCAGATACCCTCTACAGGGTCGCTATGAGTTGGAACCAACTCAGCACTTACCAATAAATCTTAACAACTGAAGTCCTGTTGTGGGGCTATAGGACAGCACTGGACTGCTAATCACAAGGTTTGTGGTTCAAAGCCCCCAGCCACTGCTTGGAAGCCCTCTGCAGGGTCATATGAATCAAAACTGAATCAACAGCACTTTACAACAACATCTTACCAACTAGACACTAAGCATTTTGAGACCAAGAAAGTGGGGTGGGTGGTAGGGATGTATCTTGTTCTATTTCACAAGTCCTCACAGTCCTAAAAAGTGCTGCAGGGGTTCATCTGCTAACTAAAAACTTGGTGGTTTGACCCATCAGCAGCTCTGCGGGAGAAAGACTGACAGCCTTGGGAACCCTATAAGGGAGTTCTACTCTGTCTTATCTGGAGCTCTGGTAGCGTAGTGGTTACGAATCAGGCTGCTAACTTCAGGGTCAGCAGTTCGAAATCACCAGCTGTTCCTCAGGAAAAAGATGACGCTTTCTGCTTATGTAAAGATTTACCACCTCGGAAACCCTGTGCAGGGTCGTTATGCGTCGAAATCGACTCTACGGCACAGAACAACAACAACCGCTCTGTCCTATAAGGAGCTCTAGTAGCATAGCAGTTATGAATCAGGCTTCAAACAGCAAGGTCAGCAGTTCGAAACTACCAGCTGTTCCATGGGAGAAAGACGAGGCGTTCTGCCCCCATAAACATTTACAGCCTCAGAAACCCTGTACGGGGTCACTATGAGTTGGAAGCGACTCCATGGCATAGAACCACCACCACCACTGTGTCCTATAGGGTCACTGTGAGTCAGAAATGACTCAACAGCACTGGATATGGTGTGTGGACAATAGCAAAATCATTAGGTATCATGCATCTACTAGTCAGACTGTTAATAAATTTTAAATGAGATGTTCTCTGTTCCCACCCATAAATGTACATTTGAAAAAATCGTCTGCATTTAGTAATGTATCTATAAACATTTTCATACTTGTCTGTTCACATAAAAATTTTAGGACCACACAGTATTCATAAATATAAAACGAAACAAACCAAATGGTAATCTTTAAAATACCATCTAATATAGCAGATATCAGTGTCCTTCCCATAACTCCTCAGTCATTTCTGTATGTGCCAACTCTACAACTTCCAACTATAAGGACTACTGGAAGGTTTGGGGTTGAAGGTTTTCTCTGGTCACCAACTGACAGGAAACAGGCAGAGGTGCCAAAGACTTAATTCATCCAGGAGCCAATGACTGATGAGATTGGTAGATAAATGTCTAAGCCCTTGGCCAATGACTGACAAGATTTGGTAGATAATGTCTAAAGTCTCTCACCTCTTAAATAATTCCAAGCTATGTTCTATGTAAGTAGCCCTGGTATTGCAGTGGCTAAGAGTTTGGCTATTAACTGAAAGTGTGATGGTTTGAAACCACCAGTTGCTTTGTTGAGAGACAGATAGGGCCATCTGCTTCCCTAAAGATTATAGTCTTGGAAACATTATGGGGCAGGTCTACTCTGTCAGAATCAACTCGACAGAATGCAACGATGTTTTGCATATTCTCCCAGGGTTCCACAATAGGATTGAGCCTCAGGTGCCCGTAGTGGTAACCTTCTCTATAACTGTTTTTATTGGTTTTCTTTCTCCCAAGTACATAGTCCAAGTGCCAGAGTAAGAAAAGCATTGGACTTCAAGGTCAGTTTGAACTGTAAGGTTGGTGGTTCAAACCCACCAGCCACTCTTCAGAAACTCTAAACAGAGTCGCTATCAGTTGGAATCAAGTTGATGGTACTTAACAACAAGTACTTAGTGCACGCTCAGATTTAGGAACACTGGTGGGGCAGTGAGTTAGGTTGGGGGCTGCTAACTGGAAGGCTGGAGTTCTGGTTTGGCACTGCAGGATAAGCACTCAACTTCAAGGTTTGTAGGAACTGCAGGGTTGGCTACTGAAATTCACCAGCCGCTCCTTAGAAATCCTGTACAGGATCGCTATGATTCAGAACCTACTCGATGGCAATTAACAACAAAAAGAATGGAAGGTTGACTAGCTTCTCTGAGGAAGAAAGATGGGTGTTCTGTTGCCATAAAGATTTAAAGTCACCCAGATAGAGTGGAAGACCATGTGGAACAAAACTCAAAATGATTTAAAAAAAAAACTGACCTTTCTGGTCAGAAAGAGACGGGAAATTTGAGATTATGATCTTTGGCCACCCTTTAGTTCTGGAATAGAACTCATCCCATGGCTCAGTTTTCAGCTAAGCAGTAGATATGTATATAGGGGTACAGCAACACCAGTCAGGCATGCTTACCATGGAATGATCCACCATGCAAGATCAAAGGGCGGCATTTACCTAAAGACAAAGTTCAGAAGGGTTGGGAAGGAGGGTGGGATGGAAATAAGGACAACAGGGAGGAAGTGGGATTAACTGTCTCACATGAAAGTACGTCACATGAGAGGAAACAAAGCAGATGATTTGTTGACTATAAAACTGATGATCTGCTCTGTAAACCTTCACTCAATTCACAAAAAAAAGTTTCCAAATAAAACAAGACAAAACAAAATATGTACAGTCTCAGAAATGCAAAGGAGTAGTTTTGCTCTAACAGTTGCTCTGAGTTGAACAAATTCAGTGGCAATGGTTTTGGTTTTGTTGAGTTTTTTTCAAATTTTGCAGCTCTTTCAGGTGACTGTGGGTTCCTCCCTGCTATGGCATTCTCTGATTAAATGACTTGGTGAAGGAATCTGCTTCTTTAGGTGTTGGTTACAAACAGCAGCGATGCCCACCAGCACTTGGCAAGAGTGCCTCCAAGGGATCCAAGAAAGGAAATAACAGATTGTGCTTCCTTGCCTGTGCTCTTGACAAGACCTGACTTGTAGAGGAGCAGCCTCTAGAGTAAGTCCTTTGACAAGGGTTTCTGTCTATTTCTATCCCAGCCTCTGCCACATTTGTCTTTTTAAAGACAAATAAAATTGCAATGAGCAATTCTGGGAAGAATGCTGAGGAGGATTATTGTGATCACAAACAAACTCAGAAATATCTTTGCTCCTTAATCCCTTAAATAAATGATTCATGGGACACATGCATTTGAAGGAACTGAATGCTTTCTTGTTTTCCTGGAACTCCCTACTTCTGAACAGTCTCTAAAGACCAGTAATAAATACACAAAGCCATATAGCTAAGTGATTAGGAGAATGGCCTTTTGTGTCTATTACATTCGCTTTAGAAAAATTCATTAATAAATAAACATATTCCATAAATATGCCAGATAACACAAAGGTAATGAGATTCACTTTTACCAAGTCAATACCAAGAATAACAAATGATGACTTTTTAGGAGATTTTCCTGGAAGTTTCCCAAAGGATTCATAAATCTCTTCCTTTGCGTACTTTATCCATGACTGTTTTCTCCTGATTAAATATTTGCCTTCATACAATTAAAAATCCATAGTCAGTTACACAGAGTGTACAAAAAGAAGATGAGAATGTGGGAAAAAAGCAAAGAAGAATGGGAGCGAGTCTTACAGTGATTTAAATACTCTTAATGATCCAAGGTTGCATCCTTGCCCTTTCCCGGAAGACGGCTGTGTTGCTTCATTTCCCAGGATTGCTGTAACAAAATACCACAGAGGGGGTGTCTTGAAAGAAAAGAACTGCATATGCATCATCTCACAGTTCTAGAGGATGGAAGTCCAAATCAGGGTCTCAGCAGTGTTGGTTCTTTCTGAGGGCTCTCAGAGAAATGTGTCCATGCCTCTCTTCTGGCTTCTGAACTTTGGGCCCTGCTTTGATGCTGTAGGGTAAGCACTGGACTGTTAACTGCCATGTCAGCAATTCAAACACACCAGCCACTCTCAGACACCCCATACAGATTGACTCAACAGCACACAACAACAACAACCACTCTTAGCTTCTGATTCCTGTGGCGTTCGTTGGCCTTCTGTTGCTGCTTGTATGTATATCTCCACATAGTGCTTTGCCCCTGTTTCTGTATCTGCCTTCTTTTTAAGGCTCCAGTTATGTACAACAGGATTCATCCTACTCAAGTATGATCTCATGAGCTTAACTAATGATGTCTTCAACAAAAAGACCCATGTCCCCAACTAAGGTCACATTCACAGGTACACTGTTGTTGTTATTGTTGTTAAGTGCTATCGAGTGGATTCCGACCCATAAGGTTTCCAAGGAGCAGGTGGCGAGCTTTAACCACCAGCCTTGCAGTACATGTGGCTTAGCGGTTTGGCACATTAACCCACAGCGCCACACCAGGACTCATAGGTACGCTGGTTAGACATAATTTAGCACATAGCCACAGGTTAGGTAGACAGTTATGACGTGTGGTTTGAGGAGTGTTCAAAGTACATGGTGCTGAAAGAAAGAAAAATGGAGACAGGAAACACAGGAAGGAAATGGGTTCGGTGATGTTACATTGTGGGGATTGCAATCAGGAGACGAAACAAGATGTGTATGAATTGTTGAATGGAAAACGATCTGCTCTGTAAGCTTTCATCCAATTCACAGTCAAAAGTTGTTATTTTTTAAGGTACATTTTCCTGAAATGGCTCCCTACCCTAACCCACTCCTGCATTGGTTTCTATGCCACAGTACTTAGCTCATAGTAAGGAGTCCTGGAGTGGTGCTGTGGCTTAATGCACCAGACTGCAAAGCTGTTTGAACTGCAAGGTCAGCGGTTCACGCTCACCAGCTGCTCCTTGGAAACCCTATACAGGGTCACTATGAGTTGGAATCGACTCGACGGCACTTAACAACAACAACAAGGACTTGAATGAATGAATGAATAAAATGAAATCAATGTGTTAGTTAAGTCTTGATTGGGCAAGATTCAGGTTCATAAACTGTATACAAATGTCCAAGGTGGAAGTGGGTCCTGCTATACTCCCATACCTTAAGGAAAATGTCCCCAAAGGTATGATTGAAAGAAGAAGAGATTTGGAATCTTACAAACCTGGGTTGAATCCAAGTTCTACTCTTTCAAATCAGCTATGCAACCTGTAAAAGACACTTAATGATTTTCCGTTTGATTCTTATTTGTCGATGACTGTAAGAAGAGACTAGTTGAAGGCTAGAATGATATATCATACCCAGCATAACACTGGAAACCTGGTGTGTCACTATCAGATAAGCACTGAAATACACTCAAGGGCACTTAGCAACAACAACAATAAGTAATTCAAGTAGAAAAATAAAAATCTTTAACATACCCAGAATAGTGCTGTTTTTTTTTTTTTTTTTAAAGAATTCTGCAAAATCAATGTTTGGTCATTTCAAATACCTAATTTAGACTGCATAAGAGATGACTATACACATGGACCTCACCAGGTAGAATATATAGAAATCAAATTGATTGTTGTTGTTATGTGCCGTGGAGTCGGTTCCAACTCATAGCGACTCTGCCACAGGGTTTCCGAGGCTGTAAATCTTTATGGGAGCTGAACACCTCATCTTTCTCCTGTGGAGCCACTGGTAGTTTCTAACAGCTGACCATGAAGTTGGCAGCCCAATTCATAACCAGTATGCTACCAGAGCTCATTTCAAATTGACTACATCTGTGAAAAGAGACAATGGAAAAGCTCCATATTATCAGCCAAAATAAGGCCACAGGCAGATTGTGGAACAAACCATCAGTTGCTCATAAGCAAATTTAAACTGAAACTGAAAAAAAATGAAAACAAGTTC
>NW_006408682.1:7251650-7259619 GCF_000296735.1 Chrysochloris asiatica
TATTGCATTGGGCAAATCTGCTGCACAACACATTTTTAAAGTGTTGAAGAGCAAAGATGTCAGCTTGAGGGCTAAGGTGCACCTGATCCAAGCCATGGTATTTTCAGTAACCTCATATGCACACAAAAGCTGGTCAGTGAATAAGGAAGACCATAGAAGAAATGATGCTTTTGAGTTATGGTGTTGGAGGAGAATATTGAAAGTGCCTTGGGCTGCCAAAAGAACAAACAGATCTGTGTTAGAATAAGTGCAGCCAGTGTGCTCCTTAGAGTCCAGGATGGCCAAACTTCATCTCTCGTACTTCGGACATAGTGTCAGAAGGGACCAGTTGCTGGAGAAGGATATCATTTTTTGTAAGGTAGATGGTCAGAGAAAAAGAGGTAGACCTCAGCAAGATGGATTGACAAAGTGGCAATCAGTGGGCTCAAGCATGGCACCAGTTGTGAAGTTGACCCAGGATCGGGCACTGTTTGATTCTGTTGTATATAGGGTCACTATGAGTCAGTACCGACTCGATGGCACCTAACAATGATAACATACTATTTTATCAATCAAAATTTGTATGATTAATTGCTTGGGAGAACTGATGAAAAGAATTTGGAAAAAGGAGCCATTCTAAGCTACAAAGAGGTTGGAGATGTGCATCCACCTCTGGTAGAGACTGCCCTTTGTTTGGGGAAAATTCATAAATGGCCCATAAATTGTATGTCTCTGATAAAAATTACCTCTTGGTTCTTGGTTGTTTTGAGGTAATTTGGGCATGATGCAGTGTTCTGCATTGAGATAGTTTGCTTGATAAAGAATTGGATTATTAAATTAATGAAAACACAGCATTTACGAATTTCCTCCCTTTTGGCAGAGGGATACACAAGGAAGAGTATGGGGATGTTTCTTAGCTCCTGTGCATTTGATGAAGTGGACTAAGTGCTGGCCTGTTAATCACAAGACAAGAGGTTCAAAGACCAGGCTGTCTGTTCCCTTAAAGATTAGCAGTTTCAGAAACCCTAAGGAGTGGTTGTTATAAGTCAAAATCAACTCGTTGGCAGTGGGCTTGCTTTATGAATATAGAGGGCACTGTTGCTTATACTTTGAACAAAATATGAACTGGAGATATAGCAGAAGATAGAAAGAGCCCATGTTTCTGAACTTTACTGCCTGCTAGATCAGACATTGTAAAACGTACCTGGCCTGGGTTTGGCACAGTCCCAACTTGGGCTGGTGTATCAACTCTCATAAACTATGTTATTAATGAATAAATAACCCAGAGTGTATTAATATCAAACCATTATGTTGTGATGTAATTCTCCTGGAGACCACAGAGCGAGGTAATATATCCTAAGTGTATGAGTAGGTCTCCCTGAAGAAAGTGGGTATTGAAGGAAGAGGTACATTCTATGATAGGAAACAAGGGCCTGGCAGTGAGACTGAAAGCAAAACATTTTTTCTCTCTCTGTGTCTCATGATGGTAAGGTTGGACTCTAGCGCTTCAATGGCAGAGGAGTGGGTGTGGTGATCATCCAGCCCCATTAGAAAGCAGTTCCAAAGCCAGGCAGGGTAGTTTAGGTGTACATCACAGGATTGGAGGGTCTGAAATTAGCCACTTCTAGCCATTGTTGAGTTCACACCAACTCATGACATCCCATATGTGTCGAGAGCAGAACTGAGCTCTGTGGAGTTCTCAGTGCCTGAATGTATGTAAACAGATCCCTCGACCTTTCTTCCAAGGTACCTCTGGGTGAACTCAAACTTCCAACCTTCAGTTAGCAGCCAACTGTGTTAACCACTTGTGCCAACCAGGAATTCTGTAAACTTTAAGTTTACACTATAAGTGTACTTCCTAGTCCTAGTGCAGTTGTTAAATGCCGTTGACTCAGTTCCAACTCATAGCGACCATGTATAGGGTTTCCAAAGAGTGACTGGTGAATTTGAACCAATGACCTTTCGGCTGAAACCGACCTTGTGGTTGAATGTTTAGTCCTAGTGCCACACCAGGACTCAGATAGTGCAATGGAGGCAGTGACCTATCACTGCCAGAGGACTGATAATTGCAGTCTTACCAGTGCTGAGTGGCTTGGAGAGAAGATGGTACCCAAGAACAAGAGAACCTATTCAAACGCACATTAGATAGTCCGTGAGGACTGTCCAGAGAGGGGTAAACGTTCTTCTTGGATAAGTGGAGGCTGAAGCCAACATCATTTGGAAATATATATTTCACTGCCTCCATTGCTGTATTTCAGTCCTGGTGTAGTACTTTAAACTGAAGCTGAAGAATATGAAATTTCAAAAAGAATATGAAAGGGGGGATGAGAAACCCAGTCCAGTTATGATATTGATTCACCAGTCACAAATTATTTCATTATAAATTCAGTTCTGAGCTATGTTCCCATCAAAAAACTGGCTCTGGGTTTTATTCCTATGAAAGCCTGTAAGATCGTATAACCCTTAGCTCAGTTGGAAAGAAGGACTCTATGAGGCTATTCACCTTTCGACTAATCACATTTCCAGACACCATCCTTGAAAAAGAAGCAGAAGATAAAATCACTGGGAGGCATATCTAATTCACAAGATAAATATAAGCTACTGGAAAGAAGTGTAGGATTACTAACATGGAGAGAGAAAAAGAAAGCCTGTCCAGCTAGGTCTGAACAGAGGGAAGGAATCACACACCATTCAATGGAGGGAAATAATTGCATTTCACTGAGGCAGGTGCATGGTGAATGTTTCTATATTAAATCATTACTAGGATTTAAAGAGCTTGTTTAAGAAGGCGATGCGGCAGATGGATTCACATGCTCTTTATAATTCCTTAACGATGTTTGATGTTTTCCAGTCAGAAAAAAATAGATCATGGAAAGAATTTGTGCACATTTTTTTTTTTTTAAAGGCTGCCTTTATTTATTTATTTCTCTGCTGAACGAAGTGCCACAACCATGGTTTATATTTTTTCCAATGCTGTAAGCAGCTCTTCATTGTTATGCACAGCTCTGTGTGAAAACATGGTGCAAAGGGATTCTTGCTTCCCCTGAGAATGGAAGAGAGAACTTATAATCAGAACTTCCAACTAAGAATCTGGAAAAGAGGAAGTGGGGGACTGGATGACGCAGCAGTGCTGGATCTATGGTAGAAACTCTGCCTTCCATGTAGGAAACCCATGTTCAGTTTCCGACTTGTATGCTTCATGCACAAACACCACCTACCTGTCAGTGGCCAGCGTCTATACAATGCTGTGCATTGTGCGTTGATACAATGCTGAACAAGTTTCAGTGAAGTCTGCTAGTGAACTAGGAAGAAAGTCCTGGAGTTGTAATTCCAAAACTCAGTCATTGGACACCCTGTGGATCACAGGAGTCCAATCCACAGCTCTTCACAGGGATGGCACAATGCTGACAAGCATTTCATTTTGTTGTGCATGCGGTCACCATGAATCAGGGACTCAGTGGTAGTGAACCCAAGAATCAGAGAGTCAAGAACAGGGTGATGAGCCTAAGATCCTTCCATCTGGTTTTTAGCAGGGGATGAGAAGGGAAAGAGATGATCATCTTGCCCTTATGCCATGTTTCTGGAGAGCTGCACGTAGGGTTCTTCACAAGGCTTTCTCAGAAATGGAGAGAAGAAGGTGAAGACACAGCTCTTACGTGACCTGTAACTCCCACCCACCACTCAGGACACTGAAAACTGGACCGCTGGATTTGGACTCGAGTCCCTTGTCAAGTTGGAATCCCTGTCCTTTACCAAGGGTCCACCTGGCAATTTCATAAGCAAAGCTCCTTGTTTTTTTAAAAAAATCATAACTGTGGGGCAAGTTTTCCATCATTTCTAGAGAGAATTCAAGAATCCCTGTCATGGTACATAATTCCCAGGTTGAGGAACAGTAAGGATGGCTCCCAGAAGTAGACTTTGGGGAAGTGTGTGCTGAGTCCTGAAGGACCATCCATAGAAACATTCAGGCCTTGTATTGCCTGGACCACTCTCCTACATTTGATAGTGCCTTGCATATGTACTTAATATTCATTGCTGGGTCCTTGCAAATGGTACTAGGCATCTAACTGAAAGGCTGGAGGTTCAAAAGTCCACCTATAATGCTTCAAAAGAAAGGCCTGGCACTTTATCTCCCAAAAGCAGCCATTGAAAGCCCAGGGTAGCATAGTTCAACTCTGACACACAGGGGTTACCATGAGTCAAAGCAAGCCCAATGGCAACTGCTAATATCTGTTATGGGCAGCTGAGTAGGAATGTGCCCTTTGCTCAGATGCCTCCTTTTGACATCCACCTCCTCCCCAAAGCTAAGAATAGAAAATATTTCTGAAAAAATATCACCAGGAGGTGAGTTCAGATTATCTAGGTTGGAATTCTGATTCAACCACCAGCTTCCCTTGTGAAGTTGTTGGACAAGTGACTAACAGCTTTTCTAGGCCTCTTTTCTCATACATGAAATGAAGGGGTCTGTTCTAGGCCCTCTGAGGTTCATTTCGATCTTGACACTGTATATATTGTTGTTTCAATGAAAAGGAAATCGTTCTAGAACTGCTAAAATCAAAAGAGACAATGAACACAAACATGCTTTGTGTACCCAAGTCCCATAAAGCAGAGCCAACAGTGCAAGAAAACAGAGAGGGAAGGGTCATCAGTTCTACATGTGCAATCTCTTCAGATCTTCTACTTTTCAAAACAGATCTGTGGGCTGTAGAGTTTGCCCTTGGCTGCTTACTCAAAGGTTGGAGGTTTGAGCCCACCCAGCAACTCTGCCGAATAAAAGGCCTAGTGATCTGTTTCTGTAAAGATTCTTTTTCGCTTGATTCATAGCAACCCAAGGTGGGGCTTGATGGTGGATACGGTAGAGGTGTATTGAAGATCTCCATCAGCAATAACACAGAATACCAGGCAAAGCAGGTTCAGGGGAGAGCTCCAAAACTCTGAACCACATATGTAGGAATATTTTTTAAGTTTGAAGGCTTATAGATAGTGGAACTTATAGCAAAAGCAAGAAATCTCCGACTTTCGAATCTGTTGGGCTCAGCGATCCAAAGCTGTCAACTTGGGTGAGACCAAATGGCTAGACCAAGCAGGGGAGAAAACAGAACTGCCATGAACTAGTGCCTGCGGGAACCTCAGAGACAATGATGGACAGTATTCTTTGTTTTGTTTTATTTGGTTCTGATTTTTTCTGGTATCTGTTTACTGGCCTCTTGCTGTCTGAGTACCTCCATTGGGGTGACTAGAGGGGGTGCCTGAGTGAGTGGACACCCCCACCCCCACCACTGGAGGGTTCTTCTACTATGCATGCACACAGATCCTCTCAACGTCTAAAGGGCCAGTTCCCGCTTAAAGCCAACTGGCAAGGCAAAATGGTCACAGCCGGCCCTGAACTATTTATTAGTAGGGAAAAGGCCAGAACAGGGGTTGTGGAGTGGGAGAGAGTCTACAAACAAAACAAGCTGAAAATTAAATCCTTAGGTACAGCATAACAACCAACAGTGGCATCTTGAAATTTATCAGGAAGTTTTGAAGGCAAGAAACTGAAAGAGGATATTAAAGCAATACTCATATTAGGCTACAGATTTTCTTCTTCTTCTTCTCTCTCTCCTCTCTCTTTTCTGCAATTACAGACTGCAGCATCCAATCTGATTTGTTTTGTCTTTATGCTGTTGCTGTTTTGTTTTGTTTGGTTCCCTCTTTTACCTTTAGGGGTCTCTTTCTCTCCCAATATTACCCAAAAAGAGACAGCAATTACTGCCATTTAGTCAAGCTACAGTCACACCCTATAAAACCCCACAATCCAGGCAAGAAACAATACCAACTGCCATATACACCAGGGAGGCAGACAACACCTGTGATAGTTACTGTGAGTTAAGCAATAAGAAGAGTGAAAAGGGAAGCCCACGTCCTGAGCACATCTACCTGGAGGCAATGAGAAAGCATAAAAAATACCAAAACACACACTCAATTAAGTATTAAAGTCACAGATAAATACTAAACATGTCCAGAAACAAGATCAAATGTCTGAAACAAATGACCTAGAGGTAGACCTGGACTTCATTATGGAAGGAGGGCAGGCCTTGGAAATGCCTGAGAAGGAATTCAGAAAAATGATTATAAAATATTTCAAAACACTTTCAATGGAGTTTAGAAAACGAAGGAAGAAGTCAGGAAAGTGCTACAGAAACAATCAAAGAAGTTAGATACAGCATTGGAAACAATTCAAACCTACAGAAAGAGATCCAAATGATTAATAATAGGATATCAGAAATAGACAATACACTGAAGGGGCAAAGGAGTAGTATTGAAGAGATAGAAGCCAAAACTAGTGAGCTGGAAGACAAATCCCTCAATACTACTAAGATAGAAGAGCAAGCAGTAAAAAGGATAAAAAATCGGAAGAAGGTCTAAGATTCATGTTGGACAACATGAAGAGGAATAACTTAAAAATTATCGGCATTCCGGAACAGAAAGAATCACACAAGTCCACAGAGGAGATAGTTGAAGAGCTGCTGGAAGAAAATTTCTCTAACATCCTGAAAAGTGAAAAGAGCATTCAAGAAGCTCAACGAACCCCAGGGAGGATAAAAAGTCAAAAGAAAATCACCAAGACATATCATAATCAAGCTCTCCAAAATCAAAGATAAGGAAACAATCCTGAAAGCAGCTAGGGAAGAGAAGCTTTACATACAAAGGCAAGCAAGTCAGATTAAGTGCGGATCTCTCAGCACTTTTGCAAGCAAGAAGGCAATGGGGAGACGTATATAAAACACTGAAAGAAAAACACTGCCAACCAGAATCCTTTATCCAGCAAAGCTATCAACCAAATACGACAGTGTAATCAAAACATTCCAGGATAAACAGAAGCTAAGGGATTTTGCCAAAGCCAACCGTGTGCTACTAAACATCCTAAAGGGAGTTCTGTGGACTGAGAATCAACAAGAACAGACAACAACCAGAGATTGACATCCATGGCAGCACCTCCCAGAACTCAATTGACAAATAGAAGAGTTAAGACTAGAACAAAACTATAAGAACAAACTCAGAGGATCTGGGAGGTCAATCTATGATCAAAACAATTTCAATCTGAAAGAAGGTAAACACATAGGAACAGGAATCCAGATAGTAAGAAGGTCAGGTAGATTACAGGATTAAATAGATTGCACTAAATAGAGGGAAAAGTTAATGGAATATAAGATAACCTCAAAGAAAATTGACTCATAGCAACCCCATGTGGAGCAGTAACATGGCTCCATGGGCTTTCCTAGGCTGTTCATTTTTACACTGTAATTCTCCTGCAAAGCCACTGGGTAGGTTCAAACCTCCAACCTTTTTGTTAGCAGCCAGCAAGTCTCCTCCTACCATAAAGATTACAGACAGGCAAAAAAACACAGTTCTGCTCTCTAACACATGAAGTCGCCAGGTGTTAGAACTAACTTAACAGCACTGAGCTTAGTCAATTTTGTTTAAACTTCATCATTTTGTTTTGTTTTTTAAATTTTTAGGTATGTCTGCGTATCATTTGTATACAAATATACAGTTGATGTTTTGCATTATGTACTTGGTAGTACCCGTCTCTTTCATGCAATAATGAATAAGGTGCCTCAGAGGTGAGGCTGCCTCTGGGAAACTTTGGTAAATAAGCATTGAAAGGGACCCTAAATGTAACCATTAATCTCGATTCCCATTTTTAAACAAGCACTGATGCATGTTATGCCAATTATTTTGGATAAGGAAATGGCAAAATGATAGAATGAGTAATTCAGAAAGATACTTGGAAACACTGGATGTTTTACCGTATTCAAGCAATTCTCGTTGGCTGAATGTTTCACAGTAGCTTGACAGATGTTTTCCAATCTGTCATGATTATGTGCATCATTTTCTAGACCAAGGCTTTTAGGAAGTGGCTCTTATTTTATATCCTTTAATGTTGTAGTGGTAGCGTAGTGGTTACGAATCGGGCTGCGAACCTTAAGGTCAGCAGTTCGAAACT
>NW_006408682.1:7259969-7272028 GCF_000296735.1 Chrysochloris asiatica
TATGAGTCAAAATCAACTTGATAGCAGTGGTTTGGTTTTGGTTTTCCTATGGTTATTGCTGTTTTGATGTAACACTCTTCGTGTTCTCTCTAGAACCTGCTGATTTTTTTTTTTTTTTTCAAATTTTGTGCATTGAGTCTCAAAGCAGAAAGTGAGTAGTGAAGAGTGTAGATAGTGGAGCTAGGCTTTGTGGGTTCTAATTCAAGTCCTCCACCTCCCACCCACCCCGATTTTAATCTAGGAAATCTTTGTCAGTACATTTTGGGTTTTTTTAATCTTCTCTGAGTTACTTTTTATATGAATGTTGATGCTTCTTTTTCTGCTTCCCTGTAGCTTAACTTATCTCTCATCCTTTGTATTTTTTTTATCCCTTCATGATGATTTAAGAGAATTTCTTGATCCAGTCTTACATCTCACTAATATCTTCTCCAGCTTTATCAATTCTGTTATTCAACCATCTACTCAACTTATTTCAACAATTATATTTGCAAAGTCAATGTTTCAAATTGGCTCTTCTTTATAACTGCTTGTTTCCATGCCATTTTTTTCCCCAATAGTCTCCCTGAACTTGCTGATGATGCTAATTGTGCTTTATATTCATTCTGCTTCCTATGGTAGAGAGTTTCCCATTTGTTGTCTTTCTTTCATTATAGTTGCACTCCTCAGATACCTAGCAATTTTCACTGACTATCTCCCTCAGACTAACAATTGCTTTTTAGTTAGTAATGTCTCCAATCCCCCAAAAGAAACTCATCTAATTTTCCTTCCATTGTGGATTTCTGTCTCAGGAATAGCCTTTATTTCTACTCCTACCTGCAGATCATCTAGCCCAGTTCAATGCTGTCCATAAACCTGAATCTCCCCAGCTGTGATAACTGCTCCTGTGAGTTCCTAAAGCAAGGATTCAAGCAGCATTCATTTGGGATGTATCGTTGGCTGCTTTGTTATACTTATAAATGCCCTCAATTTGTTTGTAGACTTCTTGAGTGAAGGAATTTTTGTCTTAACTATCTGTATATCTCCCACTGCCTTAAGCATGATTGTATGCACATACAAAGAAATCAACAGTTATTTGCTGTTTATTGACCAATTAAGTTCTTCAACTTCTGCTCCTGTAAAGATTTACAGCCTCAGAAAACCTGTACAGGGTCACTATGAGTTGGAACTGACTCCACGGCACTTAATAACAACAACAAAGCCCTTCAACTAATTCCACTAGTAATATTGTTTGGAAGCACCTAGGCCAGGGAGAGATCAGCTCCTTGGTTGTCATTGTTGTTTTCTGCTCTCTCAGCATTACAACCAGCCCCAAGTTTTGAGTATTGCTACTAGGATTCCTCTGGTAGCGTAGTGGTTACAAATCAGGCTGGGGACCTCAAGGTCAGCAGTTTGAAACTACCAGCTGTTCCACCGAAAAAAGATGAGACTTTCTGCTCCCATAAAGATTTACAGCCTCAGAAACCCTGTACAGGGTCACTGTGAGTCGGGACAGACTCTATGGCACATAATCACCACCACTAGGGTTCCAGTTCATACATGCATGTATTTATTCCAAATAAAATGTGTTTAAACGTGTCTCTGCAATCAGTGGATGTGTGTAGACAAGTTCTTTCAGTAATACACTTGTTTTAGTTTCTTTAATGTAACTTCAAGGAATAGGTCCAATCAAACAGTGTCTTCCAAGGGGATCTCCTGGGCCAGTTACATTCAAGGAAGAAAGATCAGTTCAGAAGGTTATCGTGACTGTTTTTGGAATTCCAGTGGGATTATCTTAATAGATTTTCTCAAAGAACACAGGACAATAATGGGAGCTTATTAAGAAGAAGTTTTTAAAAAGGAGAAAACTGTGTTGGTGAGACAAAGGCCAGGAAAGTTGTACTGAGGATTTGTTTTTCATCACAACAGTGCATCTACTCATTCTTCGATGGAAGCCAGGGCTGTTCTACATTGGGAACATGTTACCCCATTCATCCTACAGCCCTGATCTTGCCCTATCAGACTTCTTTTTGTTTCCAAAAGTCAAAGAACATCTAAAAGGTACACAATTTGATTCCCTGTTATTAGGTGTCATTGAGTCAGTTCCAACTCATAGCGATCCTATACACAACAGAACACTGCCCGGTCCTGCACCAGTCTCACAACTGTTGTTACTCTTGAGCCTACTGCTGCTGTCACTGTGCCAAGCCAACTTGTTCACTGACCCTCCAGTTTACCAAGCATGATGGCTTTCTTCAGGGACTGGTGCCTTCTGATAACATGTCGGAAGGATGAGAGATGAAGTCTTGCCATTCTGACTTTTAGGTGCATTCTAGCTATATTTCTTCCAAGACAAATTTCTTGTTCTTCTGGCAATTCATGGTCCTTTTAGTTTTCTTCAACACCCTAATTCAAATGCATAATTATTTTATGGTCTTCCTTATTAATTTCACATACATCTGAGGTGATTGAAAATACCAGCTTGGATCAGGTGCATCTTAGTCCTGAAACTGACATCATTGCTTTTTAATATTCCAATACATGTTGATAGTGGATTTAAGCAAAACGATGTCTTTGACTACCTCAATCCTTTCTCCACTTATCATGATGTTATTTATTGGTCTAATTGTGAGGTTTTTTATTTTTCTTACACTAAGGTACATTCCGTACATATTGAAGGCTATAGTCTTTGATCTTCATCAGTAAGTCTTTCAAGTCTTCTTAGTTTCCAGCAAGCAAGGTTGTACTATCTGCATAGCTCAGGTTGTTAATGAGTCCTCCTCCAATCTTGATGCCTTGTTCTACTTCATATAATCCAGTTTCTCAGATTACTTGTTCACCATACAGATTGAATAAATATGGTAAAAGGATAAAATCCTGGCACACAATCTCGTGATTTAAAACCATTCAGTATCCTTTCACTCTGTTCTGTCTCTTGGTTTATGTACAAATTCCTTAAGAGCACAATTGATTATCTAGAAAATGTCAAAATTTCCATTTGATGTGGTGTAAATTAAAGAGTGCTGAAGTCTTTAAGGAAGGGTTATTATGGTTATCAAGTGCTGTTAAGTTGATTCCAACTCATAGCTACCCCATATAGGATTTCCAAAGAAGGGCTGGTGAGTTTGAACCGCCAACCTTGAGGTTCTCAGTCCAGGGCTTATCTGCAGTGCCATACCAGGAATTAGGGTTAGAGAGATGGAAACAGTGCCTTTGGAAGTATGTAGACCTAGATGCAGGATTTGTAGAGAAACAAAAGCTTCACATTTTTCTGTTTTTATTTAATAAAGATTAGTGTGATTCTACTGCAATACTTTTTTATTTACTTTCATATTTGGAGCATTACATAATTGGAGCACTGTCCCTGGCATCAGAACAGCCAATTCTGAGTAGGTGCATGCCCTGTCTGTAGAATCTCATAAGGAGATCCCCAAATAGTTATAATTCATTTGTGTACCCTGTCCTAAAGAGAAAATGCCCTTCAAGAAGGTGTATATATTTGAAAGAAGCTTCGTTAAGTATAGTGTGACCTAGACTTACCAAATTATCAGCCAAAATGCAAACAGGACTCATACCAGATGGAGTACATTTGTAATTGTTGCCACAATATTAGATAGGTTCATGAACAAATCCAATTACTTGATATCTAATCTGGCAGCCTCCATAGGTCACCCTTCATTACTGGGAAGCCACTTATATTGACAAGACAATCAGAAATGCTGAGCTCCGGCACTTCATGATTACTTAAAAATTACATTACTACAGCGAACTTACTCCTGATTGACTTGGATTTCTCTATTTTCAGGGCTGATCCCCACAGTTTCAAAGTTGAAATAGAAAAGCTATAAGTACGTTAGTTCCTATTGCCAATGGTTTGAGCCGTAGATTTTACCTCAAAACCACAGACAGACACAAAAATTAAAATACAGTTACTTGAAAAATCGTAAATACAATAACACAATCCCACTAGCCATTTATTTGGTCCCTAATATGCTCAGCTTCCTCAAATACAGATTAGGAAAAATGGGGGAATTTTCATCAATGTTTATGTAATGAAAAATAATAAACATTTAGAGCTAAATGACCAATTTAGCATCTTGTTCTGAAAATTTTCTCTCTGCATAATTTGGGACATATGCTTGGATTTTCATAGACTAATATTCTTCATTTTGTGAATCATAATATCTATTGCATACTGCTTTGAGAACTCAATCAGAGAGCAGATGTGGAAATAAATAAAGCATTCTATAAACTGGAATTACCACACAGATGTTGGTCATCATCATCATCTTTGCTTTTATGCATTTAAGAAGTCATAATGCCAATGTTGTAGTTATGTTCCATTGAGTTGGTTCCAACTCATAGCAACTCTCTATAGGGTTTCTGAAGAGTGATTGGTGGGTTTGAACCATCAACCTTGCTGTTCTAAATGACCTTGCTGTCCAGTGTTTACCCTATAACACCACACCAGGACTCCATGCATAGCCCTAAATTAGATAGTCTAATAGATCAAGAGATTGTTCCATTACAAAACATTGTATTTTAATTAATTAAGAATTTAAAATTCTTTGGCAAATTGTCTCTGATTGTGGAGGGCACTGGTTTTACATTGACTAATGTAGTTCAAAAGGAGCTGTGGTAGCGTAGTGGCTACGAATAGGCCTGCGAACTGCAAGGTCAGCAGTTCAAAACTACCAGGTGTTCCGTGGGAGAAAAATTAGGCTTTCTGCTCCTGTAAAGATTTACAGCCTCAGAAACCCTGTACAGGGTCGCTATGAGTCAGAACCAACTCCACGGCACATAACAACAACAACAATATAGTTCAACTCAACAGCACTTAACAACAACACCAAATTTAGTTCAAGCATTGAAAGTACTCAACTCCCAAGGATTTGTTGTTGTTGTTGTTAAGTGCCATCGAGTCGGGTCCGACCCATAGCGACCCTGTACAGGGTTTCTGAGGGTGTAAATCTTTACGGGAGTAGAAAGCCTCATCTTTCTCCCGCGGAGCAGCTGGTAGTTTTGAACTGCTGACCTTAAGGTTCGCAGCCCGATTCGTAACCACTACGCTACCAGAGCTCCTTGGATAAAATCTAGAAATCTTGACATGGTCACCTAAAAACAAATAAATGAGCTGGCGGCAGCTGGAAGATTCCTGATGTTGTCAAAAGGCAGACTTTCAATGTGTAGATTCATCTGTGTTCATTGTCTCTCTTCTTGATGCTTAGAGAAAAACCATATGGTCATCATCTTATACAACCTCCTACTCTGTGCAGTAATCATTGCACAATTATCTCTGAAATATGAGAGAGTTAAATATTTTTTCAAGTAGTTGTTGTTGTGTGCCATAGAGTCGGTTCTGACTCATAGTGACCCTGTACAGGGTTTCTGAGGCTGTAAATCTTTACCAGAATAGAAAGCCTCATCTTTCTCCTGCGGAACAGCTGGTAGTTTCAAACTGCTGACCATGAGATTAGCAGGCCGATTCATAGCCAGCCACTACGCTACCTGAGAAGGAAATAAATTCTGCTTTCTCACTGATCAAGCCTATCTAGGCTAAGCATCGTCACAATTCAAGGAATAATAATTAAAAGTAAGCTACCATTTATTATTTTCAATGGGCCAGGCACTGTACTAACATCTTTGTGTACATTGTGACATTAAGTTCCTTCAATAAGCTTTGAACACCATCAGTATTCACACTTTGTAGGGATTTAAAAAATTAAGAAATATGGCCACGGTCATACATCCAATTAAGTGACAGGTCCAAGGTCATGTTGGCAGTGATGTAAATGACTTGTTGATGTGGTATCACTGCTCTACATGCTGTTAGTTGTCATTGTGTCTGTTTGACTCGTGGCGCCCTAAGAAGAGTAGCATATAACTTGGCCTGTTCTGTGCCATCTTCGTTGGTATGTTTGAGTCCAGTGTTTCAGCCACTGTGTCGATCCATCTCATTGAGGCTTCACTGGCCTTCTGCTTTATCAAACATGATGTCCTTCTGCGTCAGTCTCTCCCTCTTGATGACACATCCAAAGCAAATGAGATAAAGTCTTGGATGATATTTTGTGATTCATAAGGTTTTCATTGACTAATTTTGTTCAAGTAGGTCTCCAGCCCTTTCTTCTTAGTTTGTCTTGGTCTAGAAGTTCCACTGAAACTTGACCACTATGAGTGATCCTGCTGGTATTTAAAATACCAGAGGCATAGCGTCCAGCCTTGTAGCAACACTTAAGATGCCACAGTAAGATGAACAGACAGATGTGTGCTGAACTGTGCATGTGGAAAGTACTTATTAAATATCAGTTGGTTGTGGCGTTGAGGATGCACTCTGAAAAATTGTAACATGGCCATATTTCTGTAGAGATGGATTTTTAAAACCTCCCAAAGCTTAGATGCTATTGTATACACACACGCATATGTATGTATATATATGCATACATATACATATATACATATATATATGATTTTGATTAAATTGTTTCAGATAGCCAAACTAAACCTAGAATAATAGAATTGTACCTAGATCTATGTCTAATAACCTATATCTGACATCATTTTACTTTTAAACAGTTAAATTAACAGGGGACTGGTGTCTGAGACAGTGTACTAATGAGAATCGCTCCAATATTTAATACTTAATGATTAAAGGACGAATTAATTCTAACCTTGAATTCTATCACAAGTTTAGGTTATGCCTTGCACATTACATTTGTGCTATAATTTTCTTTCCTTTGGGTTTAAAGAAAGAACCTCTTATGGGCAACGCTTAACTGTGCTGCTGTGGTCAAATATTTATTAAAAAGAGCATATTGATTTACAGATTAGAACTGACCACATATGAACCCTTCTTTCCAGTGGCATTCTTATTTAAGATATTGATTAAAGGCTTTGCATGCAGAAAGCATTTTTCTTGTCAGTTCAGTTATGCTGGCTTTTGTAATAAGCTAATTTGATTTCCTTTTTTAACCTTTGTTTGATTAGGGGAACAGACATTTGCATTAAAATTCAAGAGAGATGAAGTCTATCATCGATCTTGACTTCCTCCTGGACCTCTTGTACTCAGCGAAAGATGATTTAGAGAATGTCAAGAGTCTTGGAGCAACCATAATGAGAGAGGGGGGAAAAAAATCACTTCAGACTTACAAACCAGTAAGGACTTATTTGACAGAAAGGGCAATTGCATTTTCTGGATATGTTTTAGAGAAATCAAATTCAGGAAGTTGAATTGTGTTCTTAGGCCAAGTCATTAAAAGATCTATAAGATGAACTGCTATTAATAAAGTACTCACTAGTTAAACCAAAACATTTCAAAACATCCGAAGAGGTTAAACAAAACACACACATTATTACTTGTCACAAAAGAAGCCTAAAAGTAAACCCTAGTAATTCTCCATGCACATGTTTCTAGCTAAATAGTAACCTTAGACAAGTCTATGGTTTTATCCTCTGTTACTTTCTCTGAGAACTATGGGGATAAAGCCTACCTGTATCAGACAAAGCCCTCCACTAATGTGCACTACAGCAGAGAGTGAAGTTTTTTGCAAATTCTTATGACTGTCCTGCCCCACTATACTGTGCAGCCTCAGTAGCTAAGATCCATTGCTCACTCTTGTAATCACCCCCAAAGAACTTGATTTGGACTTTTTCTGAAAGTAAAGGCTCCTTCCACTTTGTGATGATTTTCAAAGGGGCTGGGATTTCTAATTTAAGAGAATTTGAGTACCTACAATAAACTACAACCAGTGGCTATGGAGTCGATTTGAACTAACGGCAGCTGTATGTAAGTCAGAATATCACTGTACTCCACAGGGCCTTCAGTGGCTGGTTTTTCAGAAGTAAATCACCACGCCTTTCATCCAAAGCACTTCTGGGTAAGCTTGAACCTCCTACCGTACAGTTCGCACCGTCCTAGCAATGTCCAAGGTCAGTATGTATCAGAACCGACTTGACAGCACTTAACAAGCTGTATATTAAATGCTGACTAGGATACAAGAGGAGTCCTGGTGTGGTGCTTTAGGATAAGCACTGGACTGTTAACTCACTAGCTCCTCCTTGGAAACCCTATACAGGGTCACTATGAGTTGGAACCGACTCTACAGCACTTAATAACAAGGAGACAAGAAGAGTTCATGGGTGGTACAAATAGCTAACATGCTCATGCTGACTGAAAGGTTGGTGGTTCAAGTTCACTTAGAGACTACTCAGAAGAAATGTCTGATGATTTTCCAGAAAAACAAAACAAAATCAGCCATTGGCTCCCCTATAAAGCATAGCTCTACTGACACATGTGAGGTCACTGTGAGTTAAAATCCACAAAAGAGCAACTCTTTTGGGTTTTGGGTTGTTTTCTTTTTTAGTACACAAGAAAAGTATATCAGTACACCCACCCTTTACTTTTACTATGTTGTTGTTATTGTTAATGCTGTTGAGTCAGTTCCAACTCATAGGGACCCTGAATAAAGTTTCCAAGAAGCAGCTAGTGGGTTTGAACTGTCAACCTTGAGGTTACAAGTCCAGTACTTCTCCTACAGTGCCACACCAGTATTATATTTATATATTAACTTTTTAAATTTTATGTACTGCTCCTTTAAGGTAACATAAGCTAAGAGTCTAGCAAACTATCTTTTTTAAAACTCACTTTAATTTAGAATCATAAGCCATTTGGCACTACAGCTAAGGTTGTAGTGAGTCATGTTACAAACCCACTATTTAAGGACAGCAAATGAAATGAGATGGTTGATATATTGAAACGTTTTTAAATTAAGAAAAATAGCACAACTGTAAATAACACAACTTTCAAACTCCATAACAAACAAGTGAGATAAAAATATATTCCATCTATGGTAATAAGTTTCCAAACTTTTAGTGGTGTCAAAGCAGAATATCCATAAAACATAGCAAAAGAATTCAAGAGAAGTATTTTCCTATGCCCCATATGGGAAAACCATTAACTGGGCTTTTATGTCATGGATCCAAAAGTATCTAGATTATGTTTTATATTGTGTTAAGGCCTATATAATGCAATCTAAAATTCATCCAGAGGATCATATATTTATGTATCATTAAGG
Source organism: Chrysochloris asiatica (assembly GCF_000296735.1). Taxonomy (NCBI): domain Eukaryota; kingdom Metazoa; phylum Chordata; class Mammalia; order Afrosoricida; family Chrysochloridae; genus Chrysochloris; species Chrysochloris asiatica. The sequence goes on from NW_006408682.1 coordinate 7,269,017, forward strand.
TAGTTTTAGTTTAGACATTTAATTGAACTTTAATTTAAAAAATAATTCAACTATACTTCTACCTCTCTCCCCCATTGTTCCTCTTATCCTATGGCAAAATGAAGCGTTCTAGCACTTGGGAAATCAATCAGACTCATCCCGCTGAGACTTACAGGACTGACACATAGCCTTTTCAGTGTTCAGTTGCCCTTCAAATCCACTGAACAGAGTTCCTTATCTCATAACACAAAGACTTTACTAGAGCATTTTATGTGTAATTTATCAGAATAGCTGCCAAGATGTTCACATTTTTTCAAAAAAAGAAAGAAAGAAAGGAGTTTTTCTGTCAGGCAGGCTTGAGGTTTTGAAAACCTGATTGTGCATACTCTTTATTTTCCCTGTGGCCTCTAAAGTTGAGTTTATTGGTAACTACCACGTTACTGTTCCTGTCTCAGCTGACTCCTCATTAATCAAAGCCAATAATAATTGCTAAATATGACTAATATCACGTGGAAGGTCACAAAGTTCATGACTAACCTTCATTCCAGCTCAAAATGGTTTCAAGGTTAATAGATTGATTTTGAGTGAGATAGGCCACATTTATAAAATGGAAGAAAATGAAAAATTTGGCATTACCAATATGTGGATAGTTTTAAATGATTCATTTGTTACATTTGGATTGCTGCCATGAAATTCATTTGATATATATCACATAGTTATATTCTAACCTAGACGCTGGAAAATAAATTAATGATACATTTGAACATTAGACAATTTTATACACATGCACACAATATTTAGGCCAAGCATTAAGATATTATAACTTACCAACTAGTCCAGTTTAGGGATATCATGGATATAAAAGAGTCTAAACACATTCAGAGGGAGAGTGGTGGCTCTGTACAATAAGCACTGGACTATGAACGACAAAGTCAGCTGTTTGAACCCACCAGCCCCTCTAAATAGCAACACCAAGCACATTCACTAAAACCACATTAAAATATAACTAAGTTTAAAACTATCATTCTAAGAGGCTAGCTCTTGATGATGTCAATTTGCTCCTGGCCTAGAGTTGGGGACCAATGGAATTCTTGGCTTCATCTCAGTTCTGTTTGGGGGGTCTTGATTACAGTCTACAGAAATCTTCTGTTTGGCCCACACCTTTGAGATCTGCTGAGTAAACTTGGTAAGAACCCTAGGATTCCCAAGATCCCTTCTGATCCTGCCCATTGCCTATTTGTGGATCCAGTTCTGTAACCGGTTTCTGACCTTGAATTTCAATTCCAGTAGAGTGAATCTGGAGGATCCTGATTCCTGGCCTGGGTTTACAGTTTAGCTTACATTTGCTAGAATATGAAGGCAGTATGTCCTCAGTGAGTCTCCTGAGTCTCATAAAGCTTTGTGGTCTTTATTATGAACAAGCCTGCCATTCCTTCCTTCCAAGTCAAGTTCAAGTCTCTTCTCCTCTTTGTCCCATGATGCCTAGATCACTAATGACCTGCTAGCTGCTGCTGCTGTTTGGTGCCGCTGAGTCTCTTTCTACTCATAGTGACCTTATGTGGGCCAGAGTAGAACTGCCTCATAGAGTGTTCCTGCTTATAACCTTTACAAAATCACATCACCAGGTCTTTCTCTTGTAGAACCCCTGGGTAGGTTTGAACCACCAACCTTTTGGTTAGCAGCTGAGAATGTAACCAATGTAACTAACTAGATTGTCTTTGTTTTCAGATTCACTCTGTCCTGCTTTCAGATAAACTAGCCCAAACACAAGAAATAGTATGTTAGTCTCCTCCCCAAAATATCTTCAGTGTCTTTCTCTTACCTACTAAACTAGTTACAAATTCGTTGGCTGGACTCCAGAGATTCCTATAGCCGCACCACCACCCTGCTGTGTTTCTTGTATTGTTTCTGCTGTTTTCGGGAACAGATCTGAGCTTGACTCCTCAATCTTCTTTCACTTCATGAGCTTGGGTAGGTCCCTTCATCTAGCAAAGCCTCGAATCTTTACTTCTGTGCAATGGTGAATTTTTAACCTAGTTTAAAAAAGGTTTGTGAGGATTAGTGATACATCACAGAAAACTATATGGACCCTGGAGTATGGTAAGGGCTCAATACCGTCAAAGAAGACCTTGTTAATGGTCTACATTTCTCACTACCACCTAGAAGACGAGCGATCCCCATCTCAGTCATTCTTCAGCCCTTTTCTCACCATGTCAGTTTCCACCTCCTTCACAATGACCACTGAGGTTATGACCACTCCCCCAATCTGGTGCTCTTCTGAAATACTGTTGCAAGTAAGATCTCATGACATAGTTTAGACTTCTAGCAAGATGCAGAGTAGGTAGACACACTTCTAAGACCCCTACAATAAAGACACAAGACAACAAATGAAACTGATACAGATGTCAATCCTGGAACCCTGAACTTCAAAGGCAAATGTAAATAAAGTAGATCAAATACTGACTAGAACTGAGTGAAAACAACAAATAGGGAAATAGACAAAGCAGTGAATTGTCAACTGTCATCACACAGTGGTTTTATTTTTAATTTTGCAAGCAGTGCTCCAGTTAGGAGGAGAAACTGATAACCAACTCCATCCACACAGAGCTGCACCAGTGTTCACACCAGTAGCTGCTGACCACAAAGGCACCTTCTTTGCCTTATTTCCCACACCCTCCCAGTGTCCACAGTGTGGCCATTTTACACACACACACACCCAGCAACTGGTGAAACTGCCCCACCACACAGCTTTGCCCTACATGAGATTGGAGGCAAACCCTTGTGGATAGGGGACCAGGTAAATGTGCTCTCCACCTTCTCAGGCCAACAGAATGCATGGTGTCAGAACAAGTATCCTGCCCCCAGTCACCCCTCAGGCCAGCAGGAACTCCTTCTGTGATTAGGTGCAGTGTCCCTGGCACATTCTAGACTGCAGAAACTTCATCCAAAACTGGGCACCCTTCTCTGGTAACCTCCTTGGCATTGTCCTTTCCCCCACCCAAATTTTTCCTTTATTTATTCTTAAATTTCTTT
>NW_006408682.1:7272434-7282212 GCF_000296735.1 Chrysochloris asiatica
ACAATGTATATGTTGGAATCCTGGTGTGGCATTGTAGGATAAGCACTTGACTGCAAGGTCTTTTGAAATGAAAGGTCAAATTCACCTGTCATTCCACAGAAGCCCCATACAGGGCCTCTGTGAGTCAGAATCAAATTGACAACACTTAACAACAACAACAATATATATACTTGTTGTTGTTGCCCTGCTAGTGGAAGACCGCACCTGTGCTCACAATGGGCAGCCAACCAACATCTGCTGCCACAGCCACTTGGTGAGACCCACCACCTATTCCTGTACCAACTGACTCAATGACAGACATCCATGAACACCAACCCAACCCGCCCTTAACTGTTCTACACAAACAGTGAACAGAAAACTGTATACACACTCCTATCCTCTACACTCCCACCAGAAGACAGGTTGTGGGGGCCTAAGTATTGCGAAACTAGCTTGCTAATCAACATACCCTTCCCACTCTCTCCAATATATAAAACTTAAAGAAAAAAATTGGGCAAAACACACCAACATACAATCACCAATAAAATACATATACAACACCACATTGTGTCAGATACAGCATATAACGTCAGTTCATACAAAGTAAACAAACAGAGTGGCTCAAACAAATATCCCAATTACACAACCAGAAAACCTTCCTGGGAAATAACACCATAACTGCAGATAAGGAATTTGAAAGAAAGATACTTAGGTACCTTCATAAGACTGTGAGAAAAGTCAAGGAAAACACAGATGAAACTTTAGAAGCATTCAGAAAAACAATACAAATACACATTGACCACATAAATGCAAATATAGAACCAGATGGGGAAAAAGCTAGCAAAAATACAAAGATTACTACTAAGATTCAGAAATAACTTATGTACTGAAAGGGCAAGGAGAAGAACTGAATCAATGAAAGATAAAATTAGATTGTTTTTATAACAGGTTAGTGATGAGAGATTTGTCTCAATCAGAAAAGGAAACAAAGAGCTGAAAAAGGAAGGAAGACTGCATTAGGTGACAGACCATCAAGAGCAGTAGCTAACATATGATCAGAATTCCAGAACAAAAAGATAACCAAAAAAAAAAGCACAGAGGAAATTACCAGAGATTGTTGGAAGAAAATGTCCCTAAAATAATAAAATACAAAAAGATGTACATTTCAGGAGCTCTACAAACCTGAAGGATATCATGTTTGGTAAGGTAGAGGGTCAGAGAAAAAGAGGAAGACCCCCAGTGAGAAGGACTGGCAATCTGGCAGCATCAGTAGGCTAAAGTGTGACAACAATTGTGAGGTTGGCCTGTTTCATTCTGTCGTGCATAGGGTCACTATGAGTCGGTGGCAACACAATGGCACCTAACAACAACAACAATAAACCCGAAACAAGATAGATTTCAAAAGAAAATTACCAAGACATAATCTAACTTTCCAAAATGAAAGACAGAGAAAGAATCCTGAAAGCAGATTGGAGAATATAAATTGCCTACAATTAAGTGAATCGGGCTGTGAACCTTAAGGTCAGCAGTTCGAAAACTACCAGCCCCTCCACGGGAGAAAGATGAGGCTTTCTACTCCCGTAAAGATTTACACCCTTGGAAACCCTGTACAGGGTCGCTATGGGTCAGAACCGACTCGCCGGCACTTAAACAACAACAACAACATTTAAGAACCAACAAAATAATCTCTGATTTCTTGAGAGTAACCTTGCAGATAAGAAGGCAATGGAATGATCTTTATGAGGGTATGTAAAAGAGTATTGCTACAAAATCATGGACACCTTTGTTAAACAAAAAATATGAAAACGTCAAGCTATTGGTTCTTGGTATATCTTCCATCTCAGTTTATATACTTCTAAAGGTGGTTTTTCCATGTCTCTAACCTTTCCAGGAAGAATTCTGCATTTTTCAATTTGCACCATGTCAAATTGAAGTTAGGGCATTCTCAGGGGACTTAAATCATGTTCTTTTTAAATGGTCTTTGAGTTTGGGGTACATAAAGAAGTCTGAAGGAGCAAGATCAGGGTTGTAGTGTGGATAGGATAAGATTTCCTAACAAAATTCTCAAAAACAGTCCTTGCTACCCTCAAGGAATGTGCAGATGCATTGTCATGGTAAACAATTCTTCAGCACAACTATTCTCCCTAATGCGATTTTCAATTTTCTTAATACTTTTTCATAAAAAGCCTCCATTATTTTCCTGTGTCCACAGAGAAAATCTATCAAGATTATCCCTTTGGAGTCCCCCAAAATAGTTGCTAGAACCTTCTGAGTTAACATTTCTGTCTTGAAATTAACTGGCCAGCAGCTCCCCTCCTAAGTTACTGTTTTAACTGTACCTTTTTTTAAAGGAGTCCTGGTGTGGCGCTGTGGGTTAATGCATCAGACTATAAGGCCGTTTGAACTCAAAAGTCAGTGGTTCAAACTCATCAGCCACTCTTTGGGAACCCTATACAGGGTCGCTATGGGTCAGAACCAACTCAGCAGCACTTAACAACACAAGACAAAGACAAGTGTGTTACTGAGAGAACTTGTCTACAGCCATCCACTGATCATAGAGGCATTTAAATATATATATATATACATATTCTTCATAAACCTGTTCACATATGAACTGGAACCCTAGTAGCAATACTTTTTTGCTTACCCTCATGTAAAACTCTGAAAGAAAAAAATGTCAATGAAGAATTATATATACCAGTCCTTTATGTACAGCATGTTGTTGTTAAGTGCTGTCCAGTTGGTTCCGACCCATAGTGACCCTGTATAGTGTTTCCGAGGCTGTAAATCTTTACAGGAACAGAAAGCTTCATCTTTTTCCCACGGAACCGCTGGTAGTTTTGAACTGCTGATCTTGAGGTTAGCAGCCCGAATCGTAACCACTACCCTACCAGAGCATAATTACCCCAAAATATGACATTGAAAATAGGACATTTCCATAAATTAAAGGAATTTGTGAAAACCAGACCAACCTTACCAACCTTACAAGAAATACTAAAGGAAGTCCTTCAAACAGAAAGCCAACAATGGCAATTAACAATGTGAGATCAACACACATGACAACATCACCCAGATACCAACCAAGATATGTTGTTTTCATTATTGTTAGGTGTCATCAAGTCAGTTCCAACCCATAGCAACCCTGTCAAAGGATCCAGAGTAAAATAAACCTCCCAGAAACAACAAATTTGTAAACAAGGAAAATTACAAAGCAAAAAAAGGAATAAATAAGTGTAGTTCCAGAACCTCTACATGTAGAGGATAGTCAAGATGATTTTAAACATCACATTTTAAATGTGGGGAGAGCATAATAATTACAGGGTAACCTCAAAGAAAATTAATAAACCTTGAAGCCAAACTAAAAAACAGAAAAGTCCTAAAAATTTAGTAAGCACTAAAACTTCAGCAATGAAGGACATGATGAGAAAATACAAAAACAAATGAAGAAAACACAGAAAATTATATGAATAAAAATAGTCACCAGCAACACACACACACAAACACACATAACAAAATGACAGGGATAGTTTCATACTTATTGATAATTACATTAAATATAAATGGATTAAATGCTCCAGTCAAGAGACATTAGTAAAATTAGTACGAAAAAGGATCCATCAATATGCTATCTCCAAGAGACATGTCTTAGACACAAAGATAAAAATAGACTTAAAAAAATAAAAAATGAAAGGATGGAATAATATATATCAAGCAAATTGCAATCAAAAGACGAGTGACAATATTAGTTTCTGAAAAAATAGATTTTAAGGTAAAATCAAGTAAGAGACAAAGGAGCATTATATAATGAGTAAAGCGTCATTTGAACAAAAGGACACAATCATAATAATTATCTGTGCACCTAACAAAAGAGATCCAAAATACATAAATCAAACATTAACAGAATTGAAAAGATATATCGAGCAGAAATAAATGAAACAGAAAATAAAACAAGAAAAAAAATCAACGAGACTCAAAGTTGGTTCTGCAAAAGGATAAATAAAACCAACAACTTACTGGCAAATCTAATAAAGAAAAAAGATGGAAATAACGAATTAGAAATGAAATAGGTGATACCACAGCACAACCAACTGAAATAGAAGGGATCATAAAAGAATAGTATGAAAAGCTGTACTCCCAACAAGCTTGAAAAATCTAGAAGAAATGGACAAATTTCTAGAAACACTTTCCTTACCTAAATGGACACAAACTAAGTTAGAAAATTTGAACAGACTCATTTCTTGGTGTGGTGCTGTAGGCTAAGCACTAGATTGCAAATCTTCCAAGATTGGTGGCTCAAGCCCACCAACTGCTCCTCAGAAACGCCATACAGGGTCGCTATGAACTGGAATCCAGTCAGTGGTATTTAGCAACAATAACAATAATAAATGGAAACTAAAGCACGTCCTTAAAAAAATAAAACTTACAACAACATAATAGTCCTTGCCTATATGGCTTTGCCTGCAAATTCCACCAAACATTCGGAAAAGAGCTGACACCAATTCTACTCAAACGATTCCAGAATATATAAGAAAAGCAATACTCCCAAATTTATTTCATGAAGCAAGCATAATCCTGATATGAAAACCAGGCAAAGATTTCACTAAAAAAGAAAATTACAGATACATATCTCACATGAATATAGAAGCTAAAATGCTCAGTAAAATCATAACCAATATAATCCAACAACATATCAAAAATAATACATTATGACTAAATGGGATTCATACCAGGTATGCAAGGTAGTTGAACACTGTAAAAACAATCAACTTAATCCACCACTTAAATAAGACAAAGAAAAAGAACCACATAATCACAACAATCAAATCAGAAAAAGTATTCGACAAAATCTAACACCCATTCTTTATTTATATGTAGACACATTGAAAATTCTTTATTAGAAATGAAAACAGACAAAGTTTCAATTATGCCTATAATTCTTTTTTTTGCCCTGTGGTATCCTAATTAATTTTTTTTAAGCTTTTATTGTGAACTGAGAGATAGTTTGCATGGGAGAACATCAGTTTTGCATTCATCCTATCGTATTTTGTTTCATTGCGATGATTATAATCCCCTCCACGCATCACCATTCAACAGTATTTGCTTCTATTTCCTCTGGTTTTGTTCGGGGTTTTTTTGATGTGTTTTTTGTTGTTGTTGTTGTTGTTGTTTTATGTATACTAGAACACTCAGGAATATATAATCACTTAAACAACTCAAGGGCACATTCTGCAAACCTGCATCCTGGCCGCCAGTACATACTTCCTCTTTCTGTGAGTCTAGAGTCCTTAGCTGCTCTCTCTCTCCATGTCATCATCTCTGCCTCCATCTCTGGCCAACACCCATTCTAAATAAAAAAAATTAACTAATAGGAACAGAAGAGAAATTCAGCATAATTAAGAGCATATATACACAAAATCTACAGTGAACAATAATCTCAACAGAAACCACTATTAGAAACTGTCAAAAAATCGTACCTTAAAAAAAGAAACATTCTTTTGTTTCTTGGTTATCATGGGTGGGAAGGGAAGGCAAGGTAAATCACAAAGTAGAGGCTTATTGTTTTTGCTGTACTTAGGTGCCAACGAATCGGTTCCAACTTATCACAACCCTGTGCACAACAGTGAGCTTCTGGTGTGGCGCTGCCAGTTAATGTGGTAAACTGCAAAGTAGGTTTGAGCCATAAAGGCCGACAGTTCCAACTTGCCAGGTGCTCCTTGGAAACCCTATACGGGGGCTCTGTACAAGTTCACTATGAGTCGGATTCCAACTCAACGGCACTTAGCAACAACAACCAAAAAAAACCCCACAACAGTACAAGACACTGCCTGGTCCTGCACATTCCTCACAAGTGCTGTTATGTTTGAGCCCCTTGTTGCTGCCAGGTGTACCATCTTGTTATGGGTATTTCTTTATTCGTAGACCCTCCACTTAACCAAGCATGATGTCCTTCTCAAAGGACTGATAACCTCCTGACATGTCTAAAGAATGAAAGATGATATCTCGCCATCCTCACTTCTAAGGGGAATTCTGAATATAATTCCAGGACAGATTTGTTTGTTAGTCTGGCAGTCCCTGGTACTGTCAATAATCTTCCCAATGCTATAATTCAAATGCCTTGATTCTTCTATAGTCTTCCTAATTCATTGTCCCATGCTACCGTGCATATGAGGGGATTGAAAATACCATAACTTGAATCAGGTACTCCTTAGTCCTCAAATTGTCAGCTTTGCTCTTTAACATGTTAAAGAGGCCTTTGGAGGCAGAAATACCTAATGTAATACGTCTTTTAATTTCTTAACTGCTGCTTCCATGAGTGTTGATTGTGGATCCAAGCAAAATAAAGTCTTTGACAACTTTTATTTTGTCTCCATTTATCTTGATGTTATTTAGTGTTCCAGTTGTGAGGATCTTTGTTTTCTTTCCAGTGAGGTGTAGTTCATACTGAAGACTATAGTCTTTGATCATCATCAGTATTTTAAGTTTTCTTTGCTTTCAGAAGCCAGGTTGTGTCATCTGTATATTCATGGTTATTAGTGAATTTTTCTTCAATCCTAATGCCATGTTCTTCTTCATATGACCCAGTTTAATGAATAATTTTCATATACAGATTGAATATGTGTGGTTAAAGGATACAACCCTGGTGCACACCTTTCCTGATTTTAAACTAGTGTCTCCTTGTTCTGTTCGAACAACTGCCTTTTGGTCTATGTACAGTTCCTCATGAGCACAATTGAGTGTTCTGTAATACCCATTCTTCTCAGTGTTATCCATAGCTTTTCATAATTCCACAGTCAAAGCTTTACCTAATTAATAAAGCACAAGTGAACATCTTTCTGGAATTCTTTGCTTTCAGCCAAGAGTTATGGGACATCAGCAATGATATCCTTTGCTCCACATCCTCTCTGAACCTGACTTGAATTTCTAGCAACTACCTGTCAATGTATTGCTGCAACTGTTTATAAATTATCTTCAGAAAAATCTTATTTGCATGTGGTATTAATGACATTATTCAATGATTTCCACATTCGGTAGGATCTCTCTTTGGGGTGGGCACAAATATGAATCTCTTCCAATCAATTGGCCAGGTGATTGTCTTCCGAATTTCTTGACATAGATGATTGAGCAACTAGTGTTTTGTCAGTTTGTTGAAATATTTCAATTTGTATTCTGTCAATTCCTGAGCCTTGTTTTTCACCAATGCCTTCTGTGCAGCTTGTATTTCTTCCTTCAGTACCGTTGGTTCTTGATTATATGCTACATCTTGAAACGGTTGAGCAATGACCATTTCGTTTTAATACAGTGACTCTGTGAATATCTTCCATCTTCCCTTGATGCTTTCTGCATCAGTCATTATTTTACCCATAGAATCTTTTTGTATTGAAGACAAGACTTGAGATTTTTCTTCACTTCTTGCAGTTTGAGAAATGCTGAGCATATTCTTATCTTTTGGTTTTCTAACTCCAGGTCTTTGCACATTCCATCATAATACTTTACTTCGTCTTCTTGAGCTACTCTTTGAAATGTTTTGTTCAGCTCTTTGACATTTCTTCCATTTGCTTTAGTACCTCTATGCTGGAAACCAAGTTTCATAATCTCTTATGACATCCATTTTGATCTTTTCTTTCTTTCTTTCATGTCTTTCTAATGATCTTTTGCTTTGTCCCTCTGTGATGTTCTTGATATTTCACAGCTCTTCTGGTCTCTGGTCATTAGTATCCAATGCATCAAATCTCTTTTTGAAATGGCCTCTAAATTCAGGTGGGATATATTCAAGGCCATATTTTGACTCTCATGAACTGGTTTTACTTTTCTTCAGCCTGAACTTACATATGAGCAATTGATGGTCTGTTCCACAGTCAACCCCTGCCCTTGTTTCAGCTGATGATATTGAGCTTTTTTGCGGTCTTTTCCCAGAGTTATAGTCAGTTTGATTCCTTATATCCCATCTGATGAGGTTCCTGTGTACTATAGCCATTTATGTAGTTTTTTATTAGTATTTGCAAGGAATATATTAGTCATTGGTCTTGAAAAATTCTATCGTGCAGTCTCTGGCATCATTTCTATCACCAAGGCCATATTGTCCAACTATTGATCCTTCCTATTTGTTTCCAACCTTCATATTCAAATAACCAGTAATTATCAGTACATCTTGATTACATGTTTGATGAATTTCAGACTGACGAAGCTGGTATAATTCTTCAATTTCATCATCACTGGTTTTAGTGGTTGGTATGTAGCTCTGGTAGCGTAGTGGTTACGAATCGGGCTGTGAGCCGCAAGGTCAGCAGTTCGAAACTACCAGCGGTTCCGCGGGAGAAAGATGAAGCAGTCTGCTCCCGTCAAGATTTACAGCCTCGGAAACCCTGTGTAGGGTCGCTATGAGTCGGAACCAACTCCACGGCACTTAACAACAATAACAACAACATGTAAATTTGAACAATAGTGATATTTGCTGGTCTTCCTTGTAGTTATATGGATATTATCCTATCACAGGCAGCATTGTACTTCAAGATAGATCTTGAAATGTTCTGACAATGAATGCAGTGCCATTCGTCTTGAATTTGTCATTCCTGGTGTAGTAAAGCAGATGATTGCCAGATTCAAAATGGCCAATACCAGTCCATTTCAGCTCACTAATGCCTAGGTTATCAATCTTTTTGTGCTCCATTTAATTTTGACAACTCCCAATTTTCCTAGATTCATACTTCATACATTCCATGTTGCCATTATTTATGGATGTTTTCAGTGGCTTCTCCTTATTTTGAGTTGTGCCCCAATAACACATGAAGGCCAATTCATAGCATCACAGTCAATTCTACTTAAGGAAGTAGCTCTGCTCCAATCTTATTTTGAGTGTCTTCCATCCTAAGGGGTTTATCTTCCGGAACCATATCTGTTAATGTTCTGCTGCTATCCATAAATTTTTCAGTGGCTAAATTTACAGAATTAGTCTGTCTCTCCGTCCTAGTCTCTCTTAGTCTGGTAGCTCAGCTGAAGTCTGTCCATCATGAGGGGCCCAGCTGGTATTTTTAAAATATCAGTGGCATAGCTTCTAGCATCAGAACAGCACACAAGCCACACAATAAGACAAACTGACAGAGGAGTGGTCTGTCTTCCTTGTAGGCATGTGGATAGTATCCTATCACAGACAGCATTACATTTCAAGATAGATCTTGAAATCTGTTCCTTTTGATGATGAATGTGACATCATGCATCTTTAATTTGTCTTTTCTGGCAGAGTAAGCTGTAAGACTGTATGATTCAAACTGGCCACTACTAGTCCCTTTCAGCTCACGGATGCACAGGATATTGGTCTTTATGCCTTCCTTTTTTTTTTTTTTTTTTTGATGACTTCCAATTTGTGCATTCCACATTCTGATTCTTAATGGATATTTACAACTTTTCTTCCCATTTGGAGTTGTGTCTCCGCAGCAAATGAAGGTCCCCCAACAGCTTTGTTCCACTCATGTCATTAAGGTTAACTCTACTCTGAGGAGACAGTACTTCCCCAGTTGTATTTTGAACGCCTTCCAACCTGAGGGGGCTCACCTTCAGGCACTACATCAGACAGTGCTTCACTGCTAGGCTTCCCAGTCTTTGTCTGGGGTTCCTGCTTCAGCCTGTCCACCTTGGACAACATACTGGTACTTAAAAATGCTGGTAGCATAGATTGTTGTTGTTGTTGTTGTCAGGTGCCATTGAGTCGGAACCGACTCATAGCGACCCCATGCACAACAGAACGAAACAATGTCCGATCCTGGGCCAACCTCACTACCGCTGCCACACTTGATGCCATCAA
>NW_006408682.1:7283192-7307687 GCF_000296735.1 Chrysochloris asiatica
TAAACATCCTTCTGATATTCTCTGCTTTCAGCCAAGATCCATTGGACATTAGCAATGATATCTCTTGTTCCACGGCCTCTTCTGAATCCAGCTTGCTGACAATAAGTTGGTTCCAACTCATTTTGACCCCATATACAACAGAATAAAATGTTTCCCAGTCCTTCACCATTTTCACAGACATTGACATGCTTGAATCCATTGTTGCGGTTTCTGTGTGCCTTCAAAGTTCATGGAAATTTTCCACTACCTTTGCATTGCAGGTCTCCACAAACTTTTTGAAGCCCTCTTGTATTTTGAGCACTCCCCTTTGTAGGGGTGTCTCACCTTCCAGCACTATATAGGACAACATTCCATTGTGAGCCATTGGGTTTTCATTGGCTGATTTCCAGAGGTAGATTACCAGGTCTTTCTTCCTAGTCTTATTCTAGAAGTGCCACTGAAACCTGTCTACATATGAGACACCAGTGGCATAACTTCTAGCATCATAGCAACTCCCGAATCTCTGCAGTTTGACAAAGTGACAGATAGGTGGTAGCTGAGCATATAATTCCCGTCAAGGGTGTCCTCATCACTGTGTCTCCCCTGAGTGCCTCCACAGACCAGCTGCTTCTCCTGTTGGTGCTATGATTCCATCCCTTTAGTCAAGTACACTTGCTACTGCCCCTAAAGATTGTTGTGTTCATTGATCATCATCTCATTAAATGGTGTCCCTCAGTTCCTGTTCCTTATGCCCTCAACATCCTTAGGAAAACAATCCTTCCTTAGGGACATATCCTACCTGAGATATGAGTTTATTGGAACACAGCCATAGAAGATATCAGAACGGCAAATTTAGAATCCCCTCATCCAATATGTAAGTAAGGTTTTGCTACTGGGTTAATTAAATCTGTAGACTTGTTAGTCTCTTTCCTTAGGCTGGGTCTGTACCCAGGAGCCCTCAACTTTTCAAGCAAATGGACATTCAGTGAGCGCTCAACCATCATACTAGCCTCAGTTTCACAACAAGCTGGAATCTCAGCTGCCCATCTTTTAAATTCCCGTGATGCCTAGCACCCCATTGGGCCTTTATAAGAATTAGCAAAGCTCAATATATACATTATCCTAGTCTAGCATTTAAATGAATCTATGGATGGTGCAAATAGTTAACACACTTGCTACTAACTACAAGGTTGGTGGTTCAAGCCTTCACATAGGTGCCTCTGAAGAACGGTCTGGTGATCTATTTCCAAAACACCAGCCATAGGGAAGCCCGCAGAGCACAGTTCTGCTATGTTCGTAGGATTATCATAAGTCAGAATCGATTCAGTGATCATGGGTTTAGTTTGGGTTGGGTTCGCATTATAAATTAAGGTCATTTAGAGCATTAGGTTGAATCATTGTCATGATTTCTTTTTTAAATCCCTGATCTGGAATTGTTTTTCTGTTATTTGTCTCTGTTAATGAAAGTTGTTGTTGCTGTTATTGTTAAGTGACGTCGAGTCAGCTCCAACTCATAGCGACCCTGTGTAGGGTTCTGAGGAGTAGCTGGTGGGTTTGAACTGCTGCCTTTGTGGTTCGCAGTCCAGTGCTGATCTTACAGTGCCATGGCAGGAGTCTGTCAGGAAAGTAGGAATTTTTAAAAATAATGCTGTTATTTTAAGCATGCATAGAAGGGAATTGATAGCATATCTGGAGTCTTGGCATGATGCTATAGGATAAGCACTAGACTACTAACCACAAGTTGAGCAGCTCAAGCCCACCAGCTGCTCCTGGGAAGCCCTATACAGAACCGACTGGCAGTACTTAGCAATAACAAAAGTACATCTAATTTAAAAGGACCAGCTAGAGAAAGAGTAAATCATCTATTCAAAAATCTTTTTTTGTTTTAATTTTACGGACTTTAGAAAGCAAAGATCAAAATGTTTCCAACCCTAGAATGAGGAGACAGCATTAATGAATCTTGGTTTGGGAAATTTCTAAAGGCAACAAAAATTCTACTGAGCTGAACAGCAAAACTGTTCACCTACTCTATCATTATCATCATTATCTCCCTCTGCTTCTGCTTAATCTGATCTACTCACATTCTCCGAGAAGACTAAGGTGATGCTTACAAGCATCAACACAACCTTAGTGATAGATGCCGTTGAGCATCAGCAACCCAGTCTAAAGGAGGCCTCCCCCAGATTCAAAAAGTAAAGGGAAATAAGGGGAAGGGTAGTTTTCTGAAAACAGAAAGTAGAAGAAAGAAAAATTATTTGGTAGTAGAATTCTTGCTGTCCATGTGAGAAGCCCTGGTTCAATCCCAGGTCAATACATCTCTTACGTCGCCACCACCCTATCTGTCAGTGGAGGCTAGCGTGCTGCTCTGATGCTAACGCAGTGGCATTGGAGCTTCCAGAGTAAGATGCACTAGAACTGTGGTGGTCTGCTTCCGAGATAATCAGCCAATTAAAATCCTGTGGATCACAATGGTCCAATCCTGTTGTGTCTGGGGTCACCATGAATCCAGAACATACTTGACAGTAGCTATTCAAAACCAAAATGGGTTGCTCTATGGTTGATCTTTTGATTTGAATCTTCTAAATGCAGTGGCATTTCTTGGTTGCTTTATAGCTTTAAATCTAAACATGCTATGCCACCTTCCACAAACATGCACCCCTGATATCTGCAGACCCACACATTCACACAGACCCTTCCCAAATTGAAAATGATAAAATATACCAGCAAGGGATCCATTTCACAGTTGTGGCCATTTTTCAGTGACATGCGTTGGAGGCAGTAACTCTACAAAATTGATTTTCCAGATGACATGATCTATGGACTGGAAAATGGCATGTACAGACCATTAGAGCTAGAAGTAGCCTTGGAGATTATCTAATTCAATTTCCTCAGTTTGCAGATGAAGAAACTGAGGTCTGAAGAAGAATAGCAATTTGTTCAAAGTCAGAGAGAGAGTCAATGTTGGTGCTAGAATTAGGACACAGTTTTCTCTGAAATATAGGTAGATTTTCTCTAAAATCTTCCTTCTCACTCTGAAAAACTATCTTATTGGCCCAATAAAGGGGTCTAAAACTAGTGTTGCCGTCCTATGTGATCTTTGTACTAGGGATGTTTGCGAAGAGCTTGTGGTTTCCACACCTCCTAGACTTTGTATGTTACCCAATGACTGAAAAAAATTAAAGGAATTAAATTAATAATTTACTTATTTCTAAGGACTAGGACTCTATCATATATGCATTCCATCCTCCCCCTCTTTACACCCTCAGTTTTGCTGTGAAGTCATTTCTGATGCTTGAAGGCTTAGTCACTTGAAACTATTGTCACAAAGTACATTCAAAGCAATAGGATGAACCCCATTACCAAAATGCAAACCAAACTATAGAATAATGCCATTGCCTGCTAATCCTATTAAATTACATGTGGTTCTTTTTTCTTTTCTTTACTTTTGCTGTTTAACTTCAAAGTTTCACCTCTCCATCACTCACCTTGTGCAGAAACTTAGGGAGACATTAGACAACCTTGACAGAAGCTGAAGAGAAACTATTGCCAGGGGGTGAAACACATGTATATAGTGGACAAATTGCAGGGCTGCCTGTTCAGTCCTCAGAATGGAAACATGTCTGTGAATCCAGGTAGGAAAAGGCTATTTCATAGGATGGAAGATGTCTTTCTAACACCTGTTTCTTCTGCAATCGAATGCATGAATGCCGGTCACTCACAGTCTGTACTCACTTCCCAGGCTGCAAATGATCTCATCTCTTATTCTTGAAGGATTAAAGTAGCAGACCAGTGTCTATTTTTAACACTTCTAGGAGCAATAGCCAGAGCATTGCCTGCTAGGAATTTCTGTCTTAGAAGGTTTGGCCTGAGGCGCTAGGGAAATCAGAGTCAGGAGACTGAGAATGAGAGAGACATTGTGAGCTTGGGTAAGCACAGCCATATGAAATGGGAGGTGCAAAAAATGAGGATAGTAGAAAATCAAAAGTGAACTCATTTCATCCAAAAAGTTGCTGAGACTCTTGTCATAAATACCTAGATGATGAGAAAAAGACTTGGTTGATGCTATTTATTGCAATCCATTATGTTCATGGAAGAAAATCTCTTTTAAACTGTGGTTGTCTATGTTGACTACAGTAAGGTGGAAATTCGGGCTCATTTATTGGGAAAGAAGGATTCTGAGTAAGACTAAGCAGGCCTCAGCTCAGAGTCCCGCACTGCCCCCTAGGGATTAGCACCCTTTGCCTGGCCCTCAGGATGAAATTTTTATTCCTGCACTTTCCCAAAACTTGATGCTTTCTCCACGCAAATTTATGAGGATTGCATTGCATCAGAGAACCTCGCTGAGCTGGGCTTTCTCCGTTGTGTTCATCCGAACCAGCTCTCTGGAAAGTAAGGCAGAGAGTGCAATATCATAATTATCTTTCTTGGCTTCAAAATATATGCCTTATACTTTTGTTTAGCTTTTCTTTTTCTCCAGGGAGGCACAATGCGTCAAGAACACTTTTCCAAATGGTTTACATCTTTGCTTAAATAAAGCGCAGACTTTTTGCCTGTGTTCTGGCTCTCTGCTGATTCTTGATTTATTTTGGCTAAGAGGTTCATCAATTTGTCACTGATCTTCATAAGAACTCCTGGTCTCTAGCTCACTTCATTATTTTCCCCCAAATGTTACAGTATCTATAGAGACACGTCGGTAAACAAATAAAAGTGATGCATTGTGGCAAGTTATAAAAAAGAGTAATACCGAGAGTGTCTACATGTCTTCATGGGATCATGGAAAAGGCAGTCATTAGTTCTGTCTTGGGGAGGAAGTTTGAGGAAGGCCTCACAGAAAAAGAGGATGTCTGAGTCGAGTCTTGAAGAGGAGGGAAAGAGTGTCTGTTTCAGACAGGAAACAACATTTGCAAAGACCTAAAGGTGTGAACACATATGACGCATTCAACGAGCAGTCTTTAGTCCAATCTGGTCAGAATGTTAAGTATATGGGGCAGAGAAGGGGGGTCAGGCAGTGAGCAGCAAGAGATGAAATCAGAAAGGTATGTTGGGGTTAGACTGAAGGACTCTGTATGAGATGCCAAGAACTCGGTACTATTTTTTTCGGTCAAGAAGCAGCTTGAGCTAACAAATACATTATTCATAGCATGTGGGCATCACTTGGTTCATATCTGTAAGGAATAGCCCCACCGCCATAGGTCTTTGTGGCATGCTCTTTAAATCCATTTCAGGTCCCTCATGGATGTCATGAGGATTACATTTCACACCTTCCCAGGTATTTACATGGAGCTGTGTGATTGAGCCAGTGACATGTGAACAAATATAATGGCTACCACTCTCCAGAACATTCCAGAATTTTGGAGAAGTCAGAGATTCCAGAAGATGGCAGAGCCACACGATGGAAGGATCTTGGATCTTAGAGTTGCTAGATGAGTGGTTATCCCTCAAATACCCGACTGATCTCTGATGTGAGAGAGAAATGAGCTTTTTATGTCATTATGCTAGTAAGAATGGGAGGTTAGCTTAAACAACAGTTAGCCTGTCCTGACTAGTTTCCTGGATGAGAATGTTCAGAAGATTGCTTGCTATTTGTGCAGATGATATATTTCAACATTCATATAAATGCCAATGGCACCTGTACACCGTTCTCCATGAGGACTTCTAGTCCTTGTTCCAAACTTTCTCTGACTCTAACTCAACAGTAATAGGTATGCAGTGGTTTCTTCATCCTTCCAGCATGGATGGGCTCCCTCAGAAGGCAGACCCAGTTCCCTAAAACCAGGTCTTCAGGGAACATTCCTAAGAGTCCCTACTTTCCTCAGAATCAGCAAATGTTAGCTCCAAGATGTACTTATGGAGTTGTTGCTCATTTTTAATGCCTTAAGGGCCAAAGTTGTTAGAAAATAAACGTGCCTGTTGTTGCTAGGTCGTGTCGAGTCGGTTGTGACAAAATGAAACACTGCTTAGTCCTGAGCCATCCTCACAATCATTACTGTGCACGGTGGCAGTCCGTCTCATTGAGGGTCTTTCTCTTTTTCAAACTTTACTAAGCAAGACGTCCTTCTCTGGGGACTGTTCCCCACTGGTAATATGGCCCAAAGTACATAAGATAAAGTCTTACCATCCTGCCTTCTAAAGCATATTCTGACTGTACTTTTTCTGAGACAGATTTATTCTTTCTTCTGGCACTTCATATGTTCAATACTCTCTGCCAACACCATAATTTGAAGGTATCAATTCTTTGGCATTCTTCCTTATTATTCATTGCCCAACTTTCACATGCATATAAAGCAATTGAAAGCATCGTGATTGGGGTCACAGAACTCTTAATCCTCAAACTGATACCTTTGCTCTTGAACACTTTAAAGAGGTCTTTTCTGGCAGATTTCCCATGGGCATTGATTGTGGATCCACATAAAATGGGCTCCAAGCAACCAGAGGGACATGAAGTGTCCCAAGAGTGTTTGAGAACATCATATTACTCCCATAAAAAGGTTCTTGTTCGCACTTTAACCCAAAACCAGACCCACATTTTAAAGCCCTTTGTACATTGCAGCTCCCAAGCACCACCTTAATATTTCAACTCATCACAATCCTACAGGATGCTCTAGAGTTGCCCCAGAGGGTTTCCAAGGTTGTGACTTTACAGTCCTGGTGTGACGCTGTAGGGTAAGCATTGAGCCCCATTGTTGGTTTGAACCAGAAGGTCAGCGGTTCAAACTTAGCAGCCACTCCTCGGAAATCCTACACAATCTCTCTATAAATCAGAACCAACTCAATGGCACTTAAAAACAAGAAGTCTTCACAGAAGCAGAATGTTTCCTGGGGAGTGGCTATTGCGTTCAGGACCTTTCTGTTAGCAGCTAAGTTATCCACTGTGCCCACTGCAGTGCACATGTGTGTGGGCTTAAAATATAGTCAAGGCTAAGCTTGGATTCAGGACACTCACTCGTGTGATGGGCCTGGCCTGCTGCTAGAGGGGAAAGGGCTTTAATGAGATTTGAGGTTTATGTGCTCAGTCTATACTTTCTTTCCCCTTACCCCTCCCAGACACATCATTCAGGGGGTCATTTATGTTTGTAGGATTCCTTCCTCAATGCTACATTTTATTTTATTTTTATTTTATTTAATCTACACAAAAGTATTTATTTAGATGGTGGTTGGGAACTGCGATGTACAAGAGGGCCTTAAAAATGTTTGTGGAAAAATTCCATTATCTTTTCAGTTATTTTTCCACGAACTTTTCGACGCCCCCTGGTGTAATATTTCTAAACTCCATGTCTTTCTGAAGATAAGCCTGAACGCAATTTATAGAAAATCCTTTTGAAGGGCAAATCTGAGTGAGTTCTGCAGAAATGAGAGTAGTAAATGAATTAAGATTCAAGCATGAGGAAAGTGATGTCATTTGGAATTGAAACACTTGCCTGTCATGAGGCTGTAGTGTGTACCTTTAATCACTGTTTCCAGACTGTGGTATTTACCTATATACGAATTGCTATTGAATCCAGAAACTTAGGCTGGTAAGAACAAATCTTCTAGGATTTTCCCTAAAAAGTAATTTCTTATCTGATTATAATACTCAGGAATTTGAATCTCTTTCTAATTCAAGTATGGTACCTTGAGTTTATATATTCTTGTTGTTGTTATTGTTGTTATATGCTGTGGAGTCGGTTCCGACTCATAGCGACCCTGTACAGGGTTTCCCAGGCTATAAATCTTTATGGAAGCAGAAAGCGTCATCTTTCTCCCACAGAATAGCTGGTAGTTTCGAACTGCTGACTGTGAGATTAGTAGCCCGATTCATAACCATTACGCTACCAGAGCTCGTTGGGTAAATGTATGCCCTAACATTCAGAGAGGAAGCTCAAAGCTTCTCTGAAAAGATCAAAGTAGTATACCCCCTGTAGTTGGATTACCTTCATGTGTTCCATATTCCTGCGTTGAGTTTCCTTACAGGTGCCATTAATTTAATGTGTTATTTCTTAAAGAAATCAGTTGTATCATTTTATAGTTTTCTTATTGCCATATTTCAGTGTTCTACTGAAATCATTGAAATTTTAGAAAAGAGAGTACTGGTATAGTTGTGCAAATCTGAGAGCTTCTGGACAAGGAATCTGGGAAATGATGTAGCATCATGGAGGCCGACTTACTAGAATCAAGTCTTAACCCCACCACCAATGAGCTATAGAACTTTGGGCATAGGACTCAACCTGTCTGTGCCTCAGCTCCTTCCAGTAATGTGTGGAGATTGTGGTATTTGCTCACAAGTAAGTATTCAACACCTTCTCTTGTATTCTCCGACTTTCTCTGTACACTTCCTCTTCCTCTTGATTTGGGCTTGGCCATGTGGCTTGCCAACGTGCACCATGAGCAGATGACATGTGTACCTCATCTAAGTGATCCTTGCTGTGTATTTCCATTAGTCCTTTTGCTGTGATTCTGTGTCATGAAGCCTAAATAGTAGCTACCTCTTCAGCCTGGGTTCTAGAAGGAGAGAACATGTGGAACAGAGCCAAGCTGTAGAATGTCCAAAAGCTTCAAGACTTTAAGATTTGGACATTGGAAACATTCCTCATCTCTAACAGATAGATAAGTCTCAAATCAAGATAAAGATCACACAAACACATCACCAAATTTTCCGATTAGATTAATATGGGCCACAGTAAGTTATCTTGGTTGGACAAAATGGCACATTGAAAAGAGAGGAAGGATGTAACCCCTTAAGGCCCAATAAGCTCAACGTTGTTGTTGTTGTTAAGTGCCATCGAGTTGATTCCAACTTATAGTGACCCTGTATAGGGTTTCCGAGGAGTACCTGGTGGGTCTGCACTGCCAACCCTGTGGTTTACAATCCAGTGCTGATCCTACAGTGCCACACCAGGACTCCAAGCTCAAAGCTGTTATGGTTGTTAAGTGCCATCATCAGTTTCGACTCAGAGCAACCCAGTATAGGATTTCCAAGGAACAGTTGGAGGGTTTGAACCACCGACCTTGTAGTTCAATGCATTATCTTTTGAGCAGCATCACCAGATCAAAGTACCAATAATTAAATCTACAACTGAAGACACGTCTCAGGAAGTTGTGAGTGCACCTACAGGCTTACATGGCGTTGATTGAGCTTAAACAAATTAAAAGCAAAAACAGCTTTATAAGAGGACCACCAACCTGGATTAGAAGAGCCTGCAAGTGTCCTTGTGTGGTACTGTTGGATAAGCACAGGACTGCTAACCACAAGGTTGGTGGTTCAAACCCTCCAACCGCTTCTCAGAAACCCTATCAGGGTCACTATGAGTCAGAACTGACCTGCTGTCGCTTAACAACAACAAAAGTGCTCAAGTTATAAAATAACCCTTGAATGTTTCATTTTCTACAGCTGTGAAGCAATCTAAACTAGTTTCTCAGACACAAACACAGTGTATTTACAATACCCTTTTCAGAAGAGACTGAGAAAGACAATGGAAAAGGAGAGGCTGTCCAGAGAGTGGATCAAAGAGGACAGTGTCCCAAGGAGCTACAGTGGCCCCAAGAAGCATGCCTACAACAGTAGCCAGGAAGTATCCCTATATAATCCTGGGGAATCTCACAATGTTTGTTCAGTGGAATATCAAAATTGAGGTGCATCATTGACTGGTATATATACCTTCCATTCCCTCATTTTTAAAAAAACATAAGGACTCTCTTGTCCTGGTATGGTGCTGAATGATAAACACTGAACTATTAACCAAAAGATCAGTGGTTCAAAGCCACTCCTCAGAAACCCTATAAAGGGTCGCTATGAGTTGGAACTGACTTGATGGTGCTTAACAACATTCTACCATTACACCACATATTTGTCAGGTTGGTGTACAGTGGTGGTTTGTGTGTTGCTGTGATCCTGGAAGCTATGCCACTGAAACTTCAAATATGAGTAGCGTCACCACTGGTGGATTGGTTTCAGTGGAACTTTCAGATTAAGACTATGAAGAAAGACCTGGTGATCTGCTTCTGAAAGTCAGCCAATGCAAACCTCATAAATCACAACAGAATTTTGTCTGATAGAGTTCTGGAAGATGAGCCCCCTAGGTTGGAAGGCACTCCAAATGCACAGTGGTCACATTCTGTTGTACATGAGGTCGCTGTGAGTTGGAGCTAACAACAACATTCCATCATTGCATTATGCTGAGTGTCTGTGGAGAGGGAATAGATGACTTTTCTCTATAGTTCTTAGGTTTCTGAATCAAGAGCAGGAAACAGACATAGTTTCTGTCACTGAGCCCCATGCAGACATTGAGTCTGGTGCCTGATGATTTTGAATGTCTTGGGTAGAGGTAAAAGTGTGTTGTGGCAGAACCAGATTACATTTTTAGTTCACATTTATTCTCTATCTGCCTCTGTCAGCCATCATTATAGAAGCAGTATACTTTCTCATCCTATTGAATTTGGGCTTGGCTATGGACTTGCTTTGTTCCATAGGACAAGAGTGTATGGGATATTTGTCATATCTGAGAGAAGATCTCAAATATCTGGCAAGTTTCCACCAGCCCTTTTGCTGGTACAGAGAATGGTTTCCACCTGGGTTTCAAAATGAGCCGACACATAGAGCCCAGCTCCACCCAATACAGTTGCTGCTAGCCCTCAACCCTAATACAACATGGGTTAGAAATCAATATTGTTGTCAGTCTCTGAGAGACTGAAGTTCTAAAAGTTAATTAAAATAATCAGATAAAAGGGGGGCAGAATTTACCCATGGGCAAAGTTCAGACAGGCTAGGAAAGGAGAGGAATCAGGGAATACAGGGAGGACGTGGGATTCATGATATTACATTGTGGAGAATGCAGTCAATGATGTAAAATGAAATGTGTATGAAGTGTCAAATAGAAAACTGATTCGCTCCATAAACTGTCACCCAGATTACAATGAAATGTTTTAAAAAAATAAAATGAGTGGCATATAAAACACTTTTAATTGTAAATTAACTAAGACACGAAGATATTTTGAGGAATTAGTGAAATAATCCATTCAGTCTGCTTAGAACAAAGCCTAGCACATCCTAAGTTCAAAGTAAATGTAAAATGCTGTCATCTCTACATTCCTATTCACTTAGGACACTTCTAGAACAGAGTTGGCATTCTTAAATATTAGTGAGATGACAGAAGATGAATTATTAAAACATATCTTTCAAAAAGGTAAATACAGGGACAGTGTTGGTTCTGTGGTAGCATTTTCATCTTCCATGTAGTTCAATTCCTGAGCAACTCTTCTCAAGCAGAGCCACTAATCCTCTGTTGGTGGACACTTACATATATGTTCCTGTGATGCTAAACACGTTTCAGTGGAGCCTCCAGACTAAGAGAGACTAGGAGGAAAGGCCCAGAGATCTAGTTCTGAAAATCAGCCTATTGAAACCTAGGGATCACAGTAGATGAGGTAGCATTTCATCCCATCATGCATGGAGTCACCGTGAGCCAGGGGCTACTCTATGGCTGCACCTGGTGATGTGAAGGTCAATAAATTGACTACAATATAGAATCAATTCTGCAGTCTTTGCAAATCCTAAGGAGACAGCTTACAAATTATAAGGGAAATAGTATTTTCAATTTACATTAAAAATACCTGGAATAAGGGAGCATATACTAAAAAATAATTTAAAACAATCACTTTACTTTTGCTTCATATGTCTCCTCTTCCAAAAAAAAAAAAAAAAGAGGCAAATTTTCTAATATGATTGCATTATGTTGGGTAGATGCATGTTGGAACTATAAGAAACTCTTTATCTGCTTTGTTGTTGCTGTTGTTTTAGCGGCAGACACAAATAATTCGAATCCAGTGGGCTCAATGAGAACTCCATCACAGAGCTAGGACATAGGTAACTTTCTGAGACTTTTAAAGAGACTTCCCCTATGGTGACTTTTGGGATGTTGTTGACACATTCTAAGACAATCTCTCTGGAGATCTTGAAAGGTTCCTATAAATAATGGAGAACTTGCATGAAAGTTGTAGTAACAAAGATGGAAAAGTAATAAAATGGATAATACAAATTGTACAAAGTTTACTGTGAGCTCTTTAAAAATGAAGATGAGACTCTTAGGAGGCCAAATGCTTTTCAAATTTGAAAAGTTCCCTTGGAAAACCAAGGGAGGTCCCAAGTAGGCAAAATGCTTCCAAGAGTGTTGTTGCTTCTGAAGCCTATAACTAGGTACCAAACTGGTCATTAAGAGTTCATGTTTTTGTTGTCGTTTATTTCTTTTTAAAATTATTATTGAATGTAATAATGATGTTGTACTTTGTTAAGTGCCGTGGAGTCGATTCCGACTCACAGTGACCCTGTATAGTGTTTCTCAGGAGCAGCTGGTGGGTTTAAACTGCTGACCTTTTAGTTAGCAGTCCAGTGCTTATCCTACTGCCACGTCAGGACCCCATTAACCTTAATACCACCAAACATTTATATGATAAATGTAATTTCAAGTACTGTGACTTACATTTTGCTATGATTCTCCATAGCAACCCCATGCAGCAGGCCATGCAAGATTTAATATTATGTCTAGTTAACAGACAACAATAGATAAGTTCAGGAAGGTTGAAGGACTTGCCTGAAAGGCTTACGGGTATTAAATGGCAAAAGCTGCCCATTTTGCCTCAAGACTCCTGCTCCTTGATCTACATTATCAAGCTTTAGGGGAAACTTTAGCAGTTTACAGTATTTAAATGGAATAAGAAAGATGGAGCTACCTCTTTCCCTCTGGCCCCCAGAAACATGAGAGGCCGTGATGAACCCTTTACCTCAGCAGGCCATAAGGCAGGGTGGAGACTGACGAGAAATGAATTCATAGAAGTCCATTTACATATGTGGTGGTGGTGGTGGTTATGTGCTATAACGTTAGTTCTATATATAATTTTTAAACGACTCATAGCAATCTTGTATAGAGTTTCCAAGGCTATAAATCTTTACCAGAGCAGAAAGCCTTATCTTTCTCCAGTGGAACAGCTGGTAGTTTCAAACTGCTGACCTTGAGGCTAGCAGCCGAACTCATAATTTAAATATGTGCATATATAATTAAATATACAATTAATTATGGAGTCCTGGTATGGTGCTGTAGTCTTAAGCACTCAGTATGAACCTCAAGGTTGGCAGTTCAAACTCAACAGCCACTCCTTGGAAACCCCATACAGGGTAGTTATGAGTTGGACCCAACTCCACAGCACTTAACAACAACATGTAAGAATTAAATAAACTAGATAATATCTCTTCAAAGGTGCTGTAGGATAAGCACTGGACTGAAACCCCAAGGTCAGTGTTTCAAATCCATCAGCCTCTCCTCGGAAACCCTACACAGAGTTGCTATGAGTCAGAATTGACTCAAGGACACACAAGGACAATCAGTAGTCAAACAATAGTTTAAAAATCAAAGAAAACCAGCTAGAGAAGAAAATTTCCAAGTTGGGAGGAAGTGGAAATTTCTGATTTTAATAGTTTCTATAGTAGGGAATCAAAGAATGCTGACCAAAGAAAAATAGATATTACAGAAGTCATATTAAGAAATATTCTTACAAAAATTAGCCAGTAGAGAAAAATTAATCATTTATATTATCAGAGAAGAAGAAAAGGAAATCACAGTCCACATAGTACATAAAAGATGGAAGTGGAAACATCAATAAAAACAAGAGGCATGTCATTAATCATGAAAAAAATCAAATGTTATATCCATGTCTAGAAATTTACCCTCCTCAAAACTCATATATGTATAAAATTATGTATGTACAAAGACTGCAAGTGCAGAGTTGTTTGTAATATCAAAAGAGGGGAAACAATTTAACTGTCCATCAACAGGAGATTAAATAAATTATAGCACATTCATAAAACTCCACACTCTACGGAAGTCAAAAAGAATTGTGCAACTTCAAGACATATTGTTAGGGTTTTAAAGGTATGGTCAGCAGTTCGAAACTACCAGCTGATCTGTGGGAGAAAGATGGGGCTTTCTGCTCCTATAAAGATTTGCAGCCTCAGAAACCCTATGCAGGGTCACTATGAGTCAGAACTGACTCCATGGTACTTAACAACAACAACAACAAACATTTGGAAAGTATGCAACCATTTGCATATAAATTATACAAATGCATACACATGTATATGTATTTAATATGTGTGTTGATAAAGTCCTGATGTGGCGCTGTAGGATAAATGCTGGACCACAAGGTTGGTTTGAACCACAAGGTTGGTGGTTCAATTCACCAGCCGCTCCTCAGAAACTATACAGGGTCACAATGAGTTGGAATCGACTTGAAAGCACTTAACAACAACAACAATGTGTGTTTGTGTGTGTATGTGAACGCAGATATAGACTGTCTTTGGAAGAACAAAAAAACAGGTAAAAATGAAAGTTCCTGTGTAGGGCAACGAAATCCCTGATGATGATGAGAGTAGAAATACGAGTGACTGACACCGCATATTGTTATTCTTCCTGAATTTTGCACATGGTCACAACTTTTATATATGATTCATAAAAAAAAATAAACAAAACCTTAGCAATTGGCTGACCCTGTTATCCAAATGCCAGGGGATAATGGATTGGGAAGGAGAAGCAGTTGGACTCCAAGTAATTCTCTGCCTAAAATATGCAGGTTTCTTCTGAGTCCCACTGGGAGAAAACAGTGTCAATGTGGTTTGGAGGCACTTAGCAATTGACCTAGAGAGGACTTGTACAGAGAAATCGCTGTCCAGACCAGGAGCCTTAAACCTGTTCAAGAAAACAGTAGCAAATGCCAACCATCATGATGTGCCAATCAGACACAAAGAAACTAATTGAAACAGACTGAAGTTGCAGTTGTTGGTAGAGAATGGCAGAGTAGGCTGTAGAGTATGCCAGCCTAACCTGTAAGACACCTTCCAATTTGTAACTTCTCTGAGTATCCAGTTCCATTGAAAGCATCCTTATTTGAAGCGAGAACATTTCTTGCTTTGCCTGTAGCTAAAAGACCTTTTTGTACTTTTCCCTTGCTACTAACAGATGGTGATCTCTAGACCTAGAGCTGGGGACAGTTAACTGTTCTCAGAGTATGCGCTTCCACGGTCAATACATTATATCAAGGGATGAGAAAAGAATCCCAATTGCCTAGGGAGAAGAAAAAAATAGAATTATAAGGGTAACCTTGCCCTTGAAACCTGAATGTGGTCCTTTAAGGCTAACAAGTCCAATTTTCAAAAAGCATACTTCTAATCTTATTGATCATCTTCATTTCCAGTACCAATGGCCTTCTTCTCTAGGCACTCAAGAAATCAGTTACTACAGCTTTGTACTTGAAATGTCAGTAGTGTATTTTCTACTAAGTTGACTTGATCTTACAAACCCAGAGTTTTATCAGCAGGCAATCTGATTTTCCAAGTATACCAAGGGGTGGAAAACAATATTTTTCAGTCCAACTCTGTCACTTAAAGTGGAAAAAGATGTATTTTCTATTTGGAGCTTAAGGAAGACAGAGAAAAATCGAAGATAAACAATAACTTCCAGTGTGGTTTTCAACATATTTGTGATAGCATGGATCTAGTGGCCTCAACAAAATGGAGGTGGTTTAGTAATTAGGTCTAAATGTTGTTGTTGTTAAGTGCTGTCGAGTCAGTTCCGACCCATAGCGACTCTTGTGTAGAGTTTCCAATGAGCGGCTGGTGAGCTTGAACCACCGACCTTGCGGTTCAAATGAATTTGCAGTCCAGCGCATTAACCCACATTGCCACACCAGAATTCCAAAATCTACCTTACACACAATGAAATTTATAGTACAAGACATTTTTATGGATTTTTTACCCAACGTGCTACATTAGAAATTTGTTCTGAGAACATTCACATATCCATAGGAGAAGAAAACTAATATTCAATTCAAACAGATTCTAAATGCAGGGTGTTGCTGTTGTTAGCTGCCATTGAGTTGGCAACCCTATGCAGAACAAAATTAAACCCTGCCCAGTCCTGCATCAGGACTGCTGGGATCCACAGGGCTTCCACTGATTTTTTTTTTATATTAATAACTCACCAGGTCTTTTTCTACTCCATCTCACTCTGGAAGCACCACTGAAATCTGTTTAACATCATAGCAACACAAAAGGCTGCTCTGACAGACAGTTGGTAAATAACAGGCATTAACTGAGAATCCACCCAGTTCTCCCACATGGAAGGCAAGGATTCTACCATGGAACCACCACAGCTGCCAATGCTGGGCAATCACACCCTATCCACATCCTTTCCACCTCCAGTTAACAGGATGAGAGCCAGTGGACTCCCTGTGCCTACAAGCCGAGGGCCTGCTGGAAGGACAGAGTGAAATGAGGTTGACAAGTATGCTTTGTAATTTGGAAAAGTCATGCCATGACTATTCTGGCAGTTCTCAGTAGTGATAATTTTGGGCCCATCGTGAGTTGCATCTGGTACATTTCCTGGCAAGATCAGTTCTAATTCTTACTTGAAATTTCCCTGTCACTTTTAATGAAAGTTTTTTTTAAAGCTTGGTTGGGAATTAATCTTCTTTGTATGTTAATAGTACTATCTTAAAATAAAAATAATATTGCATTTCATGACACTTCTTAGATTAGCTTTGATCATTTTATTAGACTTGCAATTATAACGAATGATTTGTTACAATTGTGCATTTAGATATTGTTTAAACAATCAATCCAAGCCTCTCTGTGCTGTTTTTTGTTCAGTTAATATACATAATTGTCCTAAATTGATAGAATTGAATAAGAATCTTGTTAGCATTTATTTTTCAGATATTAAATAGGGCTGGTTTCAGTAATGTCATTTTATTGAACTGGTTTACTCTGTGGGTTACAATGCTTTCTGGCTTGTCAAGTTCTCCTGCTAAGCACAGCAAAGCCATGGGTCCGGAGCTAGTCATGGGGGAATAAATACATCAAAGGAAAGGTTTGATTTTGTAAATCTGTAAATTAATGAGAACAAAAGAATCCTTACTCCTGCTCCTACATTGGGAAATGACCAGAGACAAAACAAAACAAAACAACCCAGTTGCCATCAAGTCAGTTCCAATTCCTGTGTGCTTCGTGTGTTTGAAAGTAGAACTGTGCTCCACAAGATTGTCAATCCTGACACAGTTTGGAAAATGCCAGGCCCTTCTTTCCAGGAGCCCTGGTGGTGGGTTAGGTGTTTGCCTACTAACTAAAAGGTCAGTGGTTCAAATCCACCAGCCTTGCTCCAAAAGTCCAAATTGACTTCATGACAGTGGGTGTGGTTCTCACAAGAAGTCTCTAGGTAGACTCAAACCTCCAACCTTGCGGTTAACAAAGGAGCATGTTTGCAGTTTGCACCACCCAAAGACTCCACCCTGGAAAATCAATCCATCAATAGCCAAAGGAGGGAGGAAGCTGCCTAGAATTCCTCCCTGACTCCCTGCAACTTCCTAAAGACTTTGGATTCATTTAAGACAGCCGTGTTGGTAGTGGTGGTGGTGGCATTTTTAATTGCTCATCACACTGCGTGAGCCTAGCTGCCCCAGGAAACCTTTCAGCAGGCAAGCAAGGGCAGAAGGTAATCTGATCCACAGTTGTTTCAACGACTAAACATACATACCAGTTTAGTCTTTTGGACATAAGGCTCTGTCATAATATCTGCCAGAGCACCAGTTTGTGGTTTTCAAAAAAGACCAATGGGTGTGGGCTCAAATGTGCTATAACCACCCAGAAAGAACTGAAATTGACAACCATCTGCTTAGCTTATGATCTGTTGGCAGATCTACAGTAGAAACTGATGTCCGTTATCCATATCTGAAAATAAAGGAAGGACGTAGTACATTACTTTAGTACCTCCGGTGTCACTGCAAAATAAGCACTAGACTGCTAACCAAAATAAGCAGTTCAAACCCACCACCTGCTCCACAGAAAATGCATGAGACTTTCTGCTCCAGTAAAGATTTGCAGCCTCAGGGATTCCATAGAGGGTCACTCTGAGTCAGAACCGAATCGATGGCAGTGGGTAGAATAGTGTATTACTTTAAGCGCCAGTACCAATCTGTAGTGTAGTAGTTTATGTGCCAGCATTAGCCAACGATGAGACAGACACCTAAAGTTTTTGTCCTGGAGCTTTTTAGCCCATGTCTATAAGAGATGAACAAATCTTGCGAAGGCTCTGGACCTCAGCATACTCATTTATCAAATGGGAATCACAACACCAGTGCTATCTTCCTTGCAGAATTACTGTGCTGAGGATAAAGAAAACCGATCAACGTGTCTGTGCTAAGCTCGCAATATTCCCAGAAGTGTGAACTCTGATGTGGGACTTGGAAATTGATAAGAAATAGCATCTGGCCTAAAGTAGCTTACCACACATAGAGCTGGGGAGACATAAGATTTAAACATGGGAAATAATCATAAACCATTTGACAATATTTCGATAAGCATTTTGTCATGGAATCTGCAATTCTCTAGGCCTTCATAAGCAAGAATGTCATGGAGGGACAACTGGGCTGGACCCTGAAAGATAAGTAGGATTTGGCTTGATGGCAATCAGAACAGGGGGTTGGGGGGCAGGAAGTGACTGGAAAAAAGTTCAAGAAGAGAAGGGAAATAAAATTGTGTAAGTAGGATTAGCCACTGACATCGAGTAGATTCGAACTCATCAGGACAGAAGTGTTCCATAGTCTGTACATCTTTACAGAAGCAGACAGCCTCATCTTTCTCCTGTAGAGTGGATGCTGAGTTTGGACCACTGATCTTGCAGTGGTTAAACCTACTGTGCCATGAGGACTCCTTAAAGTTAAGATTATCCCAAACCCGCTGCCATCAAGTGACCCCAAGCATGGAAGAACTTCTTCCATGGGGTTTCCAACCTTGTAAATCTTTACGGAATTTGACTGCCTCATGTTTGTCCTGGGAGTTGCTGGTGGGTTTGAACCATCCACTTACTGGTTAGCAACTCAATAGTCAAGCCACTGTGCCATTGTTGTTGTTGCTGAGTATTGTCGACTTGGTTCCGACCCTTAGTGGCCCTGTATAGGGTTTCCGAGGAGCAGGTGATGAGCTTGAACCACCAACCTTGTGGTTCAAACTGACTTTGCAGTCCAGCACATTAACCCCAGTGCCATTAAGCCAGATTAAAGCAACACTCAAAATAGACTGAGGAAGTAATTTGTGAAGAAAGAGAAATGGGATCCCAGAATGTTTTCAAGCAACAGTGACCCAGTGTTTCAGGAAGCTAAATCCTCGGTGGTGCAAATACTGAATGAGCTGAGCTGCTAACCCGAAAGATGGGAGGTTCAACTCCACCTAGAGGCGATCTGTTGTTGTTAAATGCCAGCTAGTCGATTAAACGCACAGTGACGCTATACGTAAGGTCTCCGAGGCGCAGAAATTAGAAATAAAGGTGATCTATTTCTATAAACTCAGCCAATGAAAAATCCAAAGAGCACAGTTCTACTCTGACACACATGGTATCACCATGGGACGGAGTTGACTTGATGGCAACTTGTCACAGTAAGACTGGCAATAGCATGTAATCTGGTCAAAGCTAAAAAGATTGAAAATAATATGAAAGAAGTCCCTTTTAGCAATGTAAATGAGGAACAGGGAAAGATCATCAACATGTTACAAAAGGAAAAACGGAAAATACATAATGAGTAATTGGGTAAAGGAGGCAGAGCTGTGTTAAATCTCATTGCAACTTTTCAAGCTTGCGTGGCCAAGTATTTCTGTTCTGCAAGGTCATATACACAGATACTTTTCTGTTTGTTTGCTTAACTTTTGTACATATAGCGGAGATATTTCAAGTTATGACTCCATAGAATATTCACAATACAATTGACTCATATTAATCAGTACATTGTTTCTTCCTTGGCTGCTGACCTCAAGGTCAGCAGTTGGAAACTACCAGCTGTTCCTCTGGAGAAAGATGAGGCTTTCTGCTTCTGCAAAAATTTACAGCCTCGGAAACCCTATACAGGGTCACTATGAGTCAGAACCGACTTCAGAGCCCATAACCACCACCACCACCACCACCATGCACTAACATGGCTGCGAAAGTGGTTTTCTTGATTCTCACCATCTTGATACATTATTTCTTGTTCTCCATTTTAAATTAGCTGCTCATAAATGTACCATATGAAGTATCACTTTTCACACGTGGAGCTCTGAAACTCTGAAGGTAGAATCAGTTGTAGAATTCATTTTGAACCAGTATACCATTTTTCTTAATTTTAAATGCCAAATCTTGGCAGAAAGATGCAGTTCCAATTATACACATTAGATGGCAGACAATGCCTACTTTCTCTCCATCCCATTTAAAAAAGAAAGGTGGGCGGAAATGAAAACCACAGTCTGAAAATCGAAGTACCATGGGTCACACATTTATCATCTCAGCTCTTAAACAGAATCACAAGCTTTTATGCCTAGCATCTAGCTAAACTCAATTGGGAAAAGTTAGCTAAAATTTTCATACTATTGTGGTGTTGTTGTTATTGTTAAGTGCCATCGAGTCGGGTCCGACCCATAGCGACCCTGTACAGGGTTTCCGAGGGTGTAAATCTTTACGGGAGTAGAAAGCCTCATCTTTCTCCCGCGGAGCAGCTGGTAGTTTCGAACCGCTGACCGTAAGGTTCGCAGCCCGATTCGTAACCACTACGCTACCAGAGCTCCTTTACTATTGTGGTAGGAGTAGACATACTTTGACTTTCTTATAAATTTTTGTTTCATATTGTTTTTAGAATTTTGTAGAGTAGAAAAAAGAAATGGTAGAGGAAAATAACAGATAATAGCACTGTGGATGAATGATGGCATTGTGAAGTGAGATGATTGATTATAGTGCATCCTTTTCTTGTTGTTTGTGTTTCACAAGGCAGTGGACAGAGAGTGGGATGGGAAAAGCAGTAGGAATAAGAAGGTGGAAGTTATGATCAGGATGTATAGACATATGCCACAAAGCCATATATCTCTCATCACCAAAGAGCCCATGGCATGCTTACAGAATTGCCCTAATTCCCGCTCGGGGCTAAGCCACATTAATAAAAGTTGCTATGAGACATGAAGTTTCTCTTTCTGCTTCTAGGTGGTTGTTACTGTCAAAGTGCCTTGAAATTGATTCTGACTCATAATGAGCTTATATATAGTTTCCAAGGGACCACTGGTAGGTTTGAACTGCCACACTGTAGTTAGCTTTTCCTGTAGCACCACACCAGGACTCGGCTTCTAGATAGAATTGTACTTAAATCAGATTAGTAGGAAGAAGTTAACATTGGATTTCAAAGCTCACTCATATTGAATTGCTTAGAAAAGGGCGTGATGTTTTATTTTAGTCAACATCCTTTGAGTGCCTACTTTGCACAGTGCACTCTACAGGGAGTTCATTATTTGATGTAACAGGTGTTCACGCCATGCTGAAGGCTTCTAAATGAAGCCTGTAAAACTTCTGCTTCTTCTTAAATATTCTAGCAACATTCAGTTGTCTTTCTGTTTTCTAATTATCTACTTTGTATCACAAATACTGTTTTATTTGATTATTTGAAATTTGGATGAAAATTCTATGTAAAATTCTCTTGGTAAAGTCTCTGATAATGTTATAATTTGAAGTCAGCCAGAATGGAAGGTATAGCTAGAAAGCTATTCAAGTGATTTCTTACTTATACATGCATTTTCTTCAATCTTCTTTTGGCAGCCCATGGCACTTTCAGTATTCTCCTCTGGCACCATAACTCAAAAGCATCAATTCTTCTACCGTTACCTAAAAGGCAGGGCTTTTATGAGTTCACTGTCTCCCCCCCTTGTTGCTCTCTCCGTGTTTTAAAGTAGGGCGAATTGTTCATTTTTGAAAGTAGGTGGTGTTTGGCCTTAGTAAGTAAATTATGACAAGTCACGTGGAGTGCTAAAAAGCCCATTGCCTCTGTAATCAGGAGTTTTATGCACGTAGCAAGTCATTTATCTGAGACTCACTTTCTTCATCAATAAAACAGCAATGATAAAACGGCAATATTAATAACTTCCTATTCCAAAGGAGTCCCGGTGGTTCAATGAATAACCAATCAAAAAGTTGACGTTTGGAGTCCACACAGCGACTCTGAGGAAGGAGAGAGCGGCAGATGTGTACCAGATAAGATTGTTGTTGTTGTTAAGTGCGCGTCGAGTCAGTTCTGATTCATAACAACCCTGTATAGGGTTTCCAAGGAGTTGCTGGTGTGTTTGAACAACCGACTTTGCGGTTCAAACCGACCTTGAGGTCAGTTCTTATCCTACAGTGCCACACCCGATAAGATTACAGCCTAGAAAATCCTAAAAGGACAGTTCTTCTCTGACACACAGGATTGCTATGAATTGAAATCCACTCGATGGCACCTAACAACCCCTAGCAACGTTTTGGTGAGGATAACATGAACTAACAGGGCTTTGATTCACCGACAGCACTGGGAGAATCAAGCCAGGAATACTCCCAAATGGGAGCAGCATTCTTAATGCAATCAAGGTCCCGCTGGCCACTGAGCCCAGGCTGGCTTGGAGTGGGTGCAGCTGGGCGGCGTTCAGCCCGCAGAGCCACGTGGCTGCGATCCCGCCTGCGGCCACTGAGAGCAGCAGTAGGAAGCGCAGCCGCAGACCTGGAATTTGCAGGGAATGTGCTAGAGACCACTGTTAGGAAAACCTCCACTTCAACTCCGGAAATGATGCGTCAAAGAGCTCGATGAAGGTTCAGCTTCTTTAATAACTGTCTTTCAGCATTCCTAGGAGAGAAACTGCAGTGGCCAACGGTGTTATACAGTTCTGTTCGTCTGATTTCATTTTCCAGTTTTCCTAGGGAAAGCAGCGGCCTCTGTGGGTAAAGATTATTACCATATATAGAGAGAAAACTGCCAGGCAGGAGGCGGGGAAGGTCCCAAGAGAAGCCTGAGTCAGTTGCCTTAGGTATGAGTGACTTTTGCAAGGGTCAGAAGGAAATCTCCTTTTGAGCAGACATGATTACTAACAGTGTCTGCAGAGGAGGGAAGTGTTGCAAACTCCAGCACGCTCAAGTATATATAACTGACAGAAAAGGTTGTTAAACAGTTTTTAAAACTGTGAAGAGCTGATGAAAGACAGACTTTGCTTAACCCTCCAGACATTTTTATCTTTCTGTATTTTCCATTTTTTTATGAAAGCAGAACAAAAAGTAGAAGCAGTCTAGCTTGTGAACTAGCACAGAAATATCTGAGATGCTAAAGCAGTGTCTTAGGTCAAAAATATATATAACGATAATGCAAATGTAAATCATAGATAGGAGCAACCTCGCTGGCAAGTCGAAATGATTATGTGTATAGTAATTGTTTGGAAACAACACTCTGGTAGCGTAGTGGTTACAAATCGGGCTGCGAACCGGAAGGTCAGCAGTTCGAAACTACCAGCTGCTCCGCGGAAAAAAGATGAGGCGATCTGCTCCCGTAAAGATTTACAGCCTCGGAAACCCTATTCAGGGTCGCTATGGGTCGGAACCGACTCGATGGCACTTAACAACAACAACAACAACAATTGTTTGGATGTTTGTGAAATAATTATTACAGGCAGAGCAAAACAACAACATCGAGACTTTTAACAAGGCAAGGTTAGACAGGAGGGGAAGTGTGCTTACAAGGAAGCATAGCTCAGAGTCTTGGATGAATGTTTGGAAAAAGAGTCTAAAGCTTTTATTCCATCCAGACCCTTCCACATTGCTAGTTTGGTACCACCCACTGCCTCACTTTTCCAGTCAGAAAATAGTCCTAGCATCTGGTTCTGCTTAGGTTTTAGCTCTCTTTAAAACCTTCTGTGATTCTGCCTCTAACTCTGTTGGAACCTTAGAAAAACTTCTCCCTTTAACACTTTGCTGTCCTTGTCTATTATCTGATGATCAGAGTAGCATGGGAATGTTTAACACTACAATATAACCATAATGAGTCCCTGGATTTCTTCATATAATCATAGCAACAAAGGAGTGTATTTTCTGTGCAAATCAACTAAAACAATCCCTTTGCTGCATTGCTATCTAAGATGTAAGAAATCAAATCATTGTACTGAGATTTTTAGCATGAACAGAGGATTTTAAAATCCTGTCTTTTTCCTCAAAAATAGAACACTTTCCCATTAAGTAAACTAGCTTTCATTTTTAAAAATAAAAGTTAACGTTTACATTATGAAAAATGTAAAAACTACGAGATAACGAAAAGACAAAAGAATATTCTTAATAGTCTCAGAAGCCCCAGAGGTAATATCCTGCCAGACCTCTGTCTATGGATAAAGGACACCCATATACCTATACAGACACACGATATCAAACTAGAATGTTCTTCAAGGTATATTATTTACTTAATGAGTAGTATAAAAATATAACTGGACAGATTCAGATGTAGAACTTAGTCTTTTTATTTACTCAACCCAAAAGTTCAAGGAAAAATTCCATTATCTTTTTTTTTTTTTCATTATGTAGTATTTTATTTCTTTGAGAAGAAATCTCTCTTAAAACTGTGATACAGACAGATAGACATTATATCATAATAAGGCAGGTTTTTTTTTCACATTCAACAATTCATATAACTTGTTTCATTACATTG
>NW_006408682.1:7310947-7319336 GCF_000296735.1 Chrysochloris asiatica
ATGTATAGACTTGGAAACCCTGCGCAAGGTCGCTATGAGTCGGAACCGACTCCACGGCACATAACCACCACCACCACTCATATAATACAATTTATTGAATTTGTCTCCATTTCATCAGCTCTTTTGATCCTGCCCCCTACCCCCAAGTGGTGTTTCCATATTGTAGAAAATGCCGCAGGGAACATCATTGAATTTTTGCTTACACATGGGCAAGTATTACCAAAAGATGAATTTCTAGGTCCAAGTCTGTACTATTTGAAAATGTTATATATTTCCAAATTGCTTCCCTGATGGTGGGAGCTGGTCACATCTCTGGCCACCAGGGAAGCCTGGGGGAAAAAAGAAGGCATTACATCTTTCTAATCACCTGTCTGAAACTGCTCTGCTAGGCCACTTTATGTCACCGAGGTTGCTCACGAAAGTTCAAGATGGTTGCCCTGCATCTGTCTAGCCATTGACCGGTCTTCCTCTCTCACTGTCCCTGCTCAGTTTCTCCTCCCAACAAGCACTCGATCCACTTCTCTAACCTTTCCTCTGAGGTTCAGGGTTTCAGGATTTTCCTCGGCGTATGTTTCATTTGGTCTTGCATGTCTTTGTCGTAGAGGGCTTATGCAGTTTATCTGCCTAGTCTGCCATTGCCGCATGTGTTAAACCTTACATATTAATGATGTGAAACAATTCAGAAATGGGTATTGAGAAAGGAGGCACAACTTGAAGTACATAATCAATGTCACGGAATTGTACATGTAGAAATTGTTGACTTGATGTATATGTTTTGCTGTGTAAACCTTCAGACACACACATACACAATCATACCTTTGACCTGTTATGGACCTTTTCAGGCAAAAGTGGGGTATCTAGACAGTCATCGTCATTGGATTGGCACGTACCCAGTCTTCTGTGACTGTAGAATTTGACCTGACATCCTTGATATTGAAATGGCTTATTCAGAGGGGATTTGGTTCTGTGTGTATAAGGAGAGCACATTGTTTGGAGAGATCAATTTACGACAGTAGTTTGAATGCTGTGATATAGTTCAGACCAAAGTCCAGTGACAGAGAAGGGCAGTGCATTTCCAGAGATCAATGAACTTACAGAGAGTAGGTGTCCAAATTGGTGACCAAGACTAAAAATAGGACACTCAGAATTTACTGAGGAGAGCTGGTTTGTCATAGTGTATGGCTGATGCTAAAAATGACTCCACACTCAATCATTTTTGTTAGTACTATGCCTGCACCCTGGGAACATTGGCTGTGCATGATTGCAATAAACAAAGAGGGAGTTTGCTCATAGAGAGTAATTAGTATGATGCTGTAGGTTAAGCACTCAACCACAAGGTCTGTTTGAACCTCAAGATTGGTGGTTCAAACTCACCAGCTATTCCTTGGAAACTTTATACAGGGTTGCTATGTGTCGGAACCAACTCGATGGCACTTAGCAACAGCAACAACAACTTTCTTTCTCTACAGAATCTGGTTGGAGATAGGACCAAAGCAGTATTGCTGTAGCGTAGACCATCCACATTTGTCAGCTGAGGATGACAAATCTTCAATAGAACTCCATTTAGCAATAGAAAACCAACAGCAATTCTGAATTGGCTCAAGAGTAAGTACTGCTCTCTTTGGGTATAAGAATCCTACAGATGTCCCTTTCAGAGACGTGGAGGCCCAAGGGAATTCTTAGGTGAAACAAGGAGAACAGTGAAAAGGGGAACAAAGGAATGGATAGACGCTGGACTCCTAGCTAATCTTGGGGTTGGGTGTAGAGGAATTGAGTAATGTTATATCAACTTATACCTGTGTTAATGCTGACCTGGTTGTTATTATGGTCAAGTGCCATCGAGTCGGTTCCAACTCATAGCAACCCTTACAGGGTTTCTGCGGCTATAAGTCTTTATGGGAGCAGACAGCCTCGTCTTTCTCCTGCAGAGCGGGTTTAAACTGCTACTTTGTGGTTAGCTGTCCAGTGCTTATCCTACAGAGCCACCAGCATTGACTTTAGAATGACTAAATCATTCCTTTCTTTAGCTTCTGAATTCTTTAATCTCCCTTTATGTTCTTAAATTGCTGTATATATTTGAAACACAAGAGTATACTTTGTGAAGCTCACAGGCCCAGGAAGCAATCCATCTATGTTGAAGATTATAGAAAGACTGAGTGAATTAGCATAGTGCCAAAGGGACTTTTTATAAGATTTCACCCAAATGGCCTTATTTATGACTCCATTGGACAATTGCTTGAAGTCATTACAGTTTGACATATAGTGTATAATCACTGTGTGTCTTCAATTTATTAGCACACCGAGATCCCGCTGTTTCAGCAACATCCACAGTAGTTGCTTACATGAATTCTCTTAGCTGCTTTGGGTTTACTTCAGTGGTACTGGGTTCTTGTACTCATTTGCTCTTTTCTCTTTAAGCTTCTTATCCAGTGAGAAACTATTCAGTTAGGCACAACCTATAGACTGGTTTGAATTGCACATCTGTCATTGGGCACAGAAATACTGAGAGGCACAAACTGCCAGTCACTCTGTTATCCCACCTGTCCGCACACTCACACACTCACAGTAAGGAAAATCTACCTTACTGTCCCCTAGAATTGATCATCCCTCCTTCTACTCACAGTGTAGTTTGCATTCCTCTTTTTCTGAATCAAATTTACCTTGCAAATGCAAGGTTTTAAAGCATTAAGTCGATCATTCCACCAGAATAATTTAATTCATTTTCATTGTTTTACCTACATACAATAAGGAGCTCTGGTAGTGTAGTGGTTACGAATCGGGCTGCGAACCTCAGGGTCAGCAGTTCAAAACTACAAGCTGTTCTGTGGGAGAAAGATGAGGCTTTCTGCTCCCGTAAAGATTTGCAACCTCGGAAACCCTGTACAGGGTCGCTATGAGTCAGAACCAACTCCACAGCACATAACAACAACAACAACGACAACCTACATACAGTACTTGATAGGGTTATTCCTACTCCTAAATGAACAGAAGGACAAAACAGTTAAAAATAATTGCTAATTCAGATTCTTTAGACAATCAACAAAGCAACTAAAACATTGTATACCCATATCAAACTGAAATGTTCTTGCTGTAACTTAGCTAAGGACAGATGCTTTTAATAGCCAGTAATTTAAAAAATAAAAATTAATCATCTAGGGCAGGAATTGGAAAACCAAGGCCTGTGAACTAAATCTGGCCTACTCCTTGTTTTTCAAAATAAAGTTTTATTAGAATACACCTTTGCTCATTTGTATACATGCCATCTATGGCTGCTTTTAGAAAAACAAGACTTGTGTAATTGCAACAGGGACCACATGACTTGCAGAGCCAAAGGTTTTTACAATTTTGTTCTTTATTGAAAAAGCTTGTGACTGCTGAATCTAAAGACTTTATACAGAAAAAAAGAAAATAGCTGCTCTCCTTTTCTGTAGGCATTGTGTAACCAGAAAGTTCTAAAATAGAAATACCCTGCATAGAGCTGGGAAGCAGGCATTTTGCCTAATTCTTAAAAGAGCCTTCAATTCAAAGGTCACCCTGTGGTCACTATTCTTTGCTGCTAGATGACAGGAAGTATGAGTTGACAGCCTTCTGTCAGTGGGAAAACAAAGAATCAGTTGCTGTATCCAAATTTTTTAGTAAATATAATTTTCTTAAGACAAACAATCATATACAAATAGCAATGATACAGAAACTACAGACAGCAAAACTATACAGATCCTTCTCAAAAACTTTGGGGTGGGCTTTTGGACAAACTTTACCCTAACCACACTTTTTCTTTGAAAAGCTGCATCTTTTAAACCTCATGTTGGAAGGCAAAATACTGTAAGAAGTATGTAGAGAGCTGCCATTGAGTAGATTCTGTTTCATGGCAGCCCCATATGTGTCTGAATAGAATTGTGTTCAACAGGGTTGTCAGTAGCTTATTTTTCAGAAGTAGATCACCAGGCATTTCCTCCAAAGCACTTCAGTGTAGACTCGAACCTTCAACCTTTCAGGTAACAAAAAGCAGATTAACCATTTGAACCACCCAGGGAATTCATAGCAGTTATGTTGTTGTTGTTAACTGTCATTAAGTCAGGTCTGATTCATAGCAACCCTGTATACTGTTTCCAAGAAGGGAATAGTGGATTTGCACTTCCAACTTTTTGGTTTGCAGTCCGGTGTTTATGGTAAAGTGCCACACCAGGACACCTATAGCAGGTATAAATAAACCTGTCTATTATTGTTGTTGTTAAGTGCTGTTGAGTTGGTTCCAACCCATAGCGATCCTGTATAGGGTTTCCAAAAAGTGACTGGTGGATTTGAACCACTGACTTTGCAGTTCAAACCAACTTTTCAGTGCAGTACATTAACCTGCAGTACCACTTCAGGACTCTCTCTATATATACGTATAGTAATGGTAGTGGTAGTATGCCGTGATGTCAGTTCCGACTCATAGCTACCTTGTACAGGGTTTCCGAGGCTGTAAATCTTTACAGGAGCAGAAAGCCTCAGCTTTCTCCTGAGGAACCACAGCTGCTGACTTTGAGATTAGCAGCCCAACTCGTAAACACTGTGCTACCAGAGCTACTTCTCTTTCTGTCTCTAAATATATATATATATATATATATATGGAGCTCTGGTTACGAATCGGGCTGCGAACCTTAAGGTCAGCAGTTCGAAACTACCAGCTGCTCCGCGGGAGAAAGATGAGGCTTTCTGCTCCCATAAAGATTTACAGCCTCGAAAACCTGTGCAGGGAACCCTCACTATGAGTCAGAACAGACTCCACGGTACTTAACAACAATATATATATATATATAAAAGGAGTCCTGGTGTGGTGTTGTAGGATAAGCACTTGACCACAAGGTCTCAGTTTGAACCACAAGGTCGGTGGTTCAAACTCACCAGCCGCTCCTGTGAGTTGGAACTGACTCAACAGCACTTAACAACAACAACAACAACAATAACACTGCAGGTATAATACAGGTTTATTTCCTATCCGCCGCTCTCTGAAGTCTTAAACACTCTTTCCTGGAGAAAAATGATTGAACATTTCCTTACAGATTACACCTTTTGCCCCTGGACCCAGTCAAACCTGATGCTGGTTCCACTTCATTCTCTCCCAGCTTCATAAGTCAGTAAAAGTCCTTTTTCAAGAGCTCTCTGTTGGGGGTTCTTATCACTTACAACCACTCATTGTCTATATGAGGCATGGTTTTTTCAGCCCTAACCTTCTATGATTTTCACTGCCAGGTTATTCATCTACTATGGGTGTTATGCACCTTTAACCTCAGAGTGGTTTTGGAATCACAGGTCCAGTTTTTGGCTGTGTGTTTTAGCGCTTCAGTTCCCTGCTCTATAAAATAGAGATGCACCTACTCCTCACTGTTGACTATCCCGTTATTCGACATTTCGCATTCATGACAATAATAGGATATCTACTATGCAACTCTTTTGTGTATTAAAGACATAGACCACCGTAACAAAAACTGAGGTGGGAAGTGAGATTAATTATGCTGGCTGTGATGGTTAAGATGCTGTATTAATTTGGCTGGGCCGTAATATTCAATGACATTGTAGTTAAGGAATGATGCAATTTGTCAGTTATGTAATGATGTTGTTGTTGTTGTTAAGTGCCATTGAGTCGGTACTGACTCATAGTGACCTTATGCATAGCAGATAGTCATCCTCTATTTTGTGAGCTAATGTAGTCGTCTTTCATTTTCACAGAATGCCAGTTTTTTGCATAATGACATCAGGGTCTTTGGAATTAGTCATGTCAATAAAGAAGTGGTGGGTAGGAGCCCTGGTGTGGCGCTGTGGATTAATGCGTCAGACTGCAAAGTTGTTTGAACTAAAAGGTCGGTGGTTCAAGCTCACCAGCTGCTCCTTGGAAGCCCTATACAGGGTCCCTATGGGTTGGAATTGACTCGACGGCATTAACAGCAACAACATCATAATAACACTGCTTTCAATGCTGTTGGGATGATAATGAAAGACTATATCTGTAAACCATCTTTAAAGAGAAAATCAATATTATATTCATATACTCCCAATCCTTTTCAACCATCAGAAACACTAAGTTGAAAGATCTCATCCCTTTAAGTCTCACCTCTTCCTAATCATTCTGTGCATATTCATTTTTCTGGAACCAAGTCAATTGTTTCTCCTTTTGTAAGCCTTCTATGCCCACTCTACAGAGGAGAACTGGATTCAAATCTCAATGCTCTAAAATTCTTTAAGATTAGGGGACACCTAGGTCTGCTGGTATAACATTCCACAAAGACAGTGTTGTTCATCTTTGGTGAAAGTGGCTGGGGTCTTAAAGCATGTGAGCACAGATCTCAGGTGCAAGTATTATTCTCTCCCTGTGCAGAAGAAAGAAGATTGAAGAAAATTAAAGTTGCATGGAAACAATGAGTCCACTGTACTAATGGACCACATGAACATCAGTCTCCATGACCCTGAGACCAGAAGAACTAGATGGTGCCCGACTACCCTTATCTGCTCTGAAATGGGACAATTAGAAGGTGTTGGGCAGAGTGGAAGAAAATGTGGACCCAAATTCAAAATCATAAAAGACCAGGCTTACTGGTGAATAGAGACTGGTGGAACCCCCAAGACTCTGCTGGCCCTTAGTCACCCTTCAGGTCTGAAACTGAATGAGCCCCCATGATTCAGTTCACAACCAAACAATAGACAGATCTCTAAGAAGAAGTATATCTCTAATGGTGTACACCTTAGAAAAATCAGCCATGTGAGATCAAAAGGGCAGAATTTGCCCAAGAACGAAGTTCAGAAGACTTAGGAAAGAAGGACAAATGGAAACAGAAAACACAACGAGTGCCTTTAGGCTGGAACCGACATCTTGTAATAATCTAACAAAATGACTAAAATAAAGGAAAAGAGCAGAGGCACCCACTCTATATTTCCAGGCCTTCTAGAAAACATGGAATGATTCCTTTGGCCATATACACATACACATACAACAGACATTATACTGTGGACATCAAGGGAAGAGACACTGGTAGAAAAGGAATGCCCCACAAATGTTACCATGGCAAAACTGTAAGAGTCTATGGTGTTATCCAGCATGCTGTTAGCATTGCAAACCAACAAGTTTAGGGCAAGAGTCTTGTCAAGAAAATTAATGTGCATGTTGAGCATAGAGCCAAGATAGCTTTTTAGAACCCATGTAGGAAAATGATAAGAAAATGAATGAAGTCAAAATGAAAGTTACCTGGATTCAACCAGCCTGCTCCACCCAGATGGCCAAGCTTTGTGAGGATTCCTGGAAAGGAGCCTGAGCTTCTGGAACCCATCTCCTATGAATCCATGCTGTAATAGGCATAAAATAAAGATGTCTGGGATGTAAAACAAAGAAAACACAGAGAGGCAGTGGGATAAGAGAGATTACGTTATAAGCACTACAATCCATTG
The DNA here is from genome assembly GCF_000296735.1 of Chrysochloris asiatica. Lineage (NCBI taxonomy): Eukaryota > Metazoa > Chordata > Mammalia > Afrosoricida > Chrysochloridae > Chrysochloris > Chrysochloris asiatica. Next base: position 7,318,370 of record NW_006408682.1, read on the forward strand.
AACAAAGCAAAGTGTGTATAAATTGTTCAATGGAAAACTGATCTGCTCTTTAAACCTTCATCCAGTTCACAGTAAAAAGTTAAAAAAAGAGAAAAAATAACCATGAAATTTGCATGGAAAGCATCTTTATCAACTATAGCACTTAATCCACTCTTTACAAAGTACTTTCTACCCTATGCATAATAGCAATAGGTGTTTGTTATAGAAAATTTGACATATATAAAAAAGTGTAAATAAAAATATGTTAAACATTAAAAAAAAAACAAAAACATTCCAACCATCCAAAATTACATATATTTCAGAACTCAAATTGATCTCTTACCATCTTCCTATGTATACCTGTTGTTGTGGTGGTTGTTAAGAGCCGTCCAGTTGGTCTGACTCACAGCAACCCTGTATAGGATTTAGAAGGAGCAGCTGGTGATTTTGAACTACCAATCTGTCATTTAGCAGTTCAGTGCTGATCCTACAGTGCCACACCAGGACTCCTTTGTACCTATTGGGATACCCCACTTAGCTGTACCCATTGCAATGGTGTACTCACTTAGTTTCAACTACACACATAAAAAGTCTGGACTCAATATTCAATAGTCTTAAACAATAAGCAGTGTGTTGTTGTTGTTGTTAGGTGCCATTCGGTCAGTACCAACTCATAGCGACCTTATGCACAGCAAAACAAAACACTGCCCGATCCTGGGCCAACCTCACTGTTGTTGCCATGTTTGAGTTCATTGATGCTGCTACTTGGCCAATCCATCTCGTTGGGGGTCTTCCTCTTTTTCTCTAACCCTCCACCTTACCAAACATGATATCCTTCTCCAGAGACTGGTCCCTCCTGACACTATGTCCGAAGTTTGAGAGCTAAAGTTTGGCCATCCTTGCCTCCAAGGAACACTCTGGCTGCACTTCTTCCAACACAGATCTGTTGGGTCTTTTGGCAGCCCATGGTACTTTCAGTATTCTCCTC
>NW_006408682.1:7320061-7380935 GCF_000296735.1 Chrysochloris asiatica
CTCTACTTTAAGGGGGCAGCTCTTCCCCAGTCGTATTTTGAGTGCCTTCCAACCTGAGGGGCTCATTTTCCAGCACTATATCTGACAGTGTTTCTCTGCTATTCATAAGGTTTTCAGTTACTAAGTATTTGGAAGTAACTCATCAGTCCTTCTCCCTAGTCTGTCTTCTTCTGGAAGCTCATCTGAAACCTGGCCACCATGGGTGACCAGGCTGGTATTTAAAATACCAGTGGCATAGCTTCCAGAATCACAGCAACTCACAAGCTACCACAGTACGACAAACTGACAGACGAGTGGTGGAATAAGCAGTGTAGTCACCCACAAATGAAGAAGTCCATAAATAAGGTGACTTCTTAAGCAGGACAATTCATCAAAAGTCAGCCTCCAATTATAGCATCAGGGAGTGGAACAGAATACATGGAAAAGTCCTTAAATGCTATTATGAAGACAAGGTAAAAACCAGTCAACTCTGTCGAGTTCAAATAAGTGAGTGAATTAGACAAATTGGCTATATTAGAAATTAACTTGCAGTGGATGGGTATCTGGCAAATTGACTTTTGGCCATCAATCTACAACCAACAAACTCAAAGGTTAACTGGTCAGTAAATCTAAAACACCTATGATTTATGATTTTTCTGTCTCGCTGCTTGGTTCCTGCCTGGCAGACTCGCCAGTGTTTCATAGACATAGGGCCTTTGTTTCCTGTGTCTTGTTTCTTAAGATTGTTTTTAACTGCCATCGACTTACACCCAACTCAATGGTAACCCCACACACAACCAACCCGTCCCCGGAATCAGTTGCACATCAGATCATTGTGATGCATTTTGCTTTCTTCCACTGACTGGTTTTCGGAAGTAGGTGGTTTCCTAGTCTGTCTGAATCTAGAGGCTCCCCCAGCATCATAGCAAAACAGAGGCACCCCTGACAAATGGGTGGTGACTGTACATAGGTGCACTGGTCAAGAATCAAACTTGAGTCTCCTGCATGGAAGGTGAAAAGTCTACCTCTAAACCACTAGTGCTTCCATATTTAAGATAAAGAACAACTTTCCCTAAAGCTCCCACACCCTAATCCTCGATCTACCTCACTGGGTGGAGCTAAATCACATATCTTTGCCTCAGTCTATCACGAGCAAGGCTGGGCCTGGTGCCTGCCTCCCCTGAAGCCCAGAGCTGTGTGTGGGAGCAAAATGAGTGCTGTGCAAAGGAAAATGGACAGAAACACTGTAGGAAATGGATATGGGTAAGAAATCAGCATTTTCTGCTATCATCTCCTTTTGACTCAACTTATAAATTAATTATATAAGTTGATCTGCATCCAGAAATACTTTTTTGGAAATGTGATTTTAACTTGAAATGTAATTGTAAAAAAAACAATAGAGTCTATTTAATAAAGTCCCAATTGTTAGAGTATAATTCCAGTGGTAATTATAAATCACTCAGTGTTCTATCTTAAAATTGTCAAATTATTATGTCCATAAATCCAATGCCTTCAGTAATTCTGTATGTTTTTTTCTGAAATAATTATTATCATTGCCAGTTAAAGATGACTTTATGATTGCTAACATGTCATCAAATGACTCAATGAATGATTTTTTCAGGGAACGCTAGAAATATATACTATCTTCTTACTTGGTAATACCAGCTCCTAAGTTGCATCATTTTCTCTCTGTCTCTCTCTCTCTCTTTTTTTTTCCCTTGTCATTTAAACAAGGAAAAAAAATTATAATTTTATTGGATTCTATGAAATGAATAAAACCTGTGTCTGCATTTCTGCCACCACGGTTCTGTCCGTTTTTCATCCTGTGGTAACTTGCATGTTACTGTGAAACTGGAAGTTATGGCACTGATGTTTCAAATACCAGCAAGGCCATCCATATTACAGGTTTCAGCAGAGATTCCAGACTAAGAAAGTCTAGGAAGAAGGAGTAGACAAAGTCCTTCTGAAACAATTAGTCTCTGAAAACCTTATGAATAGCAGTGGAACACTGCCTGATATAGTACCAGAAAATAAGCTCCTCAGGTTGGGAGGCATTCAAAACACAACTGGGGAAGAGCTGACTCTCAAAGTAGAGTTGATCTTAATGATGGAGATGGAGCCAAGCTTTCAGAACCTTCCTTTGTTGATAGGGCACAACCCAACCTAAGAAGGATCTGTTGCCGGTATCTATTAATAATTGGAACATGGAACATATGATGTATGAATATAGGAAAATGGAAAATTACTGTAAGTGAAATGAAACACGTAAAGACTCTGAACATAAGAGAGCTGAAATAGGCTGATATTGACCATTTTGAATCAGGCAGTCATATTGTTTTCTTTGGAGGAATGACAAATTGAAGAAGAATGGCATGACATTCACTGTCTAAAAAAAAGATATTATTGCTAATGTCAGATGTATCTTGACTAAAAGCAGAGAATACCAGAAAGATGTTTACTTGTGTTTTATTGACTATGCAAAGTCATTAGGCTGTGTGAATCATAACAAACTATGGACATTACGCAAAATGGGAATTCCAGAACACTTAATTGTGTTCATGCGGAACCTGTACATAGACCAAGAGGCAGTCATTTAAGCAGAACAAGGGGCTATTGAGTAGTCTCCGATCAGGAAAGGGTAGGTGAAAATGAGGAAGACCCTCAGCTAGATGGATTGCCACAGTGATTGTAACTAGAGGCTCAGACCTCGGAATGATGGTGAGAACGGCACAGGACTGGATAATCTTTTGTTGTTGTTGTACATAAACTCGATGTGAGTCAGAACGGTCATGAGAATACCTAACAACAAATAATAACAACTGCCTTTATGAGCTTATAATTTAGTAGATTTTTTTTTAATTAGGTCAGTTTTTGTTTTTTTTTTTTTTATGAAGTTGCAATTTTTTCAGAAGAAAAGGTCTTTTAGCTGCTTGTTGCTGTTGTTGTTAAGTGCCATCGAGTCAGTTCCATCCCATAGGAGTCCTCTATAGGGTTTCTGAGAAGTGACTGGTAAGCTTTAACTGCTGACCTTGTGATTCAAACCGACTTTGTAGTCCAGCTCGTTAATCCACAGAGCCACACCAGGATTCCTTTAGCTACTGTTGTTGTTAAGTCCCGTTGAGTCGGTTTTGACCCGTAGAGACCTTATATAGGGTTTCCAAGGAGCAGCTGGTGAACTTGAACCACTGAACTTGCAGTTCAAGCCACTTTGCTGTCTGACACATTAGCCCACAGTGCCACACCAGGACTCCCCTTTAGCTGCAAATAGAATTGTGCATAGGATTATCAATAGCCAAACCTTTTGGTAGTGCATCACCAGACCTTTCTTCAGAGCTGCCCGTGGGAGAATTTGAACCACCAACCTTTTGGTTAACTGACAAGAGTTAACTGTTGACAATACCCAAGGATTTAATAAATATGATTTAAGTGTATGAATTAGCCAATCCTAGTAGCCTTTAGGCAGTCCTGGTGTGGCACTGTGGGCTAATGCGCCAGACTGCAAAGCCGTTTGAACTGCAAGGTCAGCGGTTCAAGCTCACCAGTCGCTCCTCAGAAACCCTGTATAGGGTCGCTCTGGGTCGGATCCAACTCGACAGCACTTAACAACAACAGTTGCCTTTAGATACTTAATGGTGTTGGTTATGTGCCGTGGAGTCGGTTCCATCTAATTGCAACCTGTAAGTGGTTTCCAAGGCTGTAAATCTTTATGGGAGCAGAAAGCCTCATCTTTCTCCTGTGGGACAGTTGGTAGTTTCAAATTGCTGACCTTAAAGTTTGCAGCCCAATGCGTAACCACTACACTACCAGAGCTCCTTTTAGATACTTAAATATTATTTATTAAGTCCTTTGCGTAATGTCAACAGTTAACTTTTGTTAGTTAACCAAAAGGTTTTGGCTGGCTATTGAAAATCCGATGCACAATTTTATTTGCACCGGGACCACCTTGGATTGGAATGAACTCTAAGACAACTACTTTTTTTTCTCATGTGTCAGACCCCTGTTCTAGGTTGCAGAGGTACAATACCGTCATGGAATTTAATAATATTTTTGGATCCTGAGAAAGAAATTCAAGTGAATCTTTTAAAGCGGTTTCTCTTCACTTTGGTCCCAGGCCCTTTGTTACTGAGAAAGGAAACATCTGGTCAGCCTGTCTTTTTCTGAATCAATTTAAGGGAATAAATTCATGTATATTTTTCCACCTTTGGCCTTTTCATTGATGTCATAGATAGATAATGTAGCTATTTCAACAAAAGGCTTGCCTCGGCCAGAAAATATAATTCAACAAACTTTATTTCCTGCTGCAGTTTGTGGCTCACGAAGTAAGGCAGGAAGTGCTACTCACAATGAGCCACAATAGTGTAGTTGTGAAAAGAAGCCTGCTGACCAGTGACCACTTTCTCTCCCAGGGGCCCACACCTACCCAGGGACTGGGAGGCCACAAAGTCTGGCCTCTCAATTCTGGCTTTTATTCACTTTGGAGTTTTCAGAACGGAAGTTCACCCTTAGGAATGGGACTTAAATGCAAATAATTTTGTTGTTATCCATGTGAATCAGACATAAATATTTGATCTTTACTGAAATAAAATAATAAGCATCTTGAAAAAAATTTTTTTTTAATCAGCCTCAACCAAATACAAAGAATAAATTCCTCTTTGGGCTTAAAGAGACTTTGTTAGGGGAAATATTGTAATTCATAGAATTTTAATTACAAGTTGTTGTTGTTGTGACCGTGTATAGGATTTCTGAAGAGCAGTTAAGTGGGTTTGAACTGTTGACCTTGTGGTTCCCAGTCCAGTGCTGATCCTACAGCGCCACACCAGGAATCATACCAGGAGAATGTTGTTGTTACGTGCCGTCGAGTGATTCCGACCCATAGCGACCCTGCATAGCGTTTCCGAGGCTGTAAATCTTTACTTTCTCCCGAAGAACCTCTGGTAGTTTCGAACTGCAGACCTTGAGATTAGCAGCCTGATTCGTAACCACCGCGCTACCAGAGCTCCTATGTTGTTGTTGTTAAGTGCCTTCGAGTCGGTTCCGACCCATAGCGACCCTGTACAGGGTTTCCGAGGTTGTAAGTCTTTACGGGAGTAGAAAGCCTCATCTTTCTCCCGCGGAGCAGCTGGTAGTTTCGAACCGCTGACCTTAGGGTTCGCAGCTCGATTCGTAACCACTACGCTACCAGAACTCCTACCAGAGCTCCTTAGCCCTGGAAATTCTCCAGACCATTGATAAGCGAATTGACTGCTCATCAGAACAACATTGAAGCTTTTGAGAGTCGGGATTCTTTGGCCCCATATACATAGCTAAATCATGTTCTCTGCATTTCAAGTCAATGCCAGCCCATTGGTCCAACCCTCTTATTTAGCCAGGAAGACACCTTACTGGCCAAAGACTGGAAGACTTTTGCTTGAAGTCACACAGTGGAATTGTCAATGGAGATAACACATTCATGAGTATTAACTCAAACATCAGCTTGTTTCTTTATTACTAAAATAATAAAGTAGCAGTGAAGCCCCACGGGAAGCACAGCTGAGCATCTTCTGAATCTTTCTAAGAGGTCAGTAAACTAGGAGCAGAGGCAGAACTGGCAGAAAAACCAGGGAAGAGCGCCACAGAATCCCAAAAGGAAAAGCGGTTGGCAGAGGACCAGCGGATATCTGAGAAGCAACACTGCGCCGTCCGTTTCTGTGGGTCCAGCCGCAGGGTCAGGGTCCAGCCCCTCCCGCTTTCCGGCACAGCCTCCGAGAACTCCCGGAGAACTGAGGAAACGGCGCAAGCATCTCAGTGGCCTCCAGGGCACTGACAAGCTGGAATACAGCAGTGGGAATGGACAGATGGTGTAGCCACGTCAGTACCAGACTCTGTGAAGTATCAGTGACTCACAGCCCTGTCACTCAACTCCAGGCAATGTCAGACATGTAGAGTCAAACAAAGCAGCTGACTTAGTAGAAAAGCTGCACCCAGGAAGACACACCTACGGTTGAAGCTCTTGCAAGTAGCCTCGGGCTGCTCTTTTCTGTTTCAAACCTTCCTGTTGATTCACACTCATAGCAACCAACAGGACACAGCTGTCCTGAGCTACTCCATAGGATTCCCAAGGCCTCAGAAACCCTATGCAACACTTCTTCTCGACCCTGTCTGTGGTCTCTCTGAGTCCGAATGGATGTGATGACAGTGGGTTTGTTTTTGTATGTGTTTTAGAATTTTCATAGAAGCAGATTGTCACATCTTTCTCCCAGAGAGCTATGGGTGTATTAGAACTGCCAACCTTTTGTCTAGCAGCCCAGCAATGAACCACTACACCACTTTCTCCTTTTCTATTTAAGGCAGGTAAACAAAAAGTGGTTGAATGCTTTTCTGCGACCCACCTCAGTGCATCATATCTGGGTTTTTGTTTTCAGTAGGAAAAAAAACAAAACACCACAGCTTAAATTTCTAAGATGGTGTATTTCTTTAAGGAGACCTGGTATGGTTCTGTAGGATAAGTACTGAACTATTAACAGCTCAACCCTGCCAGTCACTCCTTGAAAATCCTATACTCATACAATTGCTGTGAGTCAGAACTGATTCATCGGCACTTAACAACAACAATATATATATATTTGTTGTTGTTGTTAAGTGCCGTCGAGTCGGTTCCGACCCATAGCGACCCTGTACAGGGTTTCTGAGGGTGTGAATCTTTATGGGAGTAGAAAGCCTCATCTTTCTCCCGCAGAGCAGCTGGTAGTTTCGAACCGCTGACCTTAAGGTTCACAGCCCGATTCGTAACCACTACGCTACCAGAGCTCCTTATATATGTATTATTATATATATATTTGTGTTGTTGTTGTTAAGTGCCGTCGAGTCGGTTCCGACCCATAGCGACCCTGTACAGGGTTTCCGAGGGTGTAAATCTTTACGGGAGTAGAAAGCCTCATCTTTCTCCCGCGGAGCAGCTGGTAGTTTCGAACCGCTGACCTTAAGGTTCGCAGCCCGATTCGTAACCACTACACATATATATTTAGGGACATTTAAATACAATTGAAAGAATAATAATTTGCTGTAAATGAGTTCTCCAGCCAAATAGATATTTTCATTGAGTCCCTGAGTGGTACGAAGGGGAGTTCATCTACTAACTTCAAGATTGGAGGTTCAAATCCACCCAGAGGTATGTCAGAAGAAAGGCCTGGTCATCTACTTCTGAAAAATCAGTCTCTGAAAACGTTGTGAAACACTTGAGTAGCCCTGGTTTCCCTCAATGGCAACTGTTGTTTTCATTTCTATTTTTCTTTGTCTATTTTATTGTGTACTGAGTTCTGTTCTAGGTGCTAGAGACCAAAGGAACACACAGTCTGGCTGTCATGGAACTTGAATACTTAGTATAGAAATTGCAAGCATTTGAGTAATAAATGAAACAAAAAAGCAAGATCATGGTCAGCATTTCTCAAGCTGAAAGATGCAATATTGCAGGATTCCATGGGCAAAAGATGATGCCATTTGCCTTGGAGTAAGAGCTTTCTGATATTTATTGGCATCTTCTTATTTCATTGTTTTTAAAACTTCAATTTAATCAAGAAGGAAGGTCTGAGATAAAAAATTGTGGCACCCTAGCAAATAAAAACCCACTGCCATTGGACTGATTCTAACCCATAGCTGCCTTAGAGGACAGTCTGAAACAGCTCCCCAGGGTTTCTGAGATGGTAAATCTTTATGGGAGCAGACAGCCTCAGCATTCTCCTGCAGAGCAGCTGGTGGGTTTGAACAGCTGACCTAGCAATTAGTAGCCCAATGCTTAACCCACTGTGCCAGCAGGGTCCCTAGCAAATAGAAAGAAAGAATTTGGTTAATTTCATTTCGGTTACTTAATCAATTGGAAGAGACCCATACTGGTCCCTATTCCAAAGAAAGATGATCCAGTGGAATACAGAAATTATCAAACAATATCATTTATATCACCTGCAAGTAAAATTTTGCTGAGAGTAATTTAAAATCGTTGCACCAGGACAGCGTGTTAAAATCTTCTTAAAATCACAAAGATTATGAAAATAAAAATTTGGAAAAATCTATGACTCAGAATCAAAATCCACAAACCATTACACTCCATGTTTTCTTTACATTCATGTTCATCTTAAAACAAATCCATGAGCACCAAAATATGACTTTGAGTATATCCCATATGAATTTAGAGACCATCTCAAGAATAGATTAGAGGAATTGGACACTAATAAACAGAGACCAGACAAGTTGTTGATGACATCATTAGTGTCATACATGAAGAAAGCAAAGGGTTATTAAAAAGACAGAAAGGACTAAAATGAATATCAGAAGAGATGCATGTCTAAATTGGATGTCAGAAGTGTACAAAGACCTAGAGGTAGAAAACAACAGCAACAACAAAAAGAAAGAACATGCTCAGCACCACTCAAGCTGAAAGATGCAGTATTGAAGGATTCTGTGGACAAAATATTCAGCAAAACAGGAGGCATCAAAAGAAGATGGAAAGAATATACAGTTACCAAAACCAAAAAGAATTGCTCAATGTTCAACCATTTTAAGAGGCAGAATATGATAAAAAACTGATGTAATAAAAGAAAAATCCCAAACCACACTGAAGCACTGGGGACAAACAAGGCTCCAGAAATTGATAGAATGCCAATTGAAATATTTCAACAAACTAATGCAGCATTGGAGGCACTAATCTTCTATGCCAAGTAATTTGGAAGACAGTTACTTAGTCAACCAATTGGAAGAAACCCATACTGGTTGGTACCTATTCCAAAGAAAGGTGATACAATGGAATACAGAAATTATCAAACAATATCACTGATATCGCCTGTAAGTAGAATTTTGCTGAGAGTAATTTAAAATGGTTGCACCAGTATATCAACAGGAATATGGCAGAAATTCAAGCCAGATTCAGAAGAAGGGTAGATATCATTAACAACATTACTTTCAATGGATAGAAACTGAAAGTTTTCTGTTTGCAAACAGGAACCAGTGAAGGATGCCATTTATCCCTCCTATTCAATATTGTGCTGGAAATCTTAGCGCTGTAAGGCAAGAAAAGGAGATTAAAGGCATCCAAATTGGCAAAGAAGTAAAACTCTATTTGCTTATAATATGATCCCATACATAGAAAATCCCATAGACTCAGCAAGAAAACTATTGGAACTCATTGAAAGATTCAGCAAAATGGCAGGGCACAAGACCAACATACAAAAACCAGTTGGATTCCTTTACACTAAAGAGAGCTCTGGTAAGGAAATTAGGGAAACAATACCATTTACAATAGCCGCCCAAAAGAAGAAATGTGGTTGTTAAGTGTCATTGAGTTGATTCCAACTCATAGTGATGCTGTATAGGGCTTGCAAGGAACAGCTGGTGGGCTTGAACTGTCAAGCATGCAATAAGCAGTCCAATGTCAATCCTACAGCACCACACCAGGATGAAATACTTAGGAATAGAGCTAACAAGAGAAACAAAAGACCTATACAAAGAAAACTATAGTTAAAAAAAAAGAGAGACTTATAAAAATGGAAGAATGTGCTATGCTCATGGATAGAAAGATTTAACATTGTGAAAAAGTCAACACTACACAAAGCTATAGATATAATGTAATCCCAATCCAAATTCCAGCATCATTCTTTAAAGAGATGGAAACTTTGATCACTAACTTTATATGGAATGGAAAGAGACATCGGATAAGCAAAACATTAATTTAGAAGAACGGAGTGGAGACCTCTCATTTCCTGATCTCAAAACCTACAGCCACAGTGGTCAAAACAGCCTGGTATTGGTACAATGAAAACTACATAGGTCAGTGGAACAAAATTGAGAACCCATATGTAAATTCATCCACATACATTCAGCTGATTTTGACAAAGGGCCAAAAACCATTGAATGGGGAAGAGATAGTCTGTTCAACAAATGTGCCTGTAAAACTGAAAATCAATTTTCAGCGAAGTGAAACAAGATCCAAATCTCATACCATGTTAAAAAAACAACTCAATGTGGATTAAATACCTAAATGTAAAACCTAGGACTATAAAGATCATCAGTGAAAAAATAGGGACAAACCTAGGGGCTCTGATACATGGTATTAAACATAACTAAAATCACACAAACAGAAGAAGGTAAAATAGATGACAGGGGCCTCCTAAAATTAGACATTTATGTGCATCAAAAGATTTTAATAAAAGAGTAAAAAGAGAGACCACTGACTGAGGTAAAACTTTTATGCAATGACACATCAGACAAGAGAATAATCTTTAAAATGTATAGAAAACTATACCTTTAGACGAAAAAGACAACTCAATCTAAAAACTGCACAGAGGACATGAACAGACTTCACATAAAAAGACATTCCAGTGGCCAATAAAAAGATGAAGGAATGTTTGTGATCTTAGGCCATTAGTGACATGCAAATCAAAACAACAATGAGACATCATCTCACACCAGCACTGATAGCAAAGTAAATAAAATGGTAATTAATCAACATTGGCAAAGGTTTGAAAAGAAGGGACACTTCTACATTGCTGTTGAGATTGTAAAATATTGCAACCAATGTGCAAAACGGTATGATGTTTCCTCAAAAGTTGGAAATAGCAATACCATATGACCCAGCAATCCCTTTACTTGGTGTATATCCCCAAGAAATAAGAGCCATGGAACAAGTCCATCACAGCACTAGTCACAATAGCAGAAAGATAGAGACAGCCTAAATGCCCATCAGTGGAAGAGTGGGATACTATGTAATGTTGAAGAATAATGATGATTTTCATAACATGCATGAACCTGGAGGATATTATGTTGAGTGAAATTAGTTAATCATAAAAGGACAAATTTTGTATGAGACCATTATTATAAAAACTCAAGAAAAGTTTTTCATGCTAAAAGAACCATTTGACTGATTACCAGGGATGGGAGGGGAGGGAGAGTAGCTGAAAGATGCAATATTGCAGGATTCCATCACTAGAAAGTAGACATGTGTTAAGTTGGGTGATGGGCAGGGCAATATACAAGAGAGAGGTTGGCAGAAGAATAATGAAGACAGGTGAAGACACAGGGAGGAGTGCAAGGTTTATAGGGATAGAGGTAAATACTGCCATATACATAACCCTACAACAGTGTTCTACAGGTAGATACATGGACAGATCCACAGGAGAAATGGGTATGGGAGGGAGAGTAGGTTTAATAGAATATGTGCCACAAACACACCTGTGAATGTGGTGGATCATGTTCTTGTGAAATGTCATTGAGTTGGTTCTGACCCTGAATAGGGTCTCCGAGGAGCAGTTAGTGGGTTTGAACTGCCAATCTTGTAGTTCAACCTGACTTTCTAGTCCAGCACATTATCCTGCAGTGCCACATCATTACTCCATGGTGGAGCATACAGGGGGCAAAATGATGAAAACTTCTTACACATTATCAAACTTATTGAGGCAAGGAGTTGCTCCACAGTCTCAGGGGACATCATGGTCTGTTGCATAACACAGCCCACAAAGACAATGTTCTACATCCTACTCTGGTGAGTAGTCGCTAGGATCTTAAAAGCTCATGAATGGCCATCTAATGTGCAACTATTGGTCTCTCCATGTGTGCAAGAAAGAATGATGAACACTGAAGATGCTTGGAATAAATTAGTCCAATTGACTAATAGAACATGTGAACATCAGTCTCCATCAATCTGAAGCCAGAATGACTAGATGCTGCCTGGCTAGCACTACCAACTGCTCTGAAATGGATCACATTAGAAGGTCCCAGATAGAAAATGTGGAACAAAACTCAAGATTTACACAACAACTACAAAATAAAACCAACTGTACTTACTAGTCAAAAAGAGACTGGAGGAACCCGAGACTTTGGCCCTCAAGTACCCTTCAGGTCTGGAAAGGAATTCACACTTGTGGCCCAATATTCAGCCAAGTGGTAGATAGGTATATAGCGGGGACAACAACACTAGTAAGGTATGTTCACCGTGGATAACCATTCAAGATCAAAGGGGCAACATTGACCTAAAGACAAAGTTGAAAAGGAATGGGAAGTTGAGTGGAATAGAAATAAGAACCACAGTGAGGAAGTGGGATAATTGTTGTTACATGAAGGGGATTGCAATCCTTAAAATGAAAAAAAATATATATGAGTTTTTTAATGTAAAACTGATGATCTTGTTGGTAAACCTTCACTCAGTGCACAATTAAAAAAAAAGGATATCATTGCTGACGTAAGGTACATGTTGGCTGAAAACAGAGACTACCAGAAAGATGTTAACTTGTTTTTTATTGACTATGAAAAGGCATTCAACTGTGTGGATCATAACAAACTATGGATAACATTGCAAAGAATGGGAATTCCAGGAGACTTAATTGTGCTCATGCGGAACCTGCATATAGAACAAGAGGCAGTCATTCACACAGAACAAGGGAATGCTGAGTGATTTCAGATGAGGTTGGACCCTTTCACCATACTTATTCAATCTTTATCCTGAACAAACGATCTGAGAAGCTGAACTATATATGAAGAAAAATGCAGCAACAGAATTAGAGAAAGGTTCATTAACAACCTGGGATAGGCAGATGACACAATCTTGCTTTCTGGAAGCCAAGAGGACTTAAAGCACTTACTAGTGAAGATCGAAGACTACAACCTTCAGTATGAATTACACTTCAGTGTAAACAAAACAAAAATTCTCACAATTGGACCAATAAACAACATCATGATAAATGAAACGATTGAAGCTTTCAAAAATTTCTTTTACTTGAATCCACAATCAACCCTCATGGAAGCATCAGTCAAGAAATCAAACAAGCTATTGCATGGGGCAAGTCTGCAGCAAAAGACCTCTTTAAAGTCTTCAACAGCAAGGATGTCATTTTTAGTCAGATGGTATTTTCCACCATCTCATATGCATGTGTGAAAGCTGGACAATGAATAGGGAAGATGAAGTAATGATTTTAATTATGGTGTTAGCAAAGAAAATTGACTATACTTTAGACAGTCAGAAGGAGAATAAATCTGTTTTGGAGCTAAGGTCGAATTGCTCCTTAGGAGCGGCAATGATGAGACTATATCTCTAGTACTTTGGACATGCCATCAGGAAGGATTTGTTCCTGCGGAAGGACATGATGCTTGGTAAAGTGGAGGGTCAGCGAAAAAGAGGAAGACCCTCAATGAGCTAGACTAACTCAGTGACTGCACAAAGGGCTCAAATGTAACAGTAGGCTCAAATATAACTATTGTGAGGATGTCCAGTACCAGGAAATGTTTGATTCTTCCTTATTCATTGTCTAGCTTATGCATGTATATGAGGTGATTGAAAATACCATGGCTTGAGTCAGGTGCACCTTAGTTCTCAAGGCGATGTCTTTATTCTTTAACATTTTAAAGAGGTTTGGGGGGACAGATTTGCCCAATGCAATATGTTGTTTGATTTCTTGACTTGCTTCTGTAAGGATTGATTATAGCTCTAAGTAATATTAAATCCTTCATGCTTTTATAGCTACCCCATTTTTGATTGCCAATGTCTAAATTGGTCATCCCTATCAACCCAGTACACTTAGGAGGCAAGCTTGTTCCTGATATGAAGAATCTCCCACCATTCCAGTTGGAAATTTTAACAACTGCATCTATAAACATAAGTCCAGTTCATCAAATGCTTGAAAGTCAAAATTCCATAAAAACACTCAACAAAGTAGTAATTGAAGGGAAATTCCTCAACATAATTAAGAGCATGTATACAAAACCAACAGCCAACATCACTCTCAATGGAGAGAAACTGAAAGCCTTCCCTTTGTGAACAGGAACCAAACAAGGATGCCATTTAGAACCACTCCTACTCAATATTGTTGGAAGCCTTAGCCAGAGCTATAAGGCAAGAAAGGGAAATTAAAGGCATCTAAGGAGCTCTGGTAGTGTAGTGGTTACGAATCGGGCTGCGAACCTTAAGGTAAGCGGTTCGAAACTACCAGCCGCTCCGCGGGAGAAAGATGAGGCTTTCTACTCCCGTAAAGATTTACACCCTTGGAAACCCTGTACAGGGTCGCTATGGGTTGGAACTGACTCGACGGCACTTAACAACAACAACAACAAGTTGGAAAAGGAAAAAGTAAAATTCTCTCAATTTGAAGATGACATGGTCCTATATAAAGAAAATTCCAAAGATTCAGAAAAAAATATTATTGGAACTCATTGGAAGATTTAGCAAAGTGGCAGGGTACAAGATAAATACACAAAAATCAGTTATATTTCTCTATACTAATAAAAACAGCTCTGAAAAGGAGATTAGGGCCTTTCAACCAGAGCCACCATCTTGCAGTAATCCACTAAGATGAGGAACACAAAGGGAAAGAGGCAGGGCACCCACTATCTGTTCTCCAGGCCTTGCAGAAAACATGGGGTCACTCCTTTGGCCACACACATGTGAATCTACAAGAAAGGTGGTATTGTGGACGTCAAGGGAATGGGCACAGTTCAAAAAGGCATGCCCCACAAATGTTACCACAGCAAAACCGGAAGAGTCTGCAATGTGACCCAGCATGCTGTTGGCATTGTTGTGAACAAGCAAGTCAAGGGCAAGATCCTTGCCAAGAGAATTAATGTGTGCATTGAGCATATTAAGCACTCTAAGAGTAAAGATAGCTTCCTGAAGTGAGTGAAAGAAAATGATTAGAAAGAGAAGGAAGCCAAAAAGAAAGGTATCTGGGTTCAACCAAACTAACTCAACATGGATTAAAGACATAATTGAAATCTCAGAACTATAAAGATCATCAATGAAAAAAATAGAGACAAACAGGGCCTCTAATACATGGCATGCATAGACTATCAAACATTGGGGAAAACTCATAAACAGTAGAAAACAAAATAGATGACTGCAACATACTAAAAATGAGAAACTTGTGTGTATCAAAAAATTACACCAAAAGAGTAAAAAAGGAACCCACAGACTGGGAAAATTTTTTTTGACAACACATCAGACAAGGGACTAATCTCAAGTTTATAGGAAATGACAAAACCTCTACAAGAAAACAAACACCAATTTAAAAAATGGTCACAGGACATGAACAGATACTTCACCAAAAAAGACATTCAGACAACCAACAAACATATGAAGAAATGGTCTTGATCATTAGCTGTTGGTAGTGGTGGTGTGCCACCACATTGGTTCTGACTCACACCAACCCTGTTTAGGGTTTTTGAGGCTATAAATCTTTATGGGAACAGAAAGCCTCATCTTTCTCCCATGGAATGGCTGGTAGTTTTGAACTGCTGACCACGAAATTAGCAGCCCAACTTGTAACCACTATACTACCAGAACTCCTTGATGGTGGTATGCCGTGGAGTCAGTTC
The DNA here is from genome assembly GCF_000296735.1 of Chrysochloris asiatica. NCBI lineage: Eukaryota > Metazoa > Chordata > Mammalia > Afrosoricida > Chrysochloridae > Chrysochloris > Chrysochloris asiatica. Next base: position 7,335,365 of record NW_006408682.1, read on the forward strand.
TGACTCATAACGACCCTGTACAAGGTTTCTGAGGCTGTAAATCATTATGGGAGCAGAAAGCCTCATCATTCTCCTGAGGAACAGCTGGTAGTCTCAAACTGCTGACCTTAAGCTTCACAGCCAGATTCGTAAGCGCTATGCTACCAGAGCTCCTTACCAGAACTCCTTGTTGTTGTTGTTGTTGTTGTTGTTGTTGTTGTTGTTAGGTGCCATGGAGTCAGTACCAACTCATAGCAACCCTATGCACAACAGAATGAATCACTGCCCAATCCTGGGCTAATCTCACTATTGTTGCCACGCTTGAGTCCATCGATGCTGCCACCTGGCCAATCCATCTCATTGGGGGTCTTTCTCTTTTCTCTGACCCTCCACCCTACCAAACATGATCTCCTTCTCCAGCGACTGGTCCCTCCTGACAATATGTCCAAAGTATGAGAGATAAAGTTTAGCCATCCTGGCCTCCAAGGAGCACTCTGGCTGCACTTATTCCAACCACATCTGTTTGTTCTTTTGACAGCCCATGGCACTTTCAGTATTCTCCTCCAACACCATAACTCAAATGTGTCAATTCTTCTACAGTCTTACTTATTTGCTGTCCAGCTTTCGCATGCAGATGAAGTTATTGAAAATACCATGGTCAGGCACACCTTAGTCCTCAAGCTGACATCTTTGCTCTTCAACACTTTTAAAAGGTCTTGTGCAGCAGATTTGCCTAATGCAATACGTTGTTTGACGGCTGCTTCTGTGAGTACTGATAGTTGATCCAAGAAGAATGAAGTCCTTAGAGAGATACAAATCAACAATAATGAGAAGCCATGTTACACCAACATTAACAGAGAAGTTTAAAAAAAAAGCAGAAACCAACAAATGATGGCAAGGGTGTGGAGGGACTGGGACTCTCCTACATTGCTTGTGGGACTGTAAAATGGTTCAATCACTCTGGAAAATGGTATGGGGCTTCCTCAGAAAGTTGAAAATAGAAATATCTGATGATCTAGCAATTCTTCTGCTTGGTATATATCCACAAGAAATACTAGCCAGAACTATGAACACCAAGGTTCATCACAACATTATTCACAATAACAAAAAGATGGAGACAACGTAAATGCCTGTCAATGGAAGAATGGATAAACTAACTTTGGTACATACATACAACGGAATACTATGCGTTCTTGAAGAATAACAATGAAGCTGCAAAACCCCTCATAACATGAATGAACTGAGTACATTATGCTGAGTAAAATTAATCAATCACAAAATGACAAATATTGCATGAGACCAGTATAGTAAAATTGGAAGAAAATATTGCCATTCTAAAAAAAAATTAAATTATTTAATGATTACCACGGTGGTTCAAGCTCACCAGCTGCTCCTTGGAAACCCTATACAGGGTCGCTATGAGTCAGAATTGACTCGACTGACGCACTTAACAACAACAATAGGGGTGGGAGGAAGGAGAGAGTAATTCACAGGATAGGGGTAGACACATGATAGCTCAGGTGACAGGGAAGGTAATATACAAGGAGGGGTAGGGTGGTAGATAAACAATGAAGATAGGGGAAGATTTAGAAATGTATGCATGGGCTGAATGGAATACAGGTAAATAGTGATGTATACACAACCTTGAAACAATAGTGCTGAGTGATACAGGGATGGAGACATATTCTGAATGGGTAAAGGAAGGGCAAAACATGTTTAGGGGCTTGACTGTCTTGTGGATATTGGTTTCTCCTGCCTACTATTGTAAAACAGACATTTTAAGTGTGATAGAAATGAATATTAAGGAGAATTAGAATTTGCCCAGGGAAAATAGGCTTATTCAGTCTTTGTGATGTGTAGAGCCTTAGGTGGGACCCTGAGCCCCATCCGGAACCTTCTGAGATGGGACATTCCCACTTGAAAAGATATGCAGACTCACCCAGAATAGCCAGAAGAGCAGAAGATACTTTTTGAAAGAAAGACCAGCAGAAAATAAGCAGACTGTTTGGCTGTTAAAATGTAAAGCAAGCTATTTGCCTTGGAGCCTTCAAGGCAAAAAAAGTCAACCCATCAGGGAAAACCCCCTTGTAATACTGAAACTCGAAGGGAATCCAAGAGCAGTCTAGTATGCTCACTGGTGACCACCCTGGTTTGTTTGTGAGTGAAAAAGGAGGAAATGCAGCAAAGAAGACATGGGCTGAGTCTGGCCAGGTTCCATTGACACCTGTTGATCCTGAGATGAGAGAGAGACAAGGAAGGACTGGCTGATCTGAAGTTTAAGGGAGATGTGTGAACTCCCAAGCCCCTGGACACTGAATAACCTAGCCACTGGGAGCTAGAGCTGAAAGTGAAGCAGCCGGGTGGTCTGAAGTGTGGAGAGGCATGTGTAGACTTCGAAACTAGTACCCATTTTACCTAGCTTGGATGGCTAGCTGATCAGAAGTCAATCAGATGAAGATGAAGAAGTTTGATATTGTGAGCAAACATAAATTGCTACAATCTGATGAACTGGACCTGTGCTTATGGATGCAGTTGCTCAAAATTCCAACAGAAATGACAGGATTCTTCATATCAAGCATCAAACTTGTTTCCTCAGTGCACTGGGTTGATAGGGATGTGCAATCTAGACATCTGCCTATCAAAAATGGGGGGATTATAAAGGTACAAAGTGGCTGATTTACAAGCTTTCATGAGTGTGCTTAGTTTCAGATAACGGGGCTAAGTAGAACCCCCAGTGAATATTCTTCCTCTTTTCCAGATGAAGCTGGTGAAAGGGGTTGGGAATGATGGTGATAGGACTTTATGATTCAGTTGTGAGTAATTGTTGGCAGAACTAGTCACGATTGCCACAACTGTAATTGTATAAGATGTGTAATTAAAAGGGAGGGGTAGTTCATTTTTCATTTCAGGAACTGAGGACCACAGGACCATCAGGAAAAAAGAACATGAGTGGAGCGTGAGACCTACCCAGAAAAGTGGGGACAGCAGAAACAGTAGCAGAGGCGATGGCATATAGATAGAGAGAGAGAGACAGAGAGATCAGCTGAGGACTATATAGGTCCATTGGTTGAGAAAGGTTGTGTGCCTGAGGGCAAAAAAACTGGCTTGCAAAATGTGCCCTTTGTATATTTAAATGAATGTATATTTTTTGTTTTGTATGTGTACATCAGGAAAAAAAATGACTTGCACATGATATCAACTATAGTTTTCTACGATTTGCACACACAGGAAAAAAGAAACTTAAAAAGGCAAACAGTCTGCTTTATTTTAAAGGTCTTTCCTTCAATAAGAATCTTCTGTTCTCCCAGCAGTTCTGGGTTGATCTGCAAGTCTTTTCAAATGCAAATGTCCTCACTCTGAAGGTTCTGGGAGTGGCTCAGGGTTCCATTTAGGATATTATACTCTTCATTGTTGTTATTCTCAGCTGTGTGGAGTCCACTCTTAGTGACCCTTTATAGAAAGAAGCGCTGGCTGTTCCTGAAATGTCTTAACAATTGTTATGCTTGAAACCATTGTTGCTGTCTTTGTGTCCTTCCATCTTCTTGGGGTTGTCCTCTTTATTGCTAGCCCTTCACTTTACCAATTATGTCTTTCCCCAGGGACTGGTCTCTACTTATTACATGTCCAAAGAACAAGAATTCCAGCTTCTAAGGAACATTTTGGCATTCCAAGATACATTCAATATTCTTCACTTACACCATAATTCAAATGCCTCCATTCTTCTGTGGTCTTCCTTATTCATTGTCCAACTTTCACTGGCATATGAATTGATTGAAAATACCATGACTTGGGTCAGGAGTAATTTAGTCTTGACATCTTTGCTCTTTAACATTTTAAATAGGTCTTCTACAGCAGATTTGCCTAATGCAAATATATCATTTAATTTCTTGATTGCTGCTTCCATGAGTGTTAACTGTGGATCCAAGCAAAATGAAATCTTGGACAACTTCAATCTTTTCTTTGTTTATCATGATGCTATTTATTGACTAAGTTGTGAAGACCTTTGTTTTCTTTACATTGAGGTGCAATCCATACAGAAGTCTTTGCTCTTCAGTAAGCATTTTAAGCCTGCTTTGTTTTCAGCCAGCAAGGTTCATGATCTGCATATCAGAGGTTGTTAATGAGTCTTCCTCTAATCCTCATGCCACGTTCTTCTTCATGTTTTCCAGCTTCTTGGATTATTTGTTCAGTGTATAGATTGAGTAAATATGGTAAAACGATACAACACTGACACACACCTTTCCTGATTTTAAACCGTTCAGCATCCCCTTGTTCTGATGTAAAGACTGCCTCTTAGTCTATGTACAGGTTCCTTATGAGCACAATTAACTATTCTGTATTACCCATTCTTTACAATGTTATTCATACTTTGTTATGACCCACAAGCCAAATGTCTTGGCATAGACAATAAAGCACAAGTAAACACCTTTCTGGTATTCTTTGCTGTTAGTCAAGATCCATCTAATGTCAAGAATGATATCCCTATATCGTGTCCTCTTCTGAATCATCTTGAATTTCTGGCAGTTTCTTGTTGATGTGTTGCCACAACCATTTATGAATTCTTTCCAGCAAAATTTTGCTTGTATATGATATTAATTATTGCTTGTATATGATATTAATTATATTGTTAGATGATCTCCACATTCCATTGGGTCAGTTTTTTTTTGGAATTGGCAGAAATATAGATCTTTTCCAATGAGTTAGTCAGGTAGCTGTCTTTCAAATTTCTTAGCATAGAAGAGTGAGTGTTTCCATTGCTTCATTACTTTGTTGCAAGACTTCAGTTTGTATGTCATCAATTCCTAGAGTCTTGCTTTTTGCCAATGCCTTCAATATAGCTTGGACTTCTTCTTTCAGTATCAACAATTCTTGATTATATGCTACATTTTGAAATAGTTAGGTAATGACCAATTTTTTGGTACAGTGACTCTGCATTCCTTCCATCTTCTTTTGATGCTTCCTGTAACACTCAATATTTTGTTCATAGCATCTTTCAATATTGCAAGTTGAGGTTTTTTTAATTTTCCTCAGTTTTTTTCAGTATGAGAAATGCTGAACACATTCTTCCCTTTTGGTTTACTAACTCCGGGTCACTGCACATTTTATTATAATACTTTATTTTTTTCCTCATGCTGCCCTTTGGAATTTGCTATTCATTTCTTAGACTTCCTTGTTTCTTCCAGTCCTTTTAGCTTCTCTACACTCCAGAGCAACTTTTAGAGTCTTTCCTGACATTCATTTTGGTCGTTTCTTTCTTTCCTGACTTCTTAAAGACCTTTTGTTTTCTTCATGTATGATGTTCTTGAGATCATCTTACAACCCTTCTGGTCTTCGGTGATTAGTATCTAATGCCCCAAATCTGTTCTTGTGGTAGCCTCTAAATTCAGAAGGGGTATATTCAAAGTCATATTTTGGCTTGTGTTTTAATTTTCTTCAGCTGCAACTTGACCTTGCATATGAGCAATTGATGATGTGTTGCGCAATCAGCCCTTTACCTTGTTTTGGCTGATTTAAGCTTTTCCATATTCATTTCCCACAGATGTAGTCAGTTTTATTCCTATGTATTTCATCTGTCGAAAAAGGGCATTTGCAATAAATCAGCCATTGTTCTTGCAAAACTTTCTAATATTATCTCCAACATAATTTCTATCTCCAACGCCATAGTTCCAACTACTGAACCTTTCTCTTTGTTTTCAACTTTCTCCTTCCAGTCGCTAGTAATTATCAATGCATCTTGATGGCATATTTAATCAATTTCAGACTGCAGAATTTGGTAGAATTCTTCAATTTTAGCATCACTGGCTTTGCTAATACGAAAATTTTAATAATAGCATCAAGTGGACTTCTTTGTAGTCATATGGATATTATCCTATGAACAGACAGCATTGTATTTCAAAACAAATCATGACATGCTTTTTTTGATGATGCAGGCAATGCTATTCCTCTTCAATTTGTCATTCCTGGCATGGAAAACCATGTGACTGTCCAATTCACAATGCTAGTATGTTTCACCTCACCAATGCCTAGGATATTCGTCTGTAAGTGTTCTGTTTTATTTCTGATGACTTCCAAGATTCATACTGCATACATTCCAGTTATCAATGGATGTTTGCAACTGTTTCTTATCATTTTGAGTTGTACCACATTTGCAAATGAATGTCCCAAAAGGTTTACTCCATCCACACATCATTGAGTTCAACTCTACTTTGATTCATATTCTGAGTCGTAACCTGAGGGACATACCTTCTGGCACCATATCAATGTTCCCCTGCTAGTCAGAAGGATTTCAGTGGCAAACACTTCAGAAGTGGTTCACCTCTTCTCCTTTCTTATCTGTCTGGAATCTTCACCAAAATCTGTTCACCATGGGTAACCAGACTAGTATTAAAAATACCAGTGGCATATAGTCCAGCATCAAAACAACAGAGAAGCCATCACAGTAGGACAAACTGACAGAGTGGTGGGCTAACAATGATAATGGAAGTTTTTTTTAAAAAATTGATAGTGGTGGTGATTATAATAGAACCAGAACTTTGGTTTTGTTGCATAATCTCCTCTCTTCTTTCAATCCCCCAAATTCTGAACTATGTCTGAATTTCCTAAGAATAATGTTAAAGTAGCCTCACATTTTTTGTTTATTTGTTACTATTAAACTGGAATACAGTAGAGTATCATGAAAAAGTGCAAGTCCTTAGAAGCCAGGAGAGCATATAAATTGATTCCAGTACTTAACCGGAAGTACAACAGTGGTCTAATCATTCATTACATGTCTAAGCCAGAGTTTCTCATGCTCTCATTGATAAAAGATCAGCCTTCCCTTCTTGTCTTTCTCTTCATTTTTTCCTTGTTGCTGTTGTTAGGTGCCATCCAGTTGGTGCCGACTCATAACAACCTTATGCACAGCAGAACGAAATACTGCCCGGTCCTGGGCTAACCTCACTATTATTGCCCATTGATGCTGCCACTTGGCCAATCCATTTCGCTAGGGGTCTTCCTCTTTTTCTCTGACCCTCCACCTTACTAAACATGATATTCTTCTCCAGTGACTTGTCCCGCCTGACAATATGCCTGAAGTATGAGAGATGAAGTTTGGCCATTTTGGCTTCCAAGGAGCACTCTGGCTCTACTTCTTCCAACACAGATCTGTTGGTTCTATGGGCAGCCCATTCTTTCCTTACTTCCTTTTTTTAAAAAATCTCCAATCTATAGTGAACCAGTATTTTTTCAAATATATGTATATATCCACAATGTCACTTTGCAATAAAAGTTCCTAAATGCTAACAATTTCTATTCTAACCTCATTGAAGGCTGTTAATTATTTACAGACTAGTTCTGGCCCATGGACCACATTGTAGAGTACCACTGCTCTAAGTTTCCCTTTTCCTGATGGTGCTATGGGTTAGGTGTTGGGCTGCTAACCACAAGGTCCAGAGTTCAAACCCACCAGCCACTCCTCAAAAGAAAGATGCAACTGTCTGCTCCTATAAAGATTTTGAAATCTCTGAAACTCTACATAAGTTTGCTGTATAGTAAGGGTTCTGTGTCAACTTGTCTAAGCCAGGATTTCCAGTGGTTTAGCAGTTGAGATGTGCTTATTCCCATGATGATGAAACCTTATACAAGCATAGTTCACTCTATGATGATTGGTTATGAGCAGCCAATCAGTTGACAGGATGTTTCCTTGGGGGTGTGGCCTGCTCCCAATATAATGAACATGCAGGAAAGGCTCTCTCTCTTCACTGGGAATCTGGGACTTTATAATTGTAGGCTATTGCCTTGATAATGAACTTCTCTACATATGTGTGTGTGTGTGTATGTATATATATATACACACACATACGTATATATGTCTCAATGGTTTTGCTTTTCTAGAAAAGACAGTCGCTATGAGTTGGAACCAAATCAAGTAGCAGTGGGATATTGGGTTAGAAATAGATATGTCAAATATTTGTGACTTGAATTCTGTGCTAGGTTAATTTTTCTCATCCTTCTTCGAGTAGCTTTATTGCTTACTGTGAATTTCATCTCAGCAGACATATCACACAACTCCTGTTTTATGATGGAGTTTTTCAGTGGGCTAGCCAGGTCACATAATGAGTAATGCCTAAGGTCAGTACTCTCTGAACTGCCAGCCTGCTAGTCCAAGCATTGGGTTTTGCTCAGAATAAGCATGACCTTAGAACACTGCTAAAAATAAGCAATATAGACATTGATATGCCTGGCTAAAAGAAGTGGGTGTATTAAGGATTTCAGTTGTGACTCACAAGTTAAATTGCCCAGTTTATCAAAGGAAAACAATGCTAAATGAGCATGTTTAATAACTGGGAATTATTCTCTTCGTGGCAACATCCATTTGATTTCAGGCGTTGGATGAATAGAAATTCCAAAGGGGATCAGGGGTGGAAGGAGTGATGTCTAGTAAAGATACCCATCAGGAAAATTCATAAACTCTACAAGAGGACTTCAACAGTTCAAGGAAAAACCCCCACTATGTTTCATTCCTTTTGGTCATGCATTCTTTGAACCTCCATCATACAGTAATGGGATCATTAGGAAGGAAACTGAATCACAGTGGCAGTTGTCAGCGCTTTTGAAACACTATTAAAAGGTTCAGTGAACGCTCTAGTATAGTGTTCAAATCTTGGTACTGTCATGAAACAGGGTGAGGTTCCTTGCTGATGTTATTTAATTAACCTGGCACAAGCTGAAACGGAAGCACCAACAAACATGAAAAAAAGGAAGATGACACACATCTCTATGATCTGTCTGTTAACTCTGCTTTCAGGAATATCCTCACAATTATGAAGAAAAGTGAAAATATCAGTTGAGGCATGCTTAAAATCTCAGGCTAAACATATTATCAGAGTCTAGATTTATAACAAATTTAAGTTTATATTAATCTAATCCAATACCCAAACCAAATGCACTGCCATTGAGTCAATTCCAACTCATCAACTCATAGCATTTTTTTTCCCATCCATGACCTTCACATTTGTTATTTATTCACATTCTTTTTTTTTTTTTTTAAATTAAATGTTTTTATTTTGCATTGAGTGAAAGTTTACAGGGCACATCATCAGCTTCACATTCAACCATTCATATAGCTTGTTTCATTACATTATTATCCCCGCTATATATCATCAGTTTACAGTGTTTCTCTCTATCCTCTTTAGCTTTTTTTTTTTTTTTTTTGGATGGGGGGGGGACTTGGCTTATTGGAATTTACAGTCTCGGCATTTAGGGGAGAGGTTTTTACATTTGTCTGTGGATATCCAGGGCTCACGTATGAGATTACTAACAAGCATTACTGAATAATCAGATGAGGGACAGTTTGTTATGTCTACTAGGTGGCTAGAGTGTGATCCTCAGAGCCTATGGTTTGGACGGTCAACAACGCTTGGGCCCACAGGGGCTTGGCCTCCTGACCGGGTCTGTGCTGTCTGCATCTGAGTCCTCCTTATTTATTGATTGTTTAAGGGACGCTGCCTGTCTTAGGTGGTCAGTGCGAATTCCTCAGTCTTACCAGTCATTGAGACTCATTGCAGCATGGCAATGTCTCTGTCCCAAGTAGCCGAGGTTCCACGTGATCCTTACCCGTCTCTGGCCACACGTCCAGCATAAACAGCCGCCATCCGAGGAAGGCAGGGAGGGAGGAGATCAGCTGGGGACCCCATGCGCCTGACGTTGCCGGCCCACCACCTGCTCTAAGGTGACCAAGCAGGATCACTATGCTGAGGTTCAATCCAGTTCCTAGGGGATCCTATTCTCTAGCATGGGTACCAAATGGGTAGCCACGCAGTGTTCACTTTGAGTATTACTTATATCATAAATTTGAGCGTGTAGCTGATGAATATCCCCAGACAAGTGTATATTGTTCCACAACCTCCTAAAATGCTGTTGGATTAAGTTCCAATTAATTTCTGGGTTACTGAAAGATAACACAAATCTACTTATACCTTGGGTAACCTTAGCTGGGAGTGTAGTCTGGATATATTGGGTCTTATTTCCCTTAAGCGGTCTTCCTTTCTCTAAAGCATTTAGCCTGTTTTGTGAGCCTTTGTCTAGTTACTCTCAGATCATATGAGCGAGACTAATGTCCCTAGACATTTGATTTACACGATGGGCAGGGCAAAAAAAGGTAACAATTTCTGTTTGCGCAGTGATTCTTGACCTGAGAGCAAAGGCACATGGCACGTTTGAGGGCTAGGCACTGCAATGCTTTGCCTAGCTTCTGAAAACTTTAACAGGGGATAAAGCCTATGATGGTTGATGGACGATTGCAAAATCAGTAACATCTATTAACTCCCCATTCCCCATGCCCGACAAGCAAAACAGCAGAATGTCTCTGGGGTTTATCCAGTTCCCCAAGGATTAAACAGTTCTTAAAGTCTTCTCTGCTGTATAGCATTTTTTTTTTTTTAAGTGTTTAGTGTGAATTGAGTGATCGTTTACATGTGAAAACATCAGTTTTTATACTCATTGGTTCATTGCAATGATTACAATCACCTCCAGCATCATCATTCAACAGTATTTGCTTCTATTCCTTCTGTCGTGTTTGTTTTTGGGGGGATGTTCACAAAAACACTCAGGAATATATAATCATTTAAACAACTAAAGGGCATATTCTGCAAGACTGCCTTCTAGCCGCCAGCACACAGCCTTTCTCTTCTCATGGGTCTGGAGTCCTCAGCTGCTCTCTCTCTCCATGTCCTCATCTCTGCCTCCATCTCTGGTGTCGCTGATTCTCTGGATAGGGTCCCACATTCCACTCAGGCTCTTCTCTCTTGATGGTCCTAGGGTCCTGTGTCCTGGACTGTAGGATTAACTACTCCCTCTTTTTGTTACAAAATTTCTACCTTTACTCATAGCATTCTTATGTGGGCTTTTGGAGACTGTAAATCTTTATGGGAGCAAATAGCCTTATCTTTCTCCCTTGAAGAAGCTGGCTGGGGGGTTTGAACCACTGACCTTCTGTTTAATAGCTCAATGCCTAACCCACAGAACCAACTGGGCTTCCTGAGTAAATTCTGAAAACACTTTCCATAGATTATTTATATCATATAACAAAAAATCCTAATGTAAGATATCAGACTAGGCAAACACTACACAGACCCTCTACAACAAAAATGAGACAGTAAGTGAAACTGATATGAATGATAATCTTGAAACCCTAAAATTCAGAGGAAAGGACAGAAAAGTGGATTGAATGCTGATAGGAGAAGAATCGGAACAGACGTGCTGAGGGAGAAGACGGGTGAACTGCTGGCTGGCCTGACTCAACTCAGCCTTTTGCACTTTTGCAAGCAGCATTCGATTGAGACAGCAGCCTGACAACACAAACACATGCCAGTGCTAGCTATAAGAAAGGTGAGGTCCTACTGATGACTAAAAGTGTGGCCAGACCCCACCTTCACCCACCGAACAGTCAGTGATATCCCGCCCTACACAACCTCACCTCTGTCTGTGTTCCAAGACAAGCTCTTATGGATTGGTCTCTGGGGGCACCACCTGTAATCAGGAGGTACCTGAACACCACCTTGTCAGACAAGCAAAATGCGAAATGTGGCTCCCAACCACCCTTGGGAGGCCAAGAACTCATTCCATGATCAGCTGCCCTATACCCAGCTGCTCTCTGTGACAGGAAGAGTTTATTCCAAGAATAAGCACCATGATCTTAACCACCTTCTAAACCTTCACAAAAGGAGCTCTGGTAGCGTAGCGGTTATGAATTGGGCTGCGAATTCTCCAGCTGTTCCACCAGAGAAAGGTGAGGCTTTCTGCTCCCGTAAAGATTTACAGCCATGGAAACCCTGTCCAGGGTCACTATGAGTCAGAACCGACTCCATGGCACATAACAACAACAACAAGCCCTCACAAACTACTTTTGGATCAGGTGTCCTAACCCCAGACCACAGCTAGGCCTGAAAGAACTCCATCTAGGACTAAGCATCCCAGTCCCTCATCCCTATCCCTACCTACCCCTCCACCCACCTTGTTGGATGGTGCTGACCCAGTTTCCTGTCTCTGGGTCCCTCTCCTGTCCAACTTTTTTCCTTTGTTTATTTTCTATTCTCTTTTCTCTTCCCTTGTTCTTTAGCCTTTCTTTCTCTGCTATTCTTTTTCATTCTTTTGCTGTTTCTCTTTTCTTTAATCCCTTCTCTCTGTATTTTTAATCGTTTCTTTTAGTTTTTTTCTTTGCAATTCTCTCTGTTTTCTCTTACCCACTCACTAGTGTACACATTGTAGCTTGTCTTTCTCCTTTTTCCTTTTCTGTTATTAAATTCTTTTTTGTTGCTGATGTTGCCTATTTCTCCTGTTTGTTTTGTTGTTTTTGTTGGTGCTTTGCTGCTGTTTGTTTGTTTCTCTCTCTCTCTCTCTCTTATTTTTTATCCCACCCAACAGAATACGGCCTCGTCTCACACAGACCTCCTGCAACCTACATACTGTGTGAGGGCCACTCCCCGCCCTGAATCACTTATCATCAAAAGACTGTAGTCAGCACCAGCCATACTTTCCCTCAACTGTACCCCATGAACAGCAAACAGATCTCTGCACACACTCACATTCTCTATCCCACTCACCAGGAGACAAAAGCATCAGTGAAAAACACAACAATACCACAATGTCTTAGAAAAAAAAGAAAAGGCAATTTCAGTTCATATTGAAAAAACAAGACAGGATTGGCTCAAAGAAGTGTCCAAAATACAGAGCTATAAGACTTTTTAAAAGAAGAAATGAAATACAAATTCAGAAGAGTAGTATTTAGGTACCTTCAGCAGACTGAGAGAGAGATCAAGAAAGATCAAGACAAAAATCAAGGAAAACTCTACAAGAACAAAAGAACAAAAGAAATGAAAAATTAGAGACCATACAATAACAGCAAATAGAAATTGTTTAAATGAAGACAAGGATTTCAGAAATAGCTAATACACTGAAAGAACAAAGGAATATAATTGAATCAGTGGCTCGCTGAATTACTGAGCTTGAAGACAAATCTCACAATACTAATCTGCTAGAGGAACAATTGGGAAAAAGAAGGGAAAACTCTGAAGAAAGCCTAAGAATTGTGTAGGACACCATTAAGAGGAATAATTCTATGTGATTCAGAATTCCAGAACATGAAGAGACCAAAGGAAAAAAAAAAAGCATAGATAAGGATGCCAAAGATTTGTTGGAAGAAAACTTTCCAAACATCATGATAGATGAGACAATATGCATACATTCAAGAAGTTTAATGAACTCCAAACAGGATAGACTCCAAAAGCAAATCACCAAGACATACCATGATTAAACTTTCCAAAACTGAAGGCAAGGAAAGAATTCTGAGAGCAGCTCTGGAAAATGAAAAATTATCTACAAAGAAAATACAGTAAGACTAAGTTATGATTTCTCAACTGAAACCATGGAAGCAAGAACGCCATGGGATACATATATAAAACTCTGAAAGGAAAATTGCCAACCAAGAATAAGTCATATACCCGGCAAAATTATCCCTTAAATATGATAGCAAAATAAGAATGTTTCCAGATAAACAAAAATTAAAGGAATTTGGCAACACCAGACCAAGATTACAAGAAATATTAAAAGGAGTTCTTTGTACAGAGAACCAACATGGACAACCACCTGAGATTAATATATAGTACAAAACCACTCAGACATACCCACATGTCGATTCTCACTCATAGTGACCCTATAGAGGTTTGCTGAGACTGTAAATCTTCATGGGAGCAGGTAGCCTCATCTTTGTCCTGGAGAACAGCTGGTGGGTTTGAACTGCTAGCCTTCATGTTAACAGTCCAGTATGTCTCTTCAGTGCCACCTGATATAGAGCTATCCAAAGGAAAGCAAACCTACAAGACTGGAGGCAGTGAACCAGAGATAACAATTTGTAACAAAAACAATTAAAAGCAAAAAGAGGGAATAATGTAGTTATAGTACTTCCAAATGGAAATCCATATAGATTTCAGAATAGAACAGACTGTTTTAAACTTGGGAAGAAATGTATACACAATTTTACTTGGGTGAAGGGAAAGGCAATATACAATAAGAGGGAGGTTGACAAAAATGATGGAGGCGGAAGACACTGGGAGGAGAGCAAGAGTTAAAGGCTACAGAGACAAATACTGCTTTCTACAAAAGCATGCAATAACCATGATCTACACATCGATCCATGAATAGACATGCAGGCTGAACAGATATGGGAGGGAGAATGGAAGTATACCCACAAATAAATACACAGGTTTACAGAGGATAGTTTTACTAGCCTAAGGAAGATTGTTGAAGAATTGATGCATTTGAGTTATGGTGTTGGAGAAGAATACTGAAAAAGCCATGGACAAACAAATGTGTCTTGAAAGAAGTAAAGCCAGAATGCTTCTTAGAAGCAAGGATATCCAGACTTTGTCTTTCATACTTTGAACATATTATCAGGAGGGACCAGTCCCTGGTGAAGAACATCATGCTTGGTAAAGTGAAGGGTCAGCGAAAAAGAGAAGGTAGAATTGGCAGAGTGATCTCAGCAATAGGCTCAAATGTCACAACAATTACAAGGACGATACAGGACCTGGTAGTGTTCTTTTGTGTTGTGCGTAAGATTGCTACATCATAACCAGTTCAATGGCACCTAACATCAGTAGTAACTAATATATTTGATTTTAAAGCTATGCATCTAAAAAGAAATATTTCCTGTAGAATTAATCAGTAGGGCATAACTGGCCCAGCTTTTGAAATAAGCATTTTGCTTAATGGGGGAAAAAAAATAAGTTGGGAACAAACTAACAAATAAATAATTACAAGGGACATACAGGTATAACCACAGATAATGTGGGGGTCATGCTTGGCTCTGTTTCAAACAAACCTACTGCTTAAAAGACATTTTTATGAGGCCAAGCGAACAAAAACAACCTTCCGTGGTCATTCAGACAGTTCCCATTCATGGCCACACCATGTGTTAGTATATCAAAGCACTCCGTAGCCCTTTTCTTGGCTGTAATCTTACGTAAGCAGATCTCCAGGACTTCCTTCACCAATGTTGCTGGGCAAGTTTGAACTGCCAACCATTCAGTTAGTAGTCAATTGTAAACTGCTTTCATCACCCACGGTCTTCTTTTGTGAGACAAGCAGGGAAATTTGACTATTACCTGTGTATTGGGTAGCATTAAGGATTAAATGCTACATTTGTTCAGGGTGATAACAATACGATACTGTAGTTCAGTAAGAAAGCATATACTTTTTAAAAATTCATAAGTGTGAAATAGGTGAGGTAGCTAGGTTTTGCTTCCAAATACTTCAATAAAGGGAAAACAAGTGGTAGATGAAACAGAAATGGCCAAATTCTAGAAATTGTTAGATCTGAGTGATGGGTACATGGGAACTCTTTGTATTCTCCTCTCCACTTTTTAAAATGCTGGAAATTTTTAAGACTAAGCTGACTAAATCAAAAGCACTTAAAGCATCAGGCAAAAGGAGATCTGATAGTACATCGGTTAAGCACTCAAATGTTACTGGAAAGGTTGGGGGTTCTAACCCAGCCAGGTGTTCCACAGGAGAAGACTTGGCATTGTGTTCCCTTAAAGGTTACCGCCAAGAAAACACTAAAGGACAGTGCTACTTTGTCGTATGGATTTGCTATAAGTAAAACACAGACTCAATGAGACCTAACAAGAGCAAACATTAAGCAGTTAATATTCTCATTTTTAAAGAGCAGTTCTTAGAAATGAAAATTCAAAATATTCATGTGATTTCTATTTATTATTCTCATTTCAAGACGATGGATTCTTTCATTTCTTTGCATTATACCAGAAGCAATGTGAAGCAATGATTTGACATTTAGAGCGCTCATAATATCAGAACCAGTACATTCTTCATCTACTTCACAGAAACTTCTGATAGCACCAGACCTACCAACTAAGCAAATTTATAGACAGAATTTCTATGGAGATTTTTAAAGAAATTTATTTCATCATAACATGGGTGGTTGGTAAAACATTCTCTAACATTTTTGTTTCAAATAGAAAAATTCAGACCATCCCAATCAATTCATTTGGATTACATTATTTTTAGGCAAAATTATTATTAGTATTTCTAGCATTTCTTCTTAGAAAGAAGTTATCATCAGTATCTTTGAAAAAATGTCCTCGGTTCTGCCATTCTTACTTTTTGTTTGTATAGGAGTGTGTGTATGTGTGTATCTGTGTGTGCGCGTGTGCACGTGCGCCCATACACATGAGAGAGAGAGAGATTTGTTTCCAACCTGAATCAAACTCAGCTCTCCCTTAACGACCTTATAGGACATAGCAGAACTATTTCCCAGGGTTTCTGAAACTGTATATCTTTACAGCAGCAGATTGCCTCATCATTCTCCTGAGGAGATGCTGGTGGGTTTGAACCGTTAACCTTGCAGGGAGCAGTTGGGCCTCCTCAGCAATCTTCTTAGTCCTCTCCATAAAGGTTAAATGTGTTTATGTCCTAAGTAGTTCCTTCAAGGTCAGCAGTTCGAAACTACCAACTGTTCTACAGGAGAAAGATGAGGCTTTCTGCTCCCGTAGAGATTTACAGCCTCGGGAACCCTATGCACGGTCGCTATAGTCAGAACAGTACGAGTCATAAACACACATCTTAAGTCTAGTGGCTCTTTAAAAGTTAATTGCTTTTTCCTTGGTCCTTTAATACGGAAATAATCGCTTTCATTTTCCAACTGTTTAGCTTTTGAGTGATTCTATAGGTATTTTCTCAGAGTGCTTTGACTCCAAGGAGTCAAGGTCAGTGGTCTGAGCTCACCAACCACTGCACAAGAGAAAGATGAGGCTTTCTGCTCCTGCCAAGATTCAAGGCCTTGGAAACCCTATATGGGGTCGCTATCAGTAGGAACAGACATGGTGGAATCAGCTTGATGACCCTTAACACCACCACCAAATAACCACACCTTGCTCTTTTCTACCTGCAGTTTTTATCACTTTCCTTTTCCCCTGTCAGATAGCTCACCATACTTGCTTTCCCTCCTTCTTTGTAGGTACAATTTCTCAGCCCCTCTCAGTTGACTTTCAAATCCATAATTGGGAAAGAGAAGAGTTGTCAATATATATATATGTCCTGTCCATGAATGAAAAAAAAAAAAACTAGAATAACTGAAGATTTCACTTTTTCAGTGAACACATCATAATAATCATAAAAGACTTTTAGTAATTTTGTAAATAAAATCAGACATTGTGAACTAATAAGCTGAAAATTTGGATGTAATGGCATATCGTTATAAAGGAAAACACCACCCAGAGAAGGAAAGATTTTGTAATGAAATCTGGAGTTGAAAACTCTTTTCAGTCTGCACTAGGAATGTAGCAAGCTTAAGTCAATCTAAAGATCTATCTGCAAACAGTGATAGTAGTGTCTTAGTTTACAAATAGCATGAAAGGCTTAGATTTACAGACCAAAAAAAGGATTTCTTTACAGTGAATTACAGAGAGTTCAATATTTCAAAATGTAAGTGTATATATTTAGCCTGACACTAGTAACATTCAAAATCTAATCAAAATGGGAAAGCAACACCAGCTATTTCCTTCCCACCTGTTTTTGCATAACATCCTGATTGGCCAGCTGCAAGACTTTTAAAGCATTTGAGGTGATGGTGCTAATTTACATTGCAGGCTTGTTTCTCATCAGTCATCCAGTTGAAAAAGCTGTGGTCTCAAGTGTGTGTATCTTTTACACCAGTACGGTCGTGAACTATTTTCTGTATTGGAAAAAAAAAGGGGGGGGTGGTGGTGTAGGTGGGGGATTGTCAGCCTGGTGCTCGCCAAGTTTCTCTTTAATAACCTGAGGAAAACAGCATCCACAGTTCTGAAAATGAAAAAGTTGGAAGGAGGAGTGAAAAATCATTTAGCCTATTCCTCTGGTTTCAACTATGAATTTACTATTAAGTGACATCACCAGCTGTCAGTTTGTATACCATGGTGGCTTGCATGTCGTGATGGAAGCTATGCCACTGGTATTTCAAATACCAGCATGGTCATTCATAATAGACAGGTTTCAGTGGAACTTCCAGACTAAAACAGATGAGGAACAAAGGACTGACAATCTACTTCCAAAATTGAGCTAATGAAAACCCTTCGGATCACAAGAGAACCATTGTTTGATGTAGTGCTCAAAGAGGAGCTGCCAAATTGGAAGGCATTCAAAATACAGTACTCACTACACGACAGTGGTTTGGAGCTTACCAGTGACTGTGAAGCCAGGGAAGGACCAGGCAGTATTTTTTTTGTTATACACCGTGTCATCAGGGGTCAGAATGGATTTAACAGCAACAAATAGCGACACCACCGTTTAATGACAAGTTAAGAATATAGCCTGTTTATAGAGGATCCAGTGACTACTTCCTGTTAAACAATGATTTGTTTTTTCCTTAGCCAGACTGCAGTGGCTGGGTTTAAGCTAATTTCCTCCACTGAGAAAAATAGTACAACATCAGCCTCTACATCAGTATAGTATGCCTGACATTCATAAGGTGTATGTCCTGAGATGATCTAGAATTTCACATGTTCCAGCACAGCTAAAGCATTTCTTCTTCTTCTTTAAAACAAAACGAAAGAAACAAAAACTAGCTCTTATTGTGAATTAAGTGATAATTGAGTGTGATAGTGTACATGGGAGAACATAGGTTTTGCACTCATCCTTTTGTATTTTGTTTCATTGCCATGATTACTATTCCCTCCATGCATCATCATTCAACAGTATTTGCTTTTATTCCCTCTGTTATGTTTGTTTGTTTTTGTTTTTTGATGTACACAAAAAAAACTCAGAAATAGATAACCATTTAAACAACCAAAGGGCACATTCTGCAAGCCTGCCTCCCGGCTGCCACCACATAGCCTTTCTCTTTCCATGAATCTAGAGTCCTCAGCTGCTCTGTCTCTCCATGTCATCCTCTCTGCCTCCATCTCTGGTGTCGCTGCTTCTTTGGATAGGGTCCTGAATTTTGCTTATGTTCCCTTGTTGGTCCTAGGGTCCTCTGTTCCTGGAATGTAAGTTTAACTACTGTCACCTTTATGTTACAAAACATCTATCATTACTGTTGTGACAATCACAATTAGTCATGATAACAATTACTCACTACTGAATCATAGTAATCATATCCCCATTTCCTTTCACCAGACCCGTCTAGACAAGATGAAAACTATTCAGTGGTGGTTCTACCTTCTCCTGCCCACTCTGAAACTAAACTCCTTCTTGAAAACTTGTAAGCCAGCCACTTCGTGCCTTTATAGCCTCCCGTTTTAGGTAGCCAATGTCTAAGTTGCCCATCCCTATCAACCCAACCTTGTGTATAGAGGGGATAGCTTTGATCCTTGATGTGAAGACTCCTTCCCTTTCAGTTAGTATTTTGAGCTACTACATCCATAAGTACAGGTCAAGTTCATCAAATTGTAGCAATTTGTTTCCTTTATCAAATTTCTTTATCTTCCTCTATCCGAGTTCTGACCATCAAGCCATCAAAGCAAGCTGAAATGGGTTAAAACATTTCATCTACATCAAGTGCTAGTTGTTTTCTGTTTGGATACACAAAATAACGCTTCACTCAGCTGCCCACAAAATTCCATCTCTCGCTAGAGCAACTTCACACTGGCTCACTCACTCAGCCACACTTCCGTTAGAACCACCACCTTCCCCTACACACGGACTGGTTGACATTTTGATAATTTATGCGAAACAACTATTTTCTGTCTTAAAGTTGCATCTTTTGAGACCTTGTCATTTTTACCACTGGCACCAGTCATAGACATTTTTCTCCTTAGGAGTGGGAGGTTTTTCACAATGTTGTTGTTGTCCTTGAGTTGACTCGGACTCCCATGCGTGCAGAGTAGAACAGCTCCATTTGGGTCTCAAGGCTATGTACTTTCAGAAGCAGTTTATCAGGTTCCTGTCTTCTAAGGCTCTTTATGGTTATAACCCAACTGTTAACCTTTTGACTAGAAATCAAGTAATGATTCCTTCTGCCTGACAGGTTTTCCTATTTTTTTTGCATATCGTAAATTATTAACGAGTCTTCCTCCAATCCTGAGCCGCATTCTTCTTCATATAATGCGGTTTCTGGGATTATTTGTTCAGCATACAAATTGAATACGTACAGGGAAAAAAGACAACCCTGGCACACAACTTCCCTGATTTTAAACCCTTTGTTCTGTTTGAACTACTTTCTCTTGATCTATGTGCAGGTTCCTCATGAATACAGTGAAATGTTCTGGAATCTACATTCTTTGCAATGTTACCCCATAACTTGTCATGATCCAAACAGTTGAAAGCCTTTGTGTAGTCAATAAAGCACAGATTAAACAACTTTCTGGTATTCTCTGCTTTCAGCCAAGATCTATCTAATGTCAGCAATGATATTCCTCTTTTCATGTCGTTGTCTGAGTCTGGTTTGAAATTCTAGCAGTTCTCTGTCAATATACTCTTGCAGTCATTTGTAAATTATCTTTAGCAAAATTTTACTTGCATGTAATATTAATGATATTGTCTGATGATTTCTGCATTCCGTTGGTTGATCTCTCTTTAGGATGGGCACAAATATGGATTTCTTTCAATCAGTTGGCCAGGTAGCTGTCTTCCAAATTTCTTGGTATAGATGAGTGAATGCCATCAGTGCTGTATAAATTTGTTGAAAGATTTCAATTTGTATTCCATCAATTCCCAGAGTCTTGTTATTTGTCTTCAGTGTACCTTGGACTTGTTCATTCAGTACCATTGGTCATATGCTACCTCTTGAAATGGTTGAACAGCTACCATTTCTTTTTGGTGCAGTGACTCTGTGTATTCCTTCCATCTTCTTTTGATGCTTTCTGTATCATTGAATATTTTGCCCATGTTGTTGTTGTCGTTAAGTGCTGTTGAGTTGGTTCCAACCCACAATAACCCTGTATAGGGTTTCCTAAGAGTAACTGATGAGTTTGTACTGCCAAACGTGATTCAAACTGACTTTGTTGTCCAGTGCACTAACCCACAGTGCCACACCCATAGACTTCTTCAAGATTTCAAGTCGAGGCTTGAATTTTTTCTTCAGTTCTTTCATCTTAAGAAATGCTAAACGTGTTCTTCCCTTTTGATTTTCTAACTCCATATCTTGTTGTTAAGTTGTTAAGTGCCATTGAGTCGGTTCCAACCCATAGCGACCCTGTACAGGGTTTCCGAGGGTGTAAATCTTTACGGGAGTAGAAAGCCTCATCTTTCTCCCGCGGAGTGGCTGGTAGTTTCGAACCGCTGACCCTAAGGTTCGCAGCCCAATTCGTAACCACTATGCTACCAGAGCTCCTTATTAACTCCATATCTTAGCACGTTTCATTATAATGTCTGCCTTTGTTTCCTTGAGCTGCCCTTTGAAATTTTCTGTTCAGTTCTTTTGCCTCATTTCTTCAATTTGCTTTTTTAGCATCTCTGTGCTGTTTAAGAACAGTGAAAGCATCAAGTCTAAGCTGTGAACCCCAACCAGTGATGTGTGATACCACTGAAGTGAAAAACGTCTCACAATTTAGGCAGACTTCTAAACAGAAAGGACTGTTATTCGACCTCTAATTTAATGTATTTCCCTCTTCTATTTCTCTCATTTGCCGTATGTTTTAGTGTTTTAATTATATTTAACTATAATCACCTTAAATTTTTGTTCTTCCCATGCCAGTTTGGTCAGCAGGGTGTGGGTCCCCAGGTGCAATGTGACATATTTAAAATTTTTTTTTTTAGAGAACCAAAGTGAAAATGGTTGAATGGTACTACTTTACATAATAGCCTGTGACCACTGGAAGGATGTTCTCAGTAGCCTGACCTTGCTCTTCTTTGTTGAATAATTCCACTTATTTTTTCTCTTTGCTTTTACTCTCCAATACTTTCATCTTTTTCTGTAGCTTTTTGCTGAACTCTCACCAAGTTAAATGGGTCTCATTGCTTTGAAGCAATTGGTGCTATGCAGAACATTCTTCAAAGGGCCTAATGAGCCCAGTCATGTAATAATAACATGGCAAGGCAAAGAACAGTTCCCTGTGGGATAAGAGTAGAGCGAGAGGCCCCAGGGGAGCTGCCATCTCCCAGCCGAGTCTGACAGACTCAAGGTGCTCACTAGTATAAAATTCCAAGAGCTTTCAAAGGAAGGGAGTTAAAGTACACATCGTTTTCATTTATGTATTGCATCTCATTTCATTTTTACATTAGGAATGCTTTATCCTTTCATTTGTGGTCTGTAAAAACTCTGAGAATGAGGTCACTAGTTAAAACATTAACATTCAATGAGGAAGTATTAGAAATCAGAAGTCTGACTTCAGAGTACAGCTTCTCCCCTACATTGTGCTATTTTGAAAATGCAGTGGTCAAGGAAAGTGTTTTCAACCCCAGAAGTTCAAAAGGATGCTTCAGAGTCTTACCTAAAATAGAAATGAGAAGATTTCTGTTTTACTTATCCTTCCCCAGTTAATACTTGGTAGGCGGGTTGGAGGAGAGTGGTGTAAGAAATATGAGAAAAGGCAGATAGAAATTTTATATAGTACCAAATATGTTGTTGGTGTTATGTACTATTGAGTCTATTCCAGTTCATAGTGACCCTATGTCCAACAGAACCAAACACTGCCTGGTCATGCGCCATTCTCATAATCACTGCTGTGTTAGAAGTCTGTTGTGGCGGCCACTGTGTCAGTCAGTCTTACTGAGAGTCTTCCTCTTTTTGCTGAGCCTCTACTTTACCAAGCATGATGTCTTTCTCCAGGGACTGGTCTCTCTGAAAACATGCCGAAAGTATGTGAGACAAATTTCACCATCCATGTTTCTCTTTTAAGGAGCATTCTGGCTGTATTTCTTCCAAGATAGATAAGTTCGTTCTTCTAGTAGTTCATTGTTATTGTTGTTGTCAGGTGCTGTGAGTAGGCTCTAACTCACAGCGACCGTGTATTGGATTCCAGGGAGCAGTTGGTGGGTTTGAACCACTGACCTTGCAGATAGTAGCCCAGTGCTTATCCTACAGAACCACATCAGGACCTCATTGCCTTAGAGTCTGTTTCAACTCATAGCTACCTTATAGGACTGAATGGAACTGGCTGTAAATCTTCACGGAAGCAGTCTGTCCCATCTTTCTCCCATGGAGCACCTGGTGGGTTTGAATCACCAAACTTTCCATTAGCAGTCTAGCTCTTAACGACTATGCTAGCAGGGCTCCTAATATAGTCATGAAATAATTCTAGTGTGAGAAGTTTGGGAGATTCTATTTTGAAAATTACTTCTTTGGAACATGAAACATTGTCTTGCTTTACTCATCTGTGTTTACGCATATCTCTTCACTGAATCCTCCAACTCAAGCCATTTCAAAGATATCTTGCTGGATGATTTCCAGAACTAAGAGTTTTAATTTATCTTTTTACCATTGGATTGTGTATAGAAGAATTCCGTAATTTAAAATTTTGTATTATTTGTTTACCATGTAAGGCTAAGACTGTGGATGTGTATATATATCTGACGGCAATCAACTAACATGCATTAGAATTTATGAAGCCAAGATCTATTTTACTGTCTTGCTTAATGTTTTACTAATTCCTGTTATTGTTTGGGATGCTACCAAGACAACTCAATTCCATCACCTCGCTGATCTAAATAAGAAGAAGCTGGAGGCAATAGCATGTGTTTTATTTCTATTTTCAGGAAACCTATTTTGGTGTTTGTGTGTGTGTTATATGCCCCAGAAGTATTTTACTCAAGATTAAGTGAAGACCATAAATCTTTTGGAAGCTAATGAATGATAGGTTGACTGATGTATACATACGTATATATTGAAAGGCCAAACAGTATAGAAAGGGAGAAAAAGGTAAGTACCTTTCTTCAAGGCAATCTCATTTCTTTCTAGAATATGTATTTTCTGTAAGATAAAGTTATCTATATGTAAACAGGTGCTCATCAGAAACCCTATACAGGGTCACTAAGAGTCAAACTGACTTAATGGCCTATAACAACAACAACAACAATCACATATATGAAGGAACTCTAGTGACATAGTGGGTTACTCATTGGACTGATAATTGAATGGTCAACAGTTCAAATCTACCAGCCCCTCCATAGGAGAAAGATGAGTATGCTTTCTGCTCCCGTAAAATTTTACAGTCTTGGAAACCCTGTACAGGGTTGCTGTGAGTCAGAACACTTGATAGCATACAGCTAACACTGCCAACAAACACGCAGGTATGTATTTAGGTATGTGGTTTCTTTTTAATGTACACATAAAAGAATATACCTCATTTATTTGTACCTTGTTCCTTTCAAACATAATATATTTCAATGTCTTTTCCTCTCAGTGCATTCAGATCTAGCTCATTTAAAAAGAAAATTCTGATTATCCTATTTCATAGGCACATTAGAGTTTATTTTATCAATTAGAAGGGAATTTTTTAAATGTAAGAATTCAGTTATCTCTAGTCTGTGCGCTAGAAATAATGTATTAGTAGCATTTACTGGTGGAATTCAAGGAGCTCTGGTAGCGTAGTGGTTACGAATCGGGCTGCAAACCTCAAGGTTAGAAGTTTGAAAGTACCAGCTGTTCCATGGGAGAAAGATGAGGCTTTCTGCTCCTGTAAAGATTTACAGCCTCAGAAACCCTATACAGGGTCTCTATGAGTTCGAACCAACTCCACGGCACATAACCACCATCACCACTACCACTGGTGGAATTCTGACTGACTAATATCAGTGGACAGTTTAGGCATGTGGAAGCTACTGGACATTTATAGACAATATGGGGTTTATTAGATCATAAATGGAGAATGGTAGTTAAGGACTTTCAAATTGGGTAAATGAAAAAGAGTTAGAGATATAAAATTACTAAAGGGCTAATGCATCAAAACATTCATTACTAAGATTATTTCAATATAGCACAGTAAAACAACACAACAAAATTCCTTGAGTTAAAGCTCTATGCAACTGGCAGTTATAAGCTGTTCTAAATAGGGAATTCTTGTGATCAAAGAGGGACAGCCTCTGACATCAGCAAACAACAATGTAGAAATCTTAAAGCTGTAGTGCTTCAGGGTTTGTCCTTCCAAATGCTACCTGGAAAATGTTAGTAAATATAATCAAAAGTCATTTAATATTGTTGGCAAAGTAATGAAAAATGTATAACAGTTCTTACTTAGGGAGAATATAAGATAGCACTTGAAGGCTTTTATGTCTTAGCACGTAAATTGGAAATATGAAATAGAAGGTTCTAGTTTCTTTCTGAAATTTATTTGACCTTGAAGAGAAAACACAAATAGCACCTTCTGGTTCTGTGGTTTGGTCACAAAAGACTGTGCTTTTGTTTTACCTCCTGCCTGTCAAATAACAGTGCAGTGAAAATCTTATTATTAACAAAATACTCCACAGTGCTCTCAGATATTTAAAACAAACATTTTAAAGCTTAATCAATATACTCAGCATTCCAAGGGAAATGAATAATTTCTTTTATGAGAATCAGCACAAAACTGGTTCCTGTGAAGCAAAGGTTAAAGATGCCCCAAATGTCCAACTTTTCCAAACTGCTATATCATCATCCTGTATCATTACTCCATCATCTGGACCATCAATGACTCCACCTTCCCGCACTGCTCTCCCTCTCATCTTTGACTCTGTAATTTGCTGCAATGTCTCAAAGAACTCATGAATCATCAATTAAATGCTTTCATGGAATTGTGAAGGCTGGTGAGTCCCAAATCCAAGAGCCAGGCATTAGCCTGGAAGAAACTGTCAGGTCAGATGATAGGTTATCGGCTCACAGGTCTGCGGAAGCCTACAGGTTACACAGTAGGCTGCCGGTTCAAGAAATAGAGGTCAGATGCTGGATCCAGAGTGAGCAGGGAACTTTGACAGAGCATTCTAGATACATTGGATCTAGACCATATACTCAATGAAACTCTCTCTTACTTGCGACAGGTATTGTAAGAGTCTGACTGTAACTGGGGTAAGGATGGTGACTTTAGTCACACTCTCTACTGGTAAGGGTAGTGACACCCTCAAGTGGGACCCTAACCATAAACATATTGCTGGTGTTATTAAGTGCCGTCAAGTCAGTTCCAAGCACAGCGATCCTGTATAGGATTTCTTAGGAGTGGCTGGTGGGTTCGAACGGCTACACTTGTTGTTAGCAGTCTGGTGCTTATCCTATAGCACCACACGAGCACTCTGATCATAGAGGCTAGACCATGGAGACCAATTATGTCACATCACAAAATGAAGGACAAGTACAGTATTATTTAACTGTCAAACCACTGAAAATCATAACCCAGCTAACACTGGTATGAACATGGAACAACTTTAACCATCATATTCCATATACCATATTTGCACTAGCAGCAAACCATCCAATCTCCTTAGTGGACCACAAGTACCTTATTAGCATACTTCTACCCAATCATTCTTCAGTATGGATTACATGTGAATGTAAAAAAAGAAAAAAAAAAATCCTCACTACTGGGCTAATAAATAATATGATAGAGAAAAGATTGATGTTGTCAAAGTTGCTTGGACCCAAAATCAATGCTCATAGAAGCAACAGTCAAGAAATCAAATGACAAATTTCATGGGACGATTCTGCTTTAAAGGACCTCTTTAAAGTGTTAAAATACAGAGATGTCTCTTTGAGAACTAAGGTGTGCCTGATCCATACCACATGCATGAGAAAGTCAGACAGTGGATAAAGAACACCAGAAAAGAATGGATGCATTTGAATTACGGTGTTGGAGAAGAATATCGAAAGATCCATGGACTGCCAGAAAAACAAACAAATCTGAATTGGAAGAAGTACAGTCCGAATGTTCCGTAGAAGTGAGGATGGTGAGACTCATCTCTCATACTTTGGACATGTTGTCAGGAGGGATCAGTCCCTGGTGATTGGTAAAATAGAAGGTTAAGGAAAAAGAGGAAGACTTCCAAGGAGATGGATTGGCATAGTGGCAGCAACAGTTGGCTCAAACATAACAGCAGTTGTGAGGATGGCATAGGATTGGGCAGTATTTTGTTCTGTTGTGCAGAAGGTCACTATGAGTAGGAACTGACATGACAGCCCCTAACAACAATAACAATACTTCATTGTGGGGAAGTCACAAAGACTATGGCTAGAAGGTCCATGTAAAGTAATACACAGCACCACACAAGGCAACTACAAAATATTTTTGTTTAGGCTCTTATAATATTCTGTAACAAGAAATTATCTCTGTGCTTAAAATAGTGATTCTTAATGTTTTGGGCTTAAAATCCTTTAAAATCAGGAAAAATGCACATAGTTATGTATATGTGAAAATTTGTCTACGATCTTAAGGGTTTCTCGAACTTATGGCAGAACTTAAACATAGATAAAGAGCTGTGCCTTAGTGAGAGAGCTCTTACTTACCAAACACATATACTTTTTAACTCACTTAGCCTTCCTGCTCCCTAATGCTTGCTCCTGAGTCTGGCCTCAAATCGAGTTGCTCCTAATTCAAAATTGCAACTGCCACATTTTGTCAAGATACTCAAAAGTAGTTAAGTACAGAAAGAAATCATGGTTTATAGTCATTAACCATAACCTGTCGGTAGCATCACCATTTCCTGTTACTGCATTACTCTGGTTCCTAAAAATAGCTTCAGTGCTATTCAACTGCTTGAGTTTGGCATATTTTTCATTCTTATTTGGGAAGGCACATTCCCTTCTCCAGCTGAAGAAACTCAGCGTTGAAGAGTTGCCTGAAAACACTGTTCCCTGTAGGCTGTTAGAAATGTTCAGCATCTGAATGCAGGCAAGGAATGCTCACACCCAGTGGAGACAAATCTTCTTGGACTGAGCAAGAGAAAAAAGGGGAACGCTATATATGGAAAACAGGAAGCAGAACCAGTTAGGGCAGCCTTACTCATACATGACCCATATTCCAAGTCATAATCCAGCAACTGTTATCTAGAAAGGAAAAACTTTATGACTAGCCTAAACCATAGTACCAGGCCAGACTGTCGGGTCATATTCTACCTTACTTTTAAGTAAGCGAAGGAAAGACTGAAATGGCTCAGCGTAGGCTAGTCTGTAGGTATACTAACATATACCATACATATTCTGGAGTCCTGGTGTGGCACTATAACATAAGCACTGGACTATGAACCACAAAATTGGCATTTCAAAACCATCAGTTGCTCCTTGGACATCTGATCTAGGGTCACTGAGTTGGAACCAACTTTAAGGCATGTAACAACAGCACCGTACATATTCAGATCTAAACAAGAGAACCGTAAGCAAACTTAATGTTTTTCATGGTTCCTATGGTAATTTTAACAGGATGCTGAAGTGTGTTCACTAAATTGAAGTCCCCAAGGTTAAAAAAAAAAAAAAAAAGTTGAAAAACAAACTTCCAGTTTCTCTGTATTATATGATCATTAGCATGTTATTTGTATATTGGGAGAAAGAAAAGGGAGGAACTGGAAGGACTCACCCTTTCTTGGTTTTAGCAATGTCAGTAATTCCCATAGATGCTTTTGACCAAGGCACAGAGATTTACATTTTGAAAGAGAGGTTTTCATTTCTCAGGAAGAGGAACAGGGCTAATTGCTATTCAAAATCACTTCTTATTGAAAATATGGCTTCTGCAGTGAACAACAGGTAAGTGGCTAAGTCCCTAGAGTGTTCAAATTGTAATACTTCTGAAATCAACCTTGATTTACTCTCACACCCAACATCCTGTAACCATGACAACCTGTTAGCTGTTAGGTCAATAATCAGATTGTGATTCCACGATTTGAATTGTTACTAGAAAAATTTCTGTCTCCTTTGTACCTTACTAAATGCAAGTGGTTCCTTTAATTTATGTAAACCTGGCCTGTAATTATAAACAGAAATTAAGAGATTAAAAACAGACTGAAACATACCTGGGTGTCTGGTAACATCTTGGGTATGTTTTGTAAAATTCAAATTTTACTTTGGGAGACAGTAGGTGGATAGATAAAGATTCTGAGACATGTAGCAATATGGTACCAAATTAGAGGGAAAAACCAACTTCTACTTGATTTAATACTGACTTTAATGAGATGCCGTTGTTAAGTGCTGTTGAGTCTGTTCCAACTGATGTTGTTGTTAGGTGTCATCGAGTCGGTACCGACTCATAGCAACCCTATGCACAACAGAACGAAACACTGCCCGGTCCTGGGCCAACCACATAATTGTTGCCATGCTTGAGGCTATTCATGCTGCCACTTTGCCAATCCATCTCTGTGGGGGTCTTCCTCTTTTTCTCTGACCCTCCACTTTGCCAAACAAGAAAGATATCCTTCTCCAGCGACTGGTCCCTCCTGACAATATGTCCAAAGGATGAGAGATGAAGTCTGGCCAGTGCAACCACTCTGGCTGCACTTCTTCCAACACATCTGTTTGTTCTTTTGACAGCCCGTGGCACTTTCAGTATTCTCCTCCAACACCACAGCTCAAATGCATCAATTCTTCTACGGTCTTCCTAATTCATTGTCCAGATTTTGCATTCATATGAGGTTACTAAAAATACTATGGCTTGAGTCAGGCATAGCTTAGTCCTCAAGCTGACATCTTTGTGCAGCAGATTTGCCTAATGCAATATGTTGTTTGATTTCTTGACTGCTGCTTCCATGAGTGTTGATAGTTGATCCTAGAAGAATGAAGTCCTTGACAGCTTCAATCTTTTCTCTGTTGATAAGAATGTTGTTTACTGGTCCAGTGGGGAGGAGTTTTGTTCTGACTTACAGTGACCCTGAATAGTTTCTGAAGCTGTAAATCTTTTCTGGAAGAGAAAACTTCATCTTTCTGCCTTAAAGCAGCTGGTGGGCTTGTTGTTCACAGTCCAGTACTTATCCCACAGAGACACCATGCTCCCTTTTAATGAGATGATGTTGTTCGTTGTTAAGCACCAAGTCGGTTCTGACTTATAGCGACACTGTATAGGGCTTGAACCACCAACCTTGTGTTTAGCAGTCCAGTATTTATCCTACATCGCCACACCAGGACTCCTTTAATGAGATAGTAGAAGACAATTTGTAATATAATTAGAGCTGGTGTCGGTAAAATGTGAATTTGTCTTGAAATCAAGGTATCAACAGATCAAGATATGATATAATGATGTGACTTGCGTTTTTTGCTAGGATTTTCTGTTGGGCCTGATAAGACGTGACCAGCCACTGCTGGCAGTAGTCATACATTTTACAGTCAGCTCATTTTCCATCTGTTAAGATTTATATGAAATCACAAGTAGAGTCATGTTCCTGGCCCATCACTGCCTTTTTTTTAAAGAGTATGTTTCTCTTTTCCTCAAAGCTCATGATTTGGGTACATTAATTGCTGCCCACACTGTGTTTAGTCAAGTGCTCTGACTTGGTTCCAAGGAAGCAACAGAACCTGTTTATTAATTTTTAACTTATCCACTAAGCCCCTATTATGTGTACCAGAACAGTGCTTGACATCAGTATTTTAAAATGATTCAACGGCCTTGAATTTTCTTAGTTTGTTGTTGCTGTTATCCTGTCCTGAGCGCTGACTCAACATTTCCTGGTCCGGCGGCACCATTCTCACATGGCTTTTCTGTTTGAGTTCACAGTTGCAGCTATTGTGCCAGGCTGTCTCATTGAGAGCTTCCCTTTTTCTCGGAGCCTCTGCTTACCAAATGTGATGTTCTTTTTTAGTGATTGATGAAAACCTCATATTGTTGTGCCTTTTCAAGTCACAAACAGGAAAGGACATTCTGGGAAATGTAGTCCAAAACAAACATGGGTGAACTATGGTTTATCTGTTGAACTTTTGCATTCCTGTGCCCGGGAATGGGTCAGTTGAGATTAATTTTCAACAGTGGTAAAAGCATTCATTACACCTTTTACTTGAAGGATGTTTTGTTCTAGTGGTAGCATTACAATTCAAATATTGATATGGAAACATCACTTAGCCTTTTATACTTGGTCAGGCATTAAGCAGGAAAAAAAATACGCTCATTTATTAGAAGTGTTCAGAGTTAGGCTAAATTTGAATCAAGAGATTTGATTCTACAAATGAGCAACGTGGGCAGTTTACATACATGGGATTAGTTTTTATTTTAATGACTATTAAAGATTAACAGCCAAACAATTATTCTCAGCCTCTGATCTCCCATAAGAGACACACTGCTTTTCGGTTTGGTAAGTCTGATGGTTTGAGCTTCATTCCAAATAGGGTGCAGGAGTTCACTAGATGGCAACCCACATTTTCCGGGTATAGGATGGCAGTTTGCCAGCAGCGTGTTCTGAGTTACTGAGTTTCAGTATGATGTTGGCTGGTACAAGTTTCAGTCTTCTTATCAAAGTGTGCCCGGCCATTCTTATTAAAAGAAACAAGAACACCAAGTTTCCCTTCTCATTTAATGCGTCCCCTTCCAGCTCCCACTTGCATCTACTAAAATCTTGAAGAATAACATTTCTCTTTCTCATCTCTGTTCACCAGTTAAAACCTACAGCTCCATTTATCAAAAGCAATTCCCCAATTTTTTTTGTTGGACTCCAGAAAAACAGCAGTTTTAACTAATTTCTCTCTGAAAGAAAAATTCCCGTGCTCAAAACGGGGCAGTCTTAAACTAAACCGGTTTTTGAGCTATCAGCATAGGCCTAAAAGAAGCAAGTCTTTTTTGCCCCCACTTGACTCTCCTACTGTTGTTAAGAGCAGTCTGTTCGGACTCACAGCGACCCTATATAGGGTTTCCCAGGAGCAGCTGGTGGGCCTTGCGCTCTAGCGCATTATCCTGCAGCGTCTCACACCAGGACTCTGACTCGCCTATTAAGAGAATATTATAACTCGCTAGAGCCCGGTGGGGCACTGGTGAGCACCCAACACCTCTCTTCTCAATGAAGAGGGAAACAGAGGCACGGTGAAGGCCGCGAATCCCGCCTTCCGCGCAGCCTTGGCTCCCCCTAAGGTCTGCCCTCGCCCAGGCAGGCCCCCTTTGTCCCGGGCCGCGGTCTTCCTTCCTCCTTCCCCTCCGCGCCGTGGGCGCAGCTGACGCGGGCCGGGAAGAATGCGTTTCCGGAGGGAGAGGGCGGCGGCGGCAGCAACCGCGGCCTGAGGAGTAGGATCGGCCGCGCGGGGGAGGCGGCGCCGCAAGGGTCGTTTCCTGCGGGTGGCGTCCCGGAGCCGAGTCTCCTCCTCCCGCCTCTGAGGAGGAGGAGCCGCCACCGCTGCCCGCCGCCGCCCGAGACCCGGGAGGCCCGCCAGCCCGCGGGAGCAGCAGAGCGGGAGCCGCGGAGCAGCAGGCCCGAGCCGACCGCGCCCGGGACCCGCACGCCGCCTGGAGAAGGTAGGGCCCCGCAGGGCCTCCTGCGGAACCGGGCGGGACGGGGTTCGCGGCCTCGGAGGCTCCTAGGCGCCGCCAGCATCGGGTCGCCTGCTGCAGTCCAGGCCGGGACCTTTGTGTGGGGCGTTGGGGGGCGGCCGTGTCGGGAGCGCCCGGGCCGGAGTGGGCTGCCGGGGCAGGGGCGCGCTTGTCGTCCCTTCGGAGTGCGCCTGTCGTCCTTTGGTGGCGCGGGGATCCTGCCTTTGGGCATGAAGGGAAGTCCTGGCTACCACCGACACCTCCCCGCGCCCCTCTCGGCCCTTCCGCCCCCTTTCCTGGTCCTGGCCTGCCTCCCCTCCGCTCTTCTTGGCGTGGGCGGCCCGAGAGCCGAGAGTGGGCCCGGCCGCGTGGGTTCCTAGTGGGAGGACCGCTGCCCCGGACGCTGCCTCGTTTGGGAGTGGGGAAAGAACTGTGAACCCGGGCCACAACTAACCTTTAGAACACCTGCCGCTTATCGAGACCCTGGCGTTTCCTGTGATTAACACGCTAATAATTAATAACCGCGCAGCACTGGGGTAGGGGATCGGGGGCTTCAGCGAGCGCAGGCGAGGAAGTGGATCGAGGCCTTTTGAGGACTTGACATTTTTTCTTTTCAAACCCGAGGACTGTGAACGAGCCTTGACTGTTGTAGATCCTTTTGTCTCTTATTCTCAAGGAGCCCTGGTGGCGCAGTGGTTAAACGCAGATCAGCTGCTAACCGTAAAGTTTGTGGTTCGAACCCACCAGCGACTCCTTGGGAGATAGATGTGACAGTTGGCTTCCTTAAAGAAGCTTTGGAAAGTGGAGCAGTTCTACTCTGCCCTATAGCGTCGCTATGCGTTGGAATGGACTGGAAGGCATTGGGTGTGTTTGTTTTTGATATGTTTCTCCCTTACTGCTTTTTTCTTGGAGCCACTTTAAGCCTAGTAATTCGTTACAACGTCAGAAACAAACAAACAAAAAAAAGCCTTCAGTGCCAAGTGGTTGGGATGTAATGTGGGATAGGTCCCAAACAAACGTTAGGAAAAGAAGTTGCACTAATGCAAACCTTTTTCACATAACAGTGTTTATAAAAAGAATGGACTTGAGCAGACAGCACGTCTCCGCAGAGCGCTGGGTGGAAGCCCACGTGCGCCACTGGGCTCTGTGTGGATTCTCTGCCTTTCCTTCTGGCTCAGCAAGGTCCACGTTTGATTACGTGTCGTTTCTTATGATGTAGCATAAGAATTTCTCAATTCCTATGCTTAATGCCTAAGCAATTTTTATTTCAGCAGCTAGTGTGCTGAAATAGTTAGACCCTAGCACTACTTGTATGATTATCAGTAAATTACAGTATCGGCTGCCATTTCCTCATTATAAAATAGGAACAAGCATATACCCACGTTAATAATAGAATTAATCATTGTTTTACTGATGATAGTGCTAGGCTCAGCTCTGGGTACTTTATGTATATTGTTTCATTTAATTTTGCAAAGAATACTGTAAGGTAGATGTTCTTTTATCCCTACTTTACAAATGAAGACATTGAGTAAGGCACAGGGAACATAAATAATTTGCCTGTGGGTCACTCAGACAGTAAGTGGATCTAACCCCAGATCCCATGCTTGACCCACAAGTGATCTTCCATAAATATAATTGTTGCTCTTAAGTGCTGTGGGGTCTGTTCCAACGCGCAGCAATCTTGTGTAGCGATTCCGAGGCGCTTTTAAATCTTTGCTAGAGCAGAAAAACTCATCTTTTCTCCCGTGGAGCAGCTGGTGGGCTTGAACCACGACTTTGTGGTTCACAAGCCAGTGCTTATATGGAGGTACCATCCTCCTATAACTATAGTATTGTGAAAATCAAATGTAATATGTAAAACATCAAGCTTAGAAAAGATGCATAATAAACACTCTTTTTCATCCCCTCTGTAATATATTAAAATGTTAAGTGTGTTAGAATCACTTTCAGCTCATATCGATTCTGTATTAGGGTTTCCGAGGAGAGGCTGATGAGTTTGAACCGCCCACTTTGTGGTTAGCAGTCCATTGCTTATTCTACAGCGCCACACCAGGACTCCAGTTACATGCAAGAAAGTAACTTTTAACAGAAATCCTTCATCTTTTCTAAAACTGATCTGCTATACAACCTGTTTTAACTGCCAATTGCAGTTAACGATGCTCAGTCAAAATTCATTTAGCAATTTGTATATTAGTATCAACAAAATAACAACCAACAACTGATTCACTCAGGAAAGTAGCTAACAAGTCTTTAATTGCTAGAATTATTGAGTTGTTTTGATGGTACAAAAACAAAAATTGTTAAATGAATTTTGATTGAGCATCTTTACCTGCAATTGGTACTTAAAATTGCGTGTGTAATAACTCACCTTTAGAAAAGAATAAGGATTTCAGTTAGAAATGCCTTATATCTACAGTTGAACATCAAACCCAGAAGGTCTAGGATTTAAGATTCCCACTATGGTTATCACATTTTTAAATAATCCTAATTCACTAATCAACATGAAATGAATGACTAAAGATTATGAATAGAAAATGGATCCGTCAGATTACTATTTTGGTTACAGGCAATTTCAAAAAAGTATTTTTATGCTACAGCATAATTATTAGAATACTAGTTAAGAGGACAGGGAATGTGGTTAATTAACGAAAGCAAATAAACTCCAAATTAAGTCTGTGTTGGTAGACTTCAAGGAGCCTTAGTAACACTGGGTTCGGCATTGGGCTGCTGACCTCAAAGTTGGCAGTTCAAACCCACCAGTCACTGTGCAGAAGAAAGGTGAAGTTGTCAGGTCTTGTAAAGATTTGCAGTCTTAGAAACACTATGAAGCAGTTCTCCTCTGTTTGTAGGGTCACTGACTCAATGGAGTGGGTAGATATGTTGACTTCATAAACCTAAAATTGTAAGTATTTGTGATGTATTTTCTTTTTTTAAAAAACAATGTTACATTTGATGTTACTGTTATTTTCTAATCCCCTCTACATTTTGAACATTAAAAATATGGAATCAACAATTTTGGAAATCATTGTAATTATAACCAGCAGGGAGCTCTGGTAGTGTAGTGGTTACGAATCGGGCTGCTAACCTCAGAATCAGCAGTTTGAAACTGCCAGCTGTTCTGAGGGGGAAAGATGAGGCTTTCTGCTCCGGTAAAGACTTAGTCGTTATGAGTCGGAATTGACTCCACGACACATAACAACACCACCAGTATCTGGCCATTGCCATGAAAATGTTGATCGATTCTGATCATCAGGAGCCACTCTAGGGACATCTGGTCATTTTGTAATAATACAAATTAATCAGTTAAAGTGAGTAGGTGCTACTTTCCATAAGAATGCTTGCCAACTAATAGAATATCTTTATAGTGTGACTTCTTGCCAAATACATGATGACTTATGACATGGGATGGGGGAGAGTAGTACGTAGAGTGTTCTGTCTGAAGGCTTTCTTTACTGTATTGGTAAGTGAGCGAGTTCCTCTGTTAAGTACGCTGTGACTGGTAAACATTTCAGAGAACTTTTGAGTTCTGAGATTTTACATTTTTTAGGGTGTAACAAGCTAAATTTATCGGACAGGATTTTTATGGATGCATAAGTTTTGGGGAAATTTCCCACTCAACCTGTGGAGTTAAAATCTGTTTGTGGTAACTCCGGACGTATCACTGGAACAATACAACCCTGAAGTGAATCCATAGTGCTCTGTACACTAAGTAACAGCCTTTCAATTTGAAAAACGCAAAGACTTCTGGAATATTTAATGTCCTTGTGTCTTAGAATGTGCTATTCAATTAATTGGAGCAAATTTTAAGAGGGTTATTAAAATGATTCCCAGTATGTTGAAATTTAAAAAAAAAAAAAAAATTCAGAGGGAAAAATGGAAAATGGCTTCATTCAGCGGGCAAGTGACTTAGCTGCTTATCTTTCTAAAACGCTTTGATTTCTGGTGTTCCAAGTATAAGTATTTGAAGCTTTCATGCTCAACTTACATTAAAAGATGTATATATTTTTCCGCTATACCCCCCCTAACTCCTAGTAGGGTCTATTTAAAAAAAAATTTTTTTTTTTTTTAAATTGATTTAGAAAAAGTAGAGGCTGCTTTTAAAACTTTTAATCTAGTTTTCTCTCTGCTACCTTTATGCTTTCTTCTTATAGACAGATCTGAGGTTTATGGTTAATTAATTTCAATAAATTAAATAACTCAATTTGCTAAGAACCTTTTAAAATTTAGAAGGCTATACATGATGCATTTAATATGAAAATGTTATAATGGAATCCTATAGAATTACATTGTGCAAATCATGTAAATACTCTTTATTATAATACCAGTGTTTATTTTGCCTTGTTTATAGGATAACAAGTAGGATATTTGTGGTCCCCGGCCCCCGCCCCCATCCCTCCAGGGATAGAAATCATGGGTAGGGATAAGAGTTGTTGTTGTTAAGTGCCGTCGAGTCGGATCCGACCATAGTGACCCTATACAGTGTTTCTGAGGAGCGACTGGTGAGTTTGAACCGCCAACCTTGCAATTCAAACGGCTCTGCAGTCTGGCGCATTAACCCATAGTGCCACACCAGGACTCCAGGGATAAGAGTAAGGAAGAGTAAATTGGTGTTCTGGGTCCAGAAATTGTAGTAGTATCTATAACCGTAGAACACCAAAAGAAAACTACAGTGTCTCCTAGATTAAAGGCAGTACAGTCCACAAAATTCAAAATATTAGCAGTAGGTAGCTGAAAAAATGTGGTGTCTCTTTTTCCGGAACTGTTGCAAAAGGGACCAAACTCTACTGTGGAAATTTCTCATCTTTTTAAAGACAGTTAATTATGAGACTTTTACGAGGTTAGGCTTTAATTATAAAATGGCATAGGATTTTAGAAGCTAACGACTTTCAAGCTTTATTTTTAGTTTGTGGCTCTAGAAGATAAATTTGACTATATTTAGCAGTATTCTAAAGCATGTCTGCATCTCATAAAATATATAAGTGGTTTTATGTGGTTGAAGAGAAACTGTTTTAAATTCCCATACATATACATGTGAAATCTAGACAATCAAAAAGGAAGCTGTATGATGCATTTGAATTGTGATATTGGCAAAGAATATTGAATGTGCTGTCAGCCTTAAAGGAATTACAACCAGAATGTTCCTTAGAAGTGAGGATGACAAGACTTTGGTCTGCTTCCTTTAGACAAGTCATCAGGAAAGACAATCACTATAGAAGAATGTCATGTCTGGTCAACTCCAGGGTCAGTAAAATTAAGATTGATGATTGACAGCAAGCACAGTGGACAGAAGCATGTCATGAAGATGGTGCAGACTTGAACACTTTCATTCTGTCATATATAAGATCACCGTAAGTTCATGCCTTATGTACAATATGCTCATATATAAGTGTGTATACGTGGAGGCTTCAGAATGTTCCTAGAAAAAAGGAATTTAAAATGATAGAATTTTTCCATGAGCTTTTGGAAGCCTTCTTATATCTGTGTGTATACACACACATATACATATATGTATCTACATACATTTACATATGTGTTAGTGCAGTGGTTACGAATCGGGCTGCTATCATCAGGGTCAGCAGTTTGAAACTGCCAGCTCTTCCGCAGGAGAACGATGAGGCTTTCTGCTCCCGTAAATATTTACAGCCTCAGAAACCCTGTACAGGGTTGCTATGAGTCGGAACTGACTCCATTGCACCCAACCACGACTGACCA
Organism: Chrysochloris asiatica; assembly: GCF_000296735.1. Lineage (NCBI taxonomy): Eukaryota > Metazoa > Chordata > Mammalia > Afrosoricida > Chrysochloridae > Chrysochloris > Chrysochloris asiatica. The sequence goes on from NW_006408682.1 coordinate 7,373,356, forward strand.
ACCAACCAACCAACCAGTTGAAGCTATTGCCTGTGGATGAAGACACCAAAACAGATGTGTAGAGTGCGGCAGGTCTGGAAAAGCAGCTGGGAAGACATCATCCAAGTAGTGGATGGAGGAAGCGTCCAAGTAGTCGACGGAGGAAGCGGGGGACGTTAGGAAAGCATTTTCCTCCCCCAGTTTCTTGTGTGACCTTCTCATTCCTTAGATATTTTCCTTTTCACTTCCAATTTTAATGGGCAACTAGGCTATTTGTGGGGTTTTCTTGTGATTGGCATGTTTGAAGTAAGGGCAGAAAGATGAATAGTTATGTCCCTCTGTGGAAATTTATGATTAGGCTCATTAGTAGGGAAGCAGTTTTATTTAATGACGGCTTCTCCATTGGAAGGTGAGAAACCTGGGTTTCAGTGAAGGCCGCTAAATATATTTGTGACATGTATCAGAGTACCTAATATTTCGTGTAACTATTGTCTAAGACTTGGGTTTCTCCGTGAAAATCATAAAATAGCCTCTTCTTGTTGTTAGAAATTAAGGATCCCACTTCCCTGGTGTAAGCACCATAGAAGTCATCTCTCTATGAGCAACCATTTTATTGTGTCATGACCAGAGAGGGCAAGTAGTGTGCTAAATTGTTCCTGGAAGAAAACTGGTACATGCTAGCAGCCCAGTCTGGTACTGCCCGCTCTTTGTCAGAACGGAGCTTGGTTGTGTCAGACCTTTTAGTCTCTCAGTGTATGAGTAAGTAGTTTTATTGTTGTTAACTGCTGTGGAGTAGATTCTGACTCAGTGGTTTCCAGAGAGTGACTGGTTAAGTTTGAACTGCTGGTCTTGTGGTTAGCTAGTGCCACACTGGGACTCCACTGTAAGTACTCATTTCCTGAAACTGCTATGCTGAGTGTGGGTGTCGGTCGGTTCAGATGTGGACATGATCCCTGCTACATACAGAGTGTACTCTGATTTCAGAAAACCATATAATAAACACCAAGGAATGGGATAAGCACTAGACTGTGAACCACAAGGTTGATAGATCTAGCCCACCAGCCATTCCGTGGGAGAAATGTGAGGCTCTCTGCTTCTGCAAAGATTTAAAGTCTTGGAAACTCTATGTAGAGTTGTTATGAGTCAGAACCAACTCTACAGCAGTTGGTGGGGAATGTTTTTTAAAGACCACCAGGATTGGCGTAAGTAGTTTTGGAAGGCTTTGTGAAAGAAAAGGGACCTGAGTTTGACTGGTGTGAGCAAAGACATGGGTAACGATTGGGTGACATATGTGGTACTGTAGGATAAGCACTCAACTGCAAATGTTACTGTTTAATTTTTTTTCAAAAACGTTTCTGTAAAGCATATTACAGCTCCCAAACAGAGAAAACCAGTGCTAGCGATGACAGCAAATAACACTAGGGATGTGCAGTGTGCTGCCTATGAGTCATAGCATACACTGCTTATAAGGTAAACTTTTTAAGAAGTACAGTGTATACATAAGCCAGTAATATATAGATGCAGACAAATAGATTGCATTTTATATTACATATTGTTTGTTGTAGTTAAGGGCTACTGAGTGAGTATAGGGTTTCTGAGGCGCAGGCTGATTGGTGTGTTTGAACTTGTGGTTTGCAACCCAGTGCTTCCTCTACAGTGAAGCACCAGGAGTCTTCCAGTACTGATGGATAAACCAATTCTGTCTGGTTTTGTAATGCACTATTTATCTTGCATAGTGACGGCATATCACAACATCAGTATTGGAGTCCAGAGAAATAATGCACTACAAAATCAGATAGAATTAATTTATCTATCAGTATTGTGATTTCAGTGTTTCTAAAAATCATTGGGGAGTCCTGGTATAGCACTGTAGGATAAGCACTGGACCTCAAGGTCAGTTTGAACCTCAGGGTCTGCTGTTCAAGCTCACCAGCCACTCCTCGGAAACCTATATAGGGTCACTATGAGTCGGATCTGACTTGACCGCACTTAACAACAACAATGTATGGAGTCTTGGTGTGGTAACATAGGATAAATATTGGACTGCTAACCAAAAGGTTGTAAGTTCAAACTCATTAGCCACTCCTTGAAAACCATATACAGGATCACTATGAGTTGGAACCAACTTGACCACACTTAACAGATTATTGGAGGAGCTTGGCACATTTAATATTAGTATATTTGGAAAACACAATCGGGGATGATTTTTATGCTTATTAAAAAGATATGGGTTAAAAATGATTCAGAAACATTAAATACCACTTGTTGTTGTTATGTGCTGTAGAGTTGGTTCTGACTCAAAGCGACCCTGCACAGGGTTTCCGAGGCTGTAAATGTTTACAGGAGCAGAAAGCCTCATCTTTCTCCTGTGGAACAGCTGGTACTTTTGAACTGCTGATCCTGAGGTTAGCAGCCCAGTTCGTAACCACTACACTATCAGAGCCACTTAGGTCCTTGCTTATAAGCCAATATGACCAGTGAATAAGTTGGAAAAAGAAAATTCCACAATCAAGTAAATTGTGATCACTAAGATAGTGCAAAGGCGCTCTGGTACAAATACAAGTGTTGCTAAATGAATTTGCAGTCATGATTATATTTTATCTTTCCATAATTTTCAGCCAATTGATGAATATAAAATGGGATTAAGTGATTTTTCCCTTTGTTTTATTTACTTTGAAAACTTTTATTATGTATTAACATCTAGCTGTATACTTTTACCATTATACTACAGGGCAGATAGAAGATAGCACAAAAGATACCTTCCATGGTCAGAATGTATTCACGTTTTGGTTGAGTAAGAATTTTGAAGTGACCTTTCTAAAAAGTGGATAAAATCATGTAGTATGCGCTTCACCAAGGAGGAGATCCGGGTAGCCAAAAACATGAAGAAATGCTCACGATTACTAGCCATTAGAAAGACGCAAATCAAAACAACAATGAAATATCATCTCACACCAGCAATAACAGCAAAATTAAAAAAGTAGAGGACAATAAATGCTGGCGAGGATGTGGAGAGACTGGGACCCTCCTACTCTGCTGTTGGGATTGCAAAATGGTCCAACCACTGTGGAAACAAAATGTGCTTCCTCAGAAAGCTGGAAATAGAAATACCCTATGATCCAGCAATAAATAAAAAATCTTGGTATTTATCCACAAGAAATATGAGCCATAACACAAGTAGATCTATGCACACCGTTGTTCATAGCAGCAGTATTTACAATAGCAAAGAGATGGAGACAGCCTAAGTGCTCACCAATGGAAGAATGGATAAACAAACTGTGGTACATACACACAAGGGAATATTATTCTACCTTGAAGAATAACAAGGAAGCTGCAAACCACCATATAACATGGATGAACCTTGAGGACATTATGCTGAGTGAAATTAGTCACAAAAGGATAAATACTGCATAGGACCATTATTGTAAAAGGTTAAGAAAAAGTACCCACACTAAAAGGGGGAAAAAATTCTTTGCTGGTTACTGGGGTGTAAGATGGCGTGAGGAGAGGGAGGTGAAGGTGGAGCACAGGGTAGGGAATAGACACAGGATAGTTTGGGTGCTGGTGGTGGAGGGGAGCAATGCACAAGAAGGAGGAGGGGAATGGAAGAACAAGACGGATGGGAGAGCAGTTAGGCAGGTTTGCATGGGCTAAGGGGGACAGAGGTAAATAATGATGTATGCACAACCTTGGAACAACAGGGCTCTGGGATACAGGGATTGAGGCATGGTTTCAATGGGTAAAAGAAGGGAAATAATATTAAGATGCTTGGTGTCTTTTGAATCTTGGTTTTCCTTGCCTACTATTGCAAAATAGACATTTGAGGGGGAGAGAAAGGAATAGCCAGAAACATCACATTAGAAAGCTTGTAAGTCTGTCTTCAGCTTATAATTGATTGGAATACTTAAAATGGGGCTAGAACTTGTGCAGTGAAGGAGGCTTCCTGTGGAGCCGTTGCATTGCATAAGACCATAGGTGGAATCCTAATCCCCATCCAGAATCTTCTGAGGTGGGAAAGCTCCACTTGAAAGGACAAGCAGACTAGTTTGGAGCGGCTAGAAGAACAGAAGATAACTTCTTGAAAGAAAGACCAGCAGGAAAAATAAAAAAACAATAATGGCAGTCTGATTGTCTATTACAAGAACCAACAAGTTGTTCGTCCGGGGAGCTATCAAGGCAAGTGGTCGGATCCCCTGAGGGCAAACCCCCTTCCAAGACTAAGACTCAGGGGGAATACACAAGCCGGCATGTGGTCTTGCTGGTGACCACGTTGGACTACTAATAAGGCAAAGTAGAGGCAAAACAGCAATGAAGTTGTGGGCTAAGTCTGACCACGTTCATTAGACTCCTGTGAATCCGGGTTGAGACCTCGTTGGCTAGCAGTATGGCAAGACCTGGTGACTCCTGGGCCCAGGACATGCACATGGCCACAGAGGACTAGAGTGGAGAGTGAAGCATCCGGATGATATGAAGTGAATGAGGGCAGATGCACAAGAACACCCATACTTGCAGAGAGTACCCACTTGACCTGGCTTCAATGGCTGGATGATCAGAACTCAACTAGAAAAAGAAAGAAGAGGATAAAAAGAGTAATCTACTACAATGTGATGAACTTGACCTATACTTATGGATGTAGTAGCCCAAAAGAGGGAACAAATGTTTACAGCGAGGATCATTCCCACCCCTTCGGTACACAGGGTTGACAGGGATGGGCAATTTAGACATTGGCTACCTGAAATGGGGAGACTACAAAGGCAAGAAGTGACTGGCTTACAAGCTTTCAAGAGGGAGCCTAGTTCCAGAGGGTACAGGGAAAGGTAGACTCTCCATAGAGTGGTTTCCAATCTGTCTGGACAGGGCTGATGAAAGGAGGTGGGGATAAGACTCTTGTGGTACAATAGCGAATAATTGCTATCAGGACTAACTGTGACGATTGAAAATGTAAAGGTAGATGTTTTGTAACAAAAAGAGGGGAGTGGTTGGTTTTGCAGCCCAGGAGCGGAGGTCCCTGGGACCATTAAGGGAGAAGAGTGGAGTACGGAACCCTATCCAGAGAAGCAGTGATACCAGAGATGGAGGCAGAGATGATGACATGGAGAGATGGAGCGGCTGGGGATTCTGGACTCAAGGAGGGAGAGGGTTTGTGTGCTGATGGCCAGGGGACAGGCTTGCGGGGTGTACCCTTTGGTTGTTTGATGATGCATAGAGGGAATTGTAATCATCTCAATGAAACGAAATAAGATAGGATGAATGTAAAGCTAATGTACTCCCATATAAACTATCACATAATTAACAACAAAATGTTTTTAAAAAAATCATGCAATATGGAAAAACTACTCACAGTTCACTTTAATTGAAGTGAAATGGAATAGATCTTGGATTTCAGTGTTTAATGATGCCATTAATCAAGATGGTTAACATTTGCTGCCTGCAGTCACATTATCTTTGTAAACTTGCCCAAAAGTAGGCTTTCTCAAGGAAAATAATTATTAACTTATTTTTCTCTACTCCTCATGGAGAAAGGAAAAATCGGCAAACACAGTAAGTGTAAAGAAAGAATAGCCCATTAGGCTGGTTTGAAAAGTCAATTGCTAGGTAGTATGCTTTCTTATGAGGGGAATAAGGAGCTCGGAAGAATTAAGTTCAGGCAATTTTTTATGTTCCTTTTAGATTAGCCCTTCAGAGTATGGCTTAATGGCATTGTTGCAATGGGTTATTTTGCTGCTTGTGTTTTAAACCCTTCCTTCTGTGTCCCCCTCCCCATATTTATTTTTATTTAATGGTTAATTCATTTTTCTTTTTTCCATTCTCATGTAAGTTAACTTTTTTTTTTAATGCTTTGTTGTGAATTAGGTGATAGTTTACATGGGAGGACATCAGGTTCACATTGATCTGTTGTATATTGTTTCCTTGCCATGGTTACATTCCCTTCCATGCATCATCCATCAACCAAAAGGTATACCCCCCCCCCCTACTCCCCAGTCATCCGCAAACCGCCCCCCTCTCTCCGGGTCCAAAGTGTCCAACCACTCCATCTCCTCCACGTCATCGTCTCCGCCTCCATCCCTGGCATCACTGCTTCTCTGGGTAGGGTTCCGTTCTCCACTCTTCTCCTTTGATGGTCCCAGGGACTTCTGCTCCTAGACTGCAAGGTTAATCACTCCCCTCCCTTTGCCCCAAAACATCTACCTTTATATTTCCAGCCCTTACACTCAGTCCTGATAACAATTATTTGCTATTGTTTCGCAAGGGACCTATCTGCATCTCCTTTCACCAGCCCTGGCTAGGCAGAATGGATACTACTCAGTGGAGATTCTACCTTGCTTCACACCCTCTGGATCTAGGTTCCCTTTTGAAAGCTTGTAAGCCGTCACTTCTTGCCTCTGTAGCCCCGCCATTCTGGGTAGCCAATGTCCAAGTTGCCCATCCCTGTCCTCTCCGTGTGCGGAGGGGGTGGGAATGATCCTCACTATGAAGATTTGTTCACTCTTTTGAGCTACTGCTTCCATAGGTGTAGGTCAAGTTCATCAAATTGTATCAGATTATTCTTTTTCCCTTCTTTCTTTTTCTGGTTGAGCTCTGATCAGCCATTGAAGCCAGGTCAAGTGGGTATTATCTGCAAGTGTGGGTGTACTTTTGCATGTGCCCTCTCTTCTTATCAGCTTCACTCTCTACTCTAGTCCTCTGTGGGTATGTCGCTGACTTTGGGTCCAAGAATCTCCTGGACTTGGCACTCTGCTGGCCAACCAGGTCTCCATCTGGGCTCACAGGAGTCTATTGAGGGTTGTACGGCTTAGCTTGTGGTTTCATTGCTGTTTTTCCCTGACTTCCCCTTATTGGTGACGAATGTGGTCACCAATCAGAGCATGCATTCCCACTGAGCCTTAGTCTTAGAAGGGGGTTTGCCCTGAGGGGACCCGACCACTTGCCTTGATGTCTCCAGGGCAAGCCATTTGTTTGTTCTTGTAGTAATCAGTTGGCCTGCCTATATTGTTTTGTATTTTCCTGTCAATCTTTCTTTCAGGAAGTATCTTCTGTTCTTCTGGCCACTCCAGGCTGGTCTGCTTGTCCTTTCAAGTAGAAATTTCCCCTCAGAAGATTCTGGATGCTGTTCAGGATTCCACCTATGGTCTTGTGTTATGCAGAGGCTCCACAGGAAGCCTCCTTCACTGGGCACATTGTAGCCCCATTTTAAGTATTCCAATCAGTTATAGGCAGAAGACAGACTTACAAGCTTTCTATGATGGTATTTCTGGCTATTCCTTTCTCTCCCCCTTGAGTGTCTATTTTATAGCGGTATGCCAGGAAAACCAAGATTCAGCAGACAGCCAAGCATCTTAACATTATTTTCCCCCTTTCCCCCAGTCAAACCAAATCTCAGTCTCTGTATCCCAGAGCCCTGTTGTTCCAAGGTTTTGCATACATCATTATTTGCCTCAATCCTACTTCAGCTTCACTTTCATCCTATTGTATTTCATTTCATTTCAATGATTAAAATCCCCTCCGTGCATCATCAAATAACCAAAGGACACACCCCACGGCCGCCCCCTCCCAGCTGTCAGCAAACAGGTCCTCTCCCTCCCTGAGTCCCGTGTCCCCAG
>NW_006408682.1:7381919-7407920 GCF_000296735.1 Chrysochloris asiatica
CCAGCAATTCTTGTCCTCTTCTTTTTTCATCTTTGCTGTTATTGTTGGTGTGAGATAATATCTCATTGTTGTTTTGATTTGCATTTCTCTAAAGGCTAGTGATAGTGAGCATTTCTTCATATGTTTGTTGGCTGCCTGGATCTCCTTCTTGGTGAAGTGTCTGTTTATGTCCTGTGCCCATTTTTTAATTGGGTTATTTGTCTTTTTCTTATAGATTTTAGAAATGAGTCCCTTCTCTGATGTGTCGTTCAAAAGATTTTTTCCCATTCTATGGGTTCCCTTTTTACTCTGTTGGTAAAGTCTTTTGATGCACATAAGTTTTTAATTTTTAGTATGTCCCATTCATCTATTTTGTCTGCTTTTGTTTGTGTACTTTTCAGAATGTTTGGTAGTCTGTATATGCCCTGAATTAGCGCCCTCACATTTGTCCCTATTTTTCCATTGATGACCTTCTTAATTTGGGGATTCACATTTAGATCTTTAGTCCATGTTGAGTTTGTTTTTGTATAGGGCGTGAGGCAAAGGTTTTGTTTCAATCTTTTACATATCATTTTCCAGTTCTGACAGTACCATTTGTTAAAGAGACTGTCACCTCCCCATGCAATATGCCTAGGCACTTTGTGGAAAATCAGTTGGTTGTATGTGGATGGGTTAATTTCTGGATTCTCAATTCGGTGTTTCATTGTATCAATACCAGGCTGTTTTGACTACTGTAGCCATGCAGTAAATTTTGAAATCAGAGAGTGAGAGACCTCCAACCTTGTTCTGCTTTTTAAGCAGTGCTTTGCTTATCCTGGGTCTCCTTCCTTTCCATATAAAGTTAGTAATTGTCATTTCCATCTCTTTGAAGAATATTGTTGGCATCTGCATTGGGATTGCATTGTATGTGTAAATTACTTTGGGCAGTACGTGGTATGTTCTTCCACTTCTGTAGGTCTCTTTTGGTTTCTTGTAGTAGTGCTTTGTAATTTTCTTTGTATAAATCCTTTGTTTCTCTGGTTACGTTTGTTCCTAAATATTTCATCCTTGTGTGGCTATTGTAAATGGTCTTGCTTTCCTAATGTCCTTTTCAACGCTCTTGTTGCTATAGCGAAATCCAACTGATATTTATATGTTGATGTTATTCCCTGCCACTTTGCTGTATCATCCGATGAGGTCTAGTAGTTTTTTACTGAGTCTTTGGGGTTTTCTATGAATAGGATCATATTGTCTGTAAATAAGGAGAGTTTTACTTCCTCTTTGCCAATTTGGATGACTTTAATGTCTCTATCATGCCGTATAGCTCTGGCTAAAACTTCCAGCACAATATTGAATAGCAGTGGTGATAAAGGGCACCCTTGTCTGGTTTCTGTTCACAGAGGGAGGGCTTTCAGTTTCTTTCCATTGAGAGTGATGTAGGCTGTTGGTTTTGTAGATATGCTTTTGATTATCATCTTGAGGAATTTCCCTTCATTTCCTACTTTGTTGAGTGTTTTTATCAGGAATGGATGTTGGGTTTTGTCAAATGCCTTTTCTGCATTAATCGATATGATCATGTGGTTCTTTTCTTTTTTCTTATTTATATGATGTATTACGTTGATGGTTTTTCTGATGTTGAACCATCCTTGCATCCCTTTTATGAAACCCAGTTGGTAATGATGTATTGTTTTTTTGATGTGTTGTTGGATTCTGTTGGCTAGGATTTTGTTGAGAATTTTTGCGTCTGTGTTCATGAGGGATATTGGTCTATAGTTTTCTTTTTTAGTGATGTCCTTCCCTGGTTTTGGTGTGAGGGTTATGCTTGCTTCATAAAAAGTATTAGGGAGTTTTCCATCCTCTTCTATATTCTGGAATAATTTGAGTAGGATTGGTGGCAGTTCTTCGCTGAATGCTTGGTAGAACTCACCAGTGAAGCCATCTGGGCCTGGACTTTTGTCGGTTGGGAGTTTTTTGATGACCTGATCAATTCCTTGTTTTGATATGGGTTCGTTCAAGTTTTCTACTTCATTCTGAATAAGTTTAGGTAGGTCGTGTTTTTCTAGAAATATATCCATCTCATCTAAGTTTTCGAATTTGTTGGAGTACAGATCTTCATAGTATTCTCTTATTATCCTTTTGATTTCGTTTGGTTCTGTTGTGACTTCACCCTTGTGGTTTCTAATGCGAGTTATTTGTGTCCTCTCCCTCTTTTGTTAGTTTTGCCAATGGTTTCTCAATTTCATTAAAGCTTTCAAAGAACCAGCTTCTTATCCTGTTGATTCTCTTCATTTAAGTTAACTTTTGCAGGGGTGTGGGAATGCACCACTTATCTCTGAGAGTAAGTCAAAAAGTATTTCTACAAAATCATGGAAAGCTTTATTAAACAAAAATACCAAAATAGGAAACTGTAGTTTCTCAGCATGTCTTCCATCCAGTTCTGTACATTTCTGCAGGCCTGTTTCCATTTTCTCTAACCCTTCCTCAAATAATTCTGAGCTCTTTAATTTACATTACATCACATTGGCCATTTTCCCATCGTCAAAGGAGTCAGATTGTATTCCTTTTAAATGTCCTTTGAGTTTAGGGGATGAAAATAAACCCGAAGGGACAAGATCAGGTCTGGATCAGGGTGGATGGGGTCAAGTTTCCCAGTATAATTCTCTTAGGACAGCCCTTGGCACCCTTGAAGATGCTGGAACATTACTTGTCATGATGGAAAAAGTTCTGTGCAACTTTCCTGGCCTTTTTCTCACCAGGGCAGTTTTCCGTTTTCTTGGTCGTGGTGGTTCTGTGCCGGGGAGTCAGTTCCGACTCATAGCGACCCTGTACAGGGTTTCTGAGGCTGTAAATCTTTACAGGAGCAGAATGCCTCATCTTTCTCCTGCAGAACAGGTGGTTAGTTTAGAACTGCTGACCTTAAGTTCGCAGCCCCATTCGTAACCACTACGCTAATAAGCCCCCATGATTGTCCTGGAAGTCCTGGTGTGACTAAAAGGTGGATTTGAACCGCAAGGTTGGCATTTCAAACTCTCCAGTTCTCCTCGGAAACTCTATACAGGGTTGTTATGAGTTGAAACTGATTCAACGGCATTTAAAAAAATCAAAATAAAAGATCATCTTGTGTCCTTCAAAAAATTTTATCAAGATTACTCCTTGAAAACCCCCAAAACCGCCACCCTAACCTTCTGAGCTGATCTCTCTGTCTTGAATGTCTGGTCCAGCACAGCCCTTCGGAAGCCACTGTTTTGAAGGCACCCTAATGAGACAAAGACAAGAGACCTTGTCTGAAGTCTTTCCCTGATCTCAGGGAATGTTTCAACGTGTTTTGTTTCATGAAAAACCCGGTGCATGAATAAACTGGAACGCTAATATATAGCAACACTTTTTGATTTACTGTAGGATTATTGTGTACTATGCCTTCCAGCTATGCCAGCACCTTTCTCATTGGTTTGGGTTAGGTTCTTAAATTCTGTGTCATTTTTGTTTTCCAAGCCTGCTCTTCATGTTGATTATGATTGTGTTTCTCGTTAATTCTGTAGCAACTTTCTTAAACATCTCTCCTTAATGCTGTACGCAGTTTTTCTACTTTCGCAGTCTTTTTTTGATAACTGTATTAAAACTATGTTTGATAACTATGAGACAAGATCTATTTAAAATTTTCTAATTGCTTTAAGAATGTAATAAATTCTCCGCAAAATTTCCTAGTCTAGAGAAGGTTCTTCACTTTATTTTAGTCTTTGTGCTGTAGAAAATTTTCCCAGTTCACTTCCACGCCCTTATCTCCCGTGGCCCCACATCCTTATCTTTGAGGTTTTATTTGCCAGTATGCAGCTATGTGTACTCTTTATCTTTCCCATGCAGGGTGGTGATGATGGTCATTCTCTTCCGAGTGTAACCTGGTGGGGAATTTTATCTCCAGTCTGTTACTGTGTAATTTTCTTCAAGTATCTAGCCCTGCTCTAAGTTGTTTTCCGGTTTTAAGTTGTTTTACCATTTCATTGTAAGCCCATCCCAGTAGACAGCTTTGGAGCAGCCCCAGCTTTGTTGGAGCTGAATACACCAGCCTGTTACTGTCACTGATTCTGACTCGAGTAACGCTATAGGATACAACAGAACTGTCCCACTGGGTTTCCAAGAACGTGAATCTTTACGGTAGCAGAGTGCTACATGAAGTAGCTCATGAGTTTCAACGGCCCATCTTTGGGTTAGCAGCTGGGTGCTTTAACCACTGTACCAGCAGGGCATCCTTGGAAATAAATATTCTCAGGCTATTATTACAATTACTGGGTATAAAGAGGATCTAAACCAGAAAAACCAATTGTTCCATGTGTGCAGAAAATTCTGCTCATAGGCTTTTCAAGGTTATGACCTTTCTGAAACACATTGCCACGTCTTTGTTCAGAGGTACCTTTGGATGAGTTTGATTTGCCAACCTTTTGAATAATAGTTCAGTACTTAACCGTTTGTGGCACTTGGGGACTACATAATGGGGATCAGTGTTTTGTATAAAGCCGCCATGTTTTGGGTGTGAGTAGTGAATTTTAAGAGTGTTTCTAAAAGTTCAGCTTACTATTCTGTTTATCCACAGTGGGTGTTATTTACATCTTGTTCTGCTGTGCTTAGTTTCTTCTTCTAGTCTCCTCTTTTTTTTTTTCTCATCCTTTTGATTAAATATTTGTTAATCATTAATCCTAGCTTATGATTTGGGTAATAAACATAGTCACCACCATACTTCTTCCTTCCAGACTGAGGGGTAAAAATGAAGTTTTAATTATTGTGTCTGTAGGAGCTCTGGTAGCGTAGTGGTTACGAATCGGGCTGCGAACCTCAAGGTCAGCGGTTCGAAACTACCAGTTGCTCCGCGGGAGAAAGATGAGGCTTTCTACTCCCGTAAAGATTTACACCCTCGGAAACCCTATACAGGGTCGCTATGGGTCGGAACCGACTCGATGGCACATAACAACAACAAGGGGGACGGTATACTTGCCTAAAGATGAATTCATATCTAAGATCCATCTTCAAATGTAAGGTAGAGAGATCAGTACGTTTTCTTTTCATTCTTGTTATTCAAGCTCTTCCCATTTTACTCTTCTCTGTGTGGAGACTGTTCTTAGCCGTGGTGGCTTGCATGTTGCTGTCATGATGGAAGCTATGTTGCCAGTATTTGAAATGCCAGCTGTCACCCATGACAGACAGGTTTCAGAGGAACTTCCAGACTAAGATAGACTAGAATGAAAGGCCTGGGGGGACTGAAAACCTTCTGGAATAGTGTCAGACTCCCATGCTTTGAACACATTATCTGAAGGTGTCAGTCACTGGGAGAAGACACTGTTTGACAGAATAGAGGGGCAGTGAGGGCAAGGGAGGCCCTCGGTGAGGTGGATTGGTGCTATGGCCAGCATGGCTGACGTAGGCTGAAGCTGGATTGAGCAACGCTGTCATCTGTGAAACGAAATCCTCTGTATCTTGAGTAGAAAGTTAGCTGATACTGTGGAGAAAAGTGAGCGAACATACTAATTTGCTGAGTCTTCCAGTTTGGCTTTGAAGGCAAAAAGATTTTAAAGTGTTATGACAGAAAAGGTGTTTTCTAGAAGTGGATATTTGGTGAGAACTTGTCATCTTTCTTATGATAAACCTATAAAGATGATATTGTGATCTAAAATTTGGACTTTTTAGTCAGACCTGGGTTCATATCCCAGTTCTGTCACTTGCATGTCTGGTACATGGTAGATCTGCAAGAAATCTTTATTAACTTGAATTTGATTGTATTAAATGAAATGTGCCTATATGCCAAGGTTTTATAGGAAAAATACTTGGGATTACGTCTTTGATATGAATGGTTTGGGGACACTTTAAAAATGTGAAACAGTCATGAGCCATTGCATCATTTTTCGAAGAGTTGCTTTTCTCTGTAGTTGTTGTTAAGTGCCGTTGAGTCAGTTTTGACCCATAGTGACCCTGTACAGGGTTTCCGAGGGTGTAAATCTTTACGGGAGTAGAAAGCCTCATCTTTCTCCCACGGAGCGGCTGGTAGTTTCGAACCTCTGACCTTAAGGTTCACAGCCCGATTCGTAACCACTACGCTACCAGAGTAGTATAACTGGTTAATTTTTATCAATTTCTGCATGTAGTGTTAGTAATGGACCTCACAGCACACAATAACAACGTTTCTAAAGATTTTATTTATAAATGTAGAAGGAAATATCAAAACAGTAATTTGTAACATTGTGATCACACTGAATGATGAATGTACATTTAAAGGTTTGGCAGGACATAAACCACATTCAACTTGGTGTGAATAAAGCACAGTTTTTGAAAATGAGAGCAATTGCACCTATTTTGGATTATTAACTAATGAGATTATTCTGAGAGGTGCTGAAGGGAATGAAATTATGACCCCTTAATTATAATTGGGAGTCCTGGTGTGGTGCTGTGGGCTAATGCGTCAGACTGCAAAGTCAGTTTGAACCCTAAAGTCAGTGGTGCAAGCTCACCAGCCGCTCCTCAGAAACCTTATACAGGGTTGCTTTGGGTCGGAGCCACCTTGATGGCACTTAACAACAAGATGCATTGTGGGCTATTGCGTCAGACTGCAAAGTCATTGGAACGGCAAGGTCGGTGGTTTTAAGTTCACCAGCTGCTCCTTGGAAACCCCATACAGGGTCATCATGGGTCAGAATTGACTCGATGGCACTTCACAACAACAACATAGTGAAAAGTTATCCTGAGCTGCGAAGTCTATGTATATGTTCATGAAATAATACATTAAAATAACTTCTGTTGGCCTCCATTCAGTCTGAAGGCCCAAGAAATAAACCTACTTAGTATTATAAACCTTCCCATTTCTGTGCTCTGAGTCAGTTCTGACCCTAGAGGAATGTTCTTTCTTTTAAAATAGTGATTAGGTAGATGTTTAAAAAAGTTTTCGTTTAATAAAGTACACAGTTAATAATTCCAGAGTTATACACCTAGGATTCAGCTAGTCTGGTTTCAGTTCCATCTCTGTGGCTTTGGAAGAGTCGTTTGTCCTGTCTGTGTTTCAGATTCCTCATCTGGAAAAAAAAGATACTGTTATTCTCATGCCTCAGAGAGCTATGTGGAAGGTGCTAGGGAGCCAGTTCTGACGCACAGTGCTCAGCAGAATGAAACACTGCCTGGTCCTTGACCATCCTCACAGTCACTGCTGTGTTTGATCTCATTGTTGCAGACACTGTGTCTATCCATCCCATAGAGGGTCTTCTTCATATTCACTGACCCTTACCTTAGCAAGCATAACATGTTTCTCTAGGGTCTGGTCCCTCCTGATAACGTCCAAAGTGCATAAGACGAAGTTTCACCATCCTGGCTTCCAAGGAGCATTCTGGCTGTACTTCTTCCAACATTGATCTATCTGTTCATTCTTCTGACCGCCCATGATATAGTTGATCTTCTTGCTAAGACCATAATTGAAAGACATCGATTCTTCCTCAGTCTTCCTTATTCATTGTCCAGCTTTTGCATGCTATGCTGTTGCTGTTATGTGCCGTTGAGTTGATTTCAACCCATAGCAACCCTGTATACGGTTTCCAAGGAGCAGCTGGTGAGTTTGAACTATCAACCTTGCAGTTCAAATGACTTTGCTCAAGGCCATTGAAAGTACCATGGCATGGATCAGGCTCACCTTAGTCCTGAAAGTAACATCTTTGCTTTCAAATACTTCAAAGAGATCTTTTGCAGCAATATGCCGTTTAATTTCTGGACTGCAGCTTCTATGGTGTTAATTGTGGATCCAAGTAGTATGAAATCCTTGACAGCTTCAATCTTCATTTATTATGGTGTTGCTTACTAGTCCAATGGTGAAGATTTTTGTTTTCTATATTATGTGGAGTCCTGGTGTGGCCCTGTGGATTAATGCGCTGGACTGCAAGATCAGTTTGAACTGCGAGGTTGGCAGTTCAAGCTCACCAGCCACACATTGGAAACCCTATAAAGGGTCGCAATGAGTTGGAACCGACTTGACAGCACTTAACAACAACAACAATCCATATTGAGGAGTCCTGGTGTGGTGCTGTAGGATAAGCGCTTGACTGCTAACCACAAGGTCGCAGTTTAAACTCACCAGCCACTCCTTGAAAACCCTATATAGTGTCACAACGGCACTTAACAGTACCAATAGCAATCCATACTGAAGGCAGTAGTCTTTGATCTTCATCAACGATGTGTGGATGTTTATGTACCGAGAATAACACCTGACAGATAAGTCAAGTTGATTCTAACTCATAACAACCGTAAAGAACAGAGTAGAGTTGCCCATAGAGTCTCCAAGGTTGTAAATATGGAAGCACACTGTCGTAGCTTTCTCCCTTGGCGTGACAGGTAGGCTTAAGTTACTGATCTTTTGGCTAGCAGCCAAGTGTGTTAACCACTGCACCACTAGGGCTCATGACACATAGTTAGTTAGCTGTTGTTTTTGTTTGTTATTATTACTATTTTTATAGTGATCTGAAAGTATTGTAATTAAAGTGTAATTTTTACAAGTTTTAAAAGAAGTATTGATGCACTTGAATTATGGTATTGGTGTAGAACATTAAATATATCATGGACTGCCAGAAAAACAAACAAACCTGTCTTAGAAGAGGTACAGCCAAAGTGTTCCTTAGAAGTGGGGATAGTGATACTTGGTCTCATGTACTTTGGGTATGTTTTCAAGAGAGACCAGCCCCTGCAAAAGGTCATCATGCTTGGTAAAGTGGATGGTCAGCAAAAAAGAGCAAGTCCCTCAATGAGATCCTAGCACGGTGGCTGCAGCAGTGGCCTCAGACATGTCCACAATTGAGCATGTCAGAGGACCGGGCAGTGTTTTGTACACAGGATTACACTGAGTCTAACCGACCAGATGGCAGCCAGTAACAGCAACAACCTGATACAAATTACCTTAGACCATCAAAACTCTGTGGACTCTCATACTCTTGTCTGTGCCTGCAGTGGGATGTCAGGCCCTCTAAATAAACAAATAAATGATCTTTCTTTTTTTAAAGCAGTCCTCAGTGGGAGCAGTCCCTGAGTACAGTCAAACTAGTAATTTTGAGAATTCGAACACAGAAGTCTGATTCAAGTCTAATTCCTCCTTTCTTTTAGCCTCACCTAGGTTTGCTTCCCCATGACAGAAGTCTCAGGTCCTTTTTCTCCACCCTGACCTTTTTTTTTAAAGGTACTTTGTGATATTAACATTCAGAAATAGCTGTATTTTTTCTAATATAATGGTACTGAAAAGCACTAAGGTTTTGGTGCTGTTGCTATTTTAGATACAAATTGTTAGGAATCTGATTGTTAAGAAGCACATAATAGAACAGCCCTGCTTGGATGTGGAGTATAAAAGCAGGGTGATACTTTCAGATAAGTACTGGACTGCTAACTGTAAGGTTGGCGGTTCAAACCCACCAGTTTCTAATTGGTTGCATTTATCTACTTTAATCTGTTTTTTTTTCTAGTTAAGGTAGGTGGTTCAAACTCACCAGCCACTTCTGGGGAACCCTATTCAGGATTGCTGTGAGTTGGAACTGACTTGATGGCATTTAACTGCAACAGCAGTATTACCTACACTTTATTCTTTTTTGCATATCTCATGTCTCCCCTAAATTGGATTCACCCAAAGTTTTCTCGTTATAATTATGACTGCAAAAAGCAAAACCTTTAAGCATGATTACTTCTTTAGTTAATCAAGTTATTATTGATCTTCAACTATAATATCAACATTTAAGTAACATTTAAGTAGTACTTATAGTGTGTCCCTTATAGTTCAGAATGCTTTCTGTAAGTGTTTTAGGTATATCAATTTATTTAAACATCACAAAACCTCAAAAGGTAAGTATGCAACCTCTGTGTGGTAAATACTACCACCTCCACTTTCTGGGTGATTAAATGGAGACAAGACTGAACAACTTGCCAGTGTCTCCCCGTACCTGAGTAGGATTTGAATCCAGGTATCATGGCTCCAGAGGACTCTGGTGGCGTAGTGGTTATGAATCGGGCTGCGAACCGCAAGGTCAGCAGTTGGAAACTACCAGCTGTTCCGCGGGAGAAAGATGAGGCTTTCTGCTCCCGTAAAGATTTACAACCTTGGAAGCCCTGTGCAGGATCACTATGAGTCAGAACCGACTCCACAGCACATAACAACAACAACATCGTGGCTCCAGAGCCAACTCGTAATTCTGTGCTCCAGACGCTGTGCAGTGAGTGCAGCAAACACTCTTGCCTGTGAAGCTTACTCTTCCCAAGTATTTCCAGTTTCTTTGTCATTATTTTTTTCATTTATTTAAACACGGAGACGCTCTGCTTTATGTAGATAGAGCACACCAAGAAATTGATTCTAGGTGGTGACAGTGCTAAAGCAAGTGAGCCACACTTCTGTAGTAGATGGGTAAGAGCTGTTGTTGGAAGTGCAGCTGAGTTGGTTCCGACCTGTAGTGACCCTGTAGAGGATTTACAAGGAGTGGCTGGTAAACTCAAACTGCTTACCTTGCGGTTCAAATGAACCTTGCAGTCCAGCACATTAACCCATAGCGCCACACGTTTTAAATGCCGAATCTTTTTAATAAAGTTAATTTATATTTGTGTTAGTATATGTATTTGTGTCTGTATGAATCACCTGGCTCAGTCTTTTTTCTTGTCCAGTTCTTACCATCATTAGGGAGTCTCGAGTTCATGCTTGGAGCCCGGGTGTGGCGCTATAACATAAGTACGGAACTGTTAACTGCAAGGTTGGCAGTGCAAATCCACCAGCCATTTCTTGGAAACCCTGGACAAAGTCCCTATGAGTCGGAACCGACTTAACAGCATTTAATGACAAGAGTTCATGCAGATAGATGATACTTCTCACAGCCTGGTCCATTAGTTTACTGGCCTGTGATCACGGGTACTGTGAGCCTCTCCTGCCCTTAGATCCTCTTGGCCCCCTCTCTGATTCCAGTCACCACTTCTGGGACAGTTCACTGACTCACTCTGGCTGACACCATCTTGTTTCAAGTGCCTCAGGCTTTTGTTTTCTCCCCTGGGGATTTTCAGGTATCCCTCCAAGTCTCCCCATGGTGTAACAAGCCTTATGCACTGCATTTCTTGGAAGTCAAGGGAGGGAGGAGCTAACCTCCTTTGGGTAATTTTACTTGTGAGGGATTGTTTGGGGTTTTTTGTTTGTTTATTTGTTTTAAATAAAAAAATAAGCACTATTTTAAGAGTGACAGCTTTCATTGCTAAGAAAAATAAAATTTTACTTGGTTCAAATATTTTGACTTTCCAATTATGTTTTTTTGTTTGTTTTTAAGTTTTTATTGTGAACGAACTGATAGTTTACATGGGAGAACATCAGTTTTACACTCATCCTATCTTATTTTGTTTCCCTGCATTAATTACAGTCCCCTCAGTGCATCACCATTCAACAGTATTGGCTTCTATTCCCTGATTTGTTTGGGTTTTTATGTACATAAAACACTAGGAGGATAGAGTCACTGAAGTGAAGCCCAGGATATTAGGCTGCCACCGCAGTTCAGACACATTAATTCATCTTCATTCACATGCATTGAGGAGATGGGAAACACAGGGCTTGTGTCAGATATGTCTCAGTCATCAAAGTGTTACCTTTGTTTTATAAAACTTTAAAGACATATTTTTGCAGCAGATTTGCCCAGTGCAAATGGCATTTGATTCCTTGACTTTTGTTTCTCTGGCTGTTGACCGCTGATTCATTGACAACTTCAGTTTCTTCTTTATCATGGAATACTGTGTATCCTCTTGTGAGGATTTTTGTTTTCTTCATGTTCACGTGTAATCCATACCTCAAGCTATGGTTTTGACCTTCATTAGTAAGTACTTCAAGTCATCTTCATTTTTGGCATGAAAGGTTGTGTCATCTGCATATTCCAGGTTGTTAATTAGTCTTTCGCCAACTCTATTCTTTGTATAATTTGGCATTTTGAATTATTTTTCCAGAATGTAGATTGAATAAGTATGATGAAATAGTACAACACACCTTTTCCAGTTTTGAATTACTCCGTATCCCCGTGTTCTGTTCAGTGTGGCATGATTCATGTATAGATACTGCCAGGTAGTGTCTTCAGATTTCTCAACATGGGCATCTAAGGTCCTCCTGCATTGCATTTGTGCGTCAGTATTACTTCAATTCCTGAAGGCTTGTTTTTTTATAAATGCCTTCAGTGCAGCTTGAACTTCTTCAGGAGGTAGAGCATATGATATGATCAGTGTGGTTCTTGATCATATCATATACTTTACTTCCTGAAATGGTTGAATGGCAACCAGTTCTTTTTGGGACAATGACTCTGTATTCCTTCTATCTTCTTTTTTGAGTAGCTTTTTAGTTTTTTAAAAAGCTTTTGTTGGTAATTGAGTGATAGCTTACATGGGAGAACATCAGTTTTGCACCCATCTATCGTATTTTGTTTCATTGGCAGTGATTACAATCCCCTCCATGCATTATCATTTAACAGTATTTGCTTCTATTCCCTCTGTTTTTTTCATGTAGACAAAAACACTAAGGAGTATATAATCATTTAAACAACCAGAGGGCACATTCTGCAAGCAAGCCTCCTGGCTGCCCACACATAGCCTTTGTCTTTCCACGAGTCTAGAGTCCTCAGCTGCTCTGTCTCTCCATGCCATCATCTCTGCCTCCTGCTTTGGTGTTGCTGTTTCTCTGGTTAGGATCCCACGTTCTGCTCCACTCATGCTCTTTCCTCTTGATGGTCCTAAGGTCTTCTGTTCTTAGAACGTAAGAATAACTACTCCCGCCTTTATGTTATACAGCTTCTACCTTTACAGTTGTAACAGTAGCAACCAGTCATGATAACAAGTATTCACCATGGAATCAAAAGAATCCTGCCCTCAACTCCTTTCACCAGATCCATCTAGACAAGATGAAAACTGTTCAGTGGGAATTCTACCTTCCATCTTCTTTTGATGCTCTTTTTTTTTTTTTCATACCCATAGAATCCTCAGTGTTGCAACTCAAGGCTTGGATATTCTCTTCACTTCTTTCAACTTGAGAAATACTGACCATGTTCTTCCCTTTTGATGCTCTAACTCCAAGTCTGCCCATTTCATCATAATACTTTAATTTGGAAAGTATTGTAACCCACATTTCTAGCACTTGTTGCCTGTTTGTTTTCTTGTCCATTTCCACTATCTGGATTCAGATGTTTGTCACTTACTTGAACCTTTGCAGTATGTTCTGTACTTGTCTCCTAGCTTCTGTCTTGCCATCACTAGTTTAAGTGCCATGTGTATGTAGCCATGTTTCTACCCTGGCCAAAGTTTAGGAATAAAATTTAAACTGTTTAGTATGAGTGGCATTTAAAGTTCTCTGTAACCTAGTCCCTCCCTGCTGACGAGATATATTTACAAATAATATGTAAATATCTTTTCTGCTCTTTTTTATTCTGTAAAGAAAGAAAGCAAGAGCAAGCATTCGAGTTTGGCTTGGCAGAACCCAAACACATAGGTTTAAGAATAAGACTAAAAAGAAGTTTTTCTAGTTCTTCTCAGGATTCCTTGGCATTGCATATGCAAACCATGCCTGGAATGTCTTTTTGACACTTGTCCACCTGCCAGACCATGGTCTTCTTCTCAATTCTAGTCAAGACACTACCATTTCCATGAAGCTTTGGAATGCTCCCGAGCAGATTTAGGAGTTGTCCTCAGTGCACTTTCAGAAATGGTTGTATCATATTGTGATTATTTGTACATTTGTCTTTGAACTACATGGAAAGTTCATTGAGGCAGAAACTTTGTATTTCCAGGTCTAGTACAAAATCTAATGTAGTAGACTGAGGTCGAACTTCCAGAGAGATAAGGGGAAAATTGGTAGAATCCAAGGGAATAGAGTGTGTGAAGAAAGAAATGTCTTGTATAAACTCTGTGGGTGAATGTATCTTAATTAGATTGTAGACAGTCTCGAAATTTTTGGATAAATGAATAAATGCAGAGAGTAAGATACTTGCTGAAAAGTGTTCATTTGCAACAGCTAGGTACACATGCATAGTAGAGATTGGACACCAGTGGTAAGAGGTTAAGGAGTGAGTGGGAGATAAGGAAATGCGATAGCTCGTGTAGTCAACTACTTAGGAAGAGGTTAGGAAAGGCGCCTCTCCCTCTTGCCCCTCATAATGAACTGTTGTGTGTGGAATGTCCTTGGTTGGCACTCCTTAGTGCAGAGTTTCTCAACGTAAGAGTTGCTGGGATTTCTAGAAGTATAGTGCTCCATCCAGATCACACCTCCAAAATTTGTGATTTTCAGGTCCGGGGTGGGCATCTCAGGTAAATCTGATGCCGTTATTTCCAGAAGTCCTGCCTTAGTGGTTTTTAAACTATAGGAAACTGTTTGCGTCTACTAATTCCACTTTCTCCCACACATGCAGGAGAGATAGACAGTTTTGCATAGGTTATCAAGACTGATGAGGGGAAGCTGTTAGGTCTTCTCTGGTATTTTCTTGTTTACTGCCCAGCTCTCTGCTGCTTGCTTCCCTTATGGCCACTTTTAACTGTGTCTTCTTCTTAGCCTCATTTGCCCTCCTTGCTCTCTCTTCTCTTTTCTTAATTGCTGTCTTCTGCTGTCTCCTATGGCTTCTCCATTTCCATAGGAGAAAGTCTTGCCTTTTATAGACTTCACCAGCCAATGACAGTGCGCCAGCCAGTGAGTTGACCTAATAGGAGAATTGGATTCTCTTAAGCTGTTCCCAGCTGCTTTCCCTGTTACCCTCAGCTGTCCTTCCACACTAAAGCCTTGTCTTGCCTGTTTTCTGAGTTTTGGAAATATTCCAGAGGCATGAGGGTTTCACAGAGCTGATCTCTGGCTTGACAAGTTTTATAGAAGGAAAAGAAGAATAGCATTTCAAGTTCTACTTTAATACTAGATAGCCTCAGAGTATATGGAAATTTTATTTCAGTGATAATTCTCTAAATTGTATAATATTGTGAAAGGTTTCTTAAGGCGGTTTAGCCTGCTCCAGTAGCCTGAGTTGTCTCCCAGAATAGCTAGTGTGATCCCATATATGGAGCCAACACTCGTTCTGTGTATGTTGTGTGGAAACTGAGCAGATGCTCCAATCATCACAGTGATGCATTCCCACAGGAGGCTTCCTTTGTGTTCCAGGTCCTTTGAGTTATAACTTCAGAGTTGAGAACAGTATTTGAAGTGCTTGCCTTGATTTCTTGCACCTCAGTTTTTCTAGGCAGACAAAGGTGGACCACAAGGTATTTCACACTTCTAGAGTGCTTAGTTTTTGTTAGTCATTTGGATGCATCACTCCGGAAATGAAAGCAAAATCGTAAGCTCGGGGCATACCAGAATTTGCTCGTGTGCTTATGACTGCAAAGTGATGACTGTACACATCATTCTTGCAGCTCTTCTGTGGAAGCCAGCACTGAGCAGAGGAAGTGCAAGCACCCAGGCGTGCTCCTCTGAAGCCTGACTGAAAGCATTCTCCGCGGTGGAGCTTGCCTCCCGGTGGTATTCACGGCCGTGAAATGGAGGCCTTCAAAAGAAATAATCACGGCTGAGGTGTGGAATTCAGTGATTTTTATTTTTTTTTTATTAATGAAACTTTAACGAGAAAGAAGAATGCCACACAGTTGTACTGTGCCATAACTGTCTACATTTGAAGAAAGTGAAGAAGAAAAATAAAAGCTCTAAAATTACAAACTAAATAAGGAAAACTTTTTTGCTTTTACATTACACAGGCATGTCTTGGAGAGTTTTGAGTTCAGTTCCAGACTACTGCAATAAAGCAAGGACCATGAATTTCCAATTTCTCTGTGCCTACAGAAGTCCCTTTTACATGGTGGCACTGTTGGCTAGCTTTGAGCTGCTAAATAAAAGACTGGTGGTTCAAATCCACATTGTTCCTTGGGAGAATGGTGAGGTTGTCTGTGCTCATAAAGATTTTTAGTGCCCGCAACCTTATGTAGGGCTGCAATGAGTCAGAATGAATTAGATGGCAGTGGGTTTGAAAACTTTTGGTTTGTTAGTTGTCTTATTGGTTAGTTAATGCTGCTAAAACACATACCACAGGTACTTTCATTAACAGAATTTAATTCTTATTTACAGTTTAGGAGGCTAGATGTCTGAATTCATAGTACCAGCTCTGGGGAAAGGGCTTTGTCTCCTTTAAGCATATCTAGGTCCTGAAGAGTAGAGATGTCAGCTTGAGGACTAAGGTGCGCCTGACCCAGGCCATGGTGTTTTCAATAGCCTCATATGGATGTGAAAGCTGGGCAGTGAATAAGGAGGATCGTAGAAGAATTGATGCCTTTAAGTTGTGGTGTTGGAGGAAAATACTGAAGGTGCCATGGACTGCCAAAAGAACTAATAGATCTGTTTTGGAAGAAGTGCAGCCAGAGTGCTCCTTGGAGGCCAGGATGGCTAAGCTTCGTCTCTCCTACTTTGGACACACTGTCAGGAGAGAACAGTTGCTGGAGAATGATGTCATGCTGGGTAAGGTGGAGGGTCAGAGAAAAAGAGGAAGACCCCTAACGAGATGGATTGGCCAGGTGACATCATTGATGGCGTCAAGTGTGGCAGCGGTAGTGAGGGTGGCCCAGGATCGGACATTGTTTCATTCTGCTGTGCATGGGGTCGCTATGAGTAGGTTCCGACTCGATAGCACCTGACAACAACAACAACAGGTCCTGCATTAAGGAGCTCTGGTAGCATAGTGGTTACGAATCGGGCTGCGAACCACAAGGTCAGCAGTTTGAAACTACCAGTTGTTCTGCGGGAGAACGATGAGGCTTTCTGCTCCCATAAAGATTTACATCCTCAGAAACCTTGTACAGGGTCGCTATGAGTCGGAATCGACTCCACGGCACATAACAAACAACAACAGGTCCAGCATTCCTTGGAGCTCTCCGTGTGTCTTGACACCAGTTGTTTCTTGGATCTAGGAGCTTGCAGGGACCTCAGTTTCAAAGTACGCTTTCCACTCCTGACTCTGCTTTCTGGCTGGTGGTGGGTTCCTCTTTCTCTGCTCAAATACCTCCTCTTTTAATTCTTGTAAGATAAAAAACGTTGCATGCCACAGCCTGTGGAATATCCCATACATCAGATTAGGTTGGTGGTGGTGATGTCCCGTGGAGTCGGTTCCAACTCATAGCCACCCTGTACAGGGTTTCCGAGGCTGTAAATCTTTACGGGAGTAGAAAGCCTCGTCTTTCTCCCACGGAACAGCTGGAAGCTTCAAACTGCTGAACTTGAAGTTAGGAGCCAAATTTGTAGCCCTGCGCTACCACCCTTAATTCTTTTACTAGTGTGTTGCATCAGATTACATCATGGGGAATCATCACATAACTGGAAGATCATGCAAATCATGGTCCAGCCAAGCTGACAAGTCTTGGGGGTGGGGAGGGACATAGTTGTCACTTCATGACAGTGGTCTGTTTTGTGTGCAAGGAGTACTAGTGAAGCATTGTGAGAAGTACCAGAATGACACAAAGACACAGTGTTGTGAGCACATACGGCAGAAACGTGATGACGATACATTTGCCGGGTGCCAGGTTGCCACAGACCTTTAGTTTGTACCACACTGTCTTAAAGTACAATAAAGCGAAGCACAGAGAAACAAGGTGTACATGCATATGGTATTCTTTGTCATCCTCAGGTCACTTGGTTACTGCATATGAGTGTATACTTTTATTTTTCCTTAGCTGTCATCATAATATGTACTTTGCATCCAGAAATACTATTTTAATTATGTCCCTTTCATTGGAGTCCTGTGGTGCTGTAGGAGTAATCACTGGACAGCTAACCACACAATCAGCAGTTCAAACCCACCTCGGAAACCCAACGAACATGAACAACAGTAGTTAATCAGGGAGCCCTGGTAGTGTGGGTACCACGTTGGGCTGCTGCTGCTGCTGATCAGTTTGAATGCACTAGCTGCTCTGTGGGAGACAGGGGAGACTTTGACTCCTGTAAAGATTTATCCTGTAGGTCTCTCTGCGTCTCGAAGAGAACCTGCTCACTGGCACGTCCAGTAGCAGCACTAGTTAATCAAGTGGACGCTGTTAGTGATTGGTCTTTTATTGGATATAGGGGTTTTCCATTTTTGCCTATTGTAGATATGCTATGTAATAGTACCCTGAATATTTGTGCAAGTGTGTATGTTGTTATTAATGCCATTGAGCCGGTTCCAGCTCATAACGGTCCTGTATAGGGTTTCTGAGGAGCAGCTGGTGAGCTTGAACTGCTGACCTACTGATTCAAACTGACCTTGCAGTCCAGCACATTAGTAATTTACTGTTTAAGATGAAGGTTTGCACTGTAGTTTAGGTTCCTTTTAATCAATTTCTATATGAATTATTCAGGGACATTGCTTACACAAGGTGTAAACTTTCTCATGATTTCCATTCCTGGTGGTTCTGTTTCCAATAATCTAACTCTCTTGCCCCCTGCATTCTCATTTTTGTTTTAAAGTGATTGTGTATACCATGTGACCTCATATCATTAATAAAAGGCGATTTTCATTGTTCTGTGAGCCAGTTTGTTGTTTAGCTACAAGGTGACCTCAGAGGTTAGTTTTGGTTCAGGGTTTGAAGAGTATTTCAGGGCAGTAGTTTCAGAAAGTCCTTCAGTCTTAACCAGTCTGAGACATCTGTTTTTGTCTTTTTTAAAATCATTTTTTGTAATAATTATTTACTTAGGATGAATTCTCAGTAACTGGATTGCTAAGTCAGAAGGTGGAAACCTTTTTTTCAACTGGCTTTTGATAGGTTTGTCAAATTATTTTCCCCAAAATTCTATTGGTTTGTAGAGCTACTAGTAATTTCTGCTGATTTTTCTCAACATTATCTGCAGTGAAGTGTTTTGTGGTTTAAATAGCCTTTTGGCTATTGTTACTGATGCGTTGCTAGTTTATATTATGCTGTGCTTTATATTTCTTTGATATGGAATAAAGCAAAAGTTTACCTTTTAAAATGTATTTATAGATACATTATTTTGCTTTTCGCCTGTTTTGTAACAGTGAAAATCTTTCTTTGATATCTTTTAGTTGTTAAGAACCAATACTATTAAAGATCTGTAATAGAAGTAAAGTGGTGTAAAGTGAACTTTCAAATAGAGAGGGATCCCTCTCTGTGTGTTATACACACATGTGCACATATGTCCATACATACACAGACATACAGATACATAGACATACATAAATACATATGTGGGGACCTTGAAAAGTGTGTGGAAAAATTGAATGAAACCATAATAGAATTCTTGCGCAAACTTTTTGAAGCCCCCTGTGGTATTTTGTGGAGTTCAGGTGTGATGCTGAGCACTGAACTGCAAAGTCGGGGAGGTTCATATTCACTAGCCGCTCAAGGAAAGCCTATGTAGGGTCCCTGTGAGTTAAAACCACCTTAACAGCACTTACCAACAAGAAGATACATTGCACACGATAACTATTGGTAGACACTTGAATATAAGCAGGGGTGACAAGACTGAGTTTTCAAATTTCACGCAAACCGGCAGTCAGCATTGAAGTGACTGAGGAATCAGGATATGTCTGGGCCCCTGGGAGCCATGGGAAATAATAGAGCGAGATTCTGTGGGACAAAGATTTTATTGTGTTAAGCAATGGTGATGGTGGTGGTGGTGGTAGTGTGCCGTGGAGTTGGTTCCAACTTAGCGACCCTGTACAGAGTTTCTGAGGCTGTAAATCTTTACAGGAGCAGAAAGCTTCATCTTTATCCTGCAGAAGGGCTGGTAGTTTTAAACAGCTGACCTTGAAGTTAACAGCCTGACTCCGAACCACTACGCTCCCAGAGCTCGTTGTGTTAGGCGATACTTGACCTTAATTATCTTTAAATATGCTTAATTAACTGTGAAACATACTTGATTTGGAAAGAGGCAAGAAGGGAGCCTTGAGACGTGGCATGGAAGTGATTCTGGTTGTGTGGGTAAAAACATGAGGTAAAAGGTAAAAGGCTGGAAGGAGAGGTTTATGATGAGGTGAGGGTAGGGTTAGATATGGTTTGGGCAATATTAAGCTTATAAAATCACCAGACAATAAGGTGGGTGGAGCTATTTTATATTGAATGTGTTGTGTTATATTTCTCAGTGATGTACATTTTGTATTTCAGATGAATTTACCACCGGTTTTCTGGATTGGACTGATCAGCCAAATTTGCTATGTGTTTGGCCAGACAGGTAAAAACACACAAAAAAAACTACTCATGACTGTCTTTTCATTTCAGTGTCTTGTCTCATTCTTTGAGCATTTATAGTTCTGGGAAAACCTAAGTGAGATCAGTCTGCTCATTGTGAAAGCTCTGCCCATCTCACTCAAAGTAAATGCAAGTTCTTACAGTGGCTTACAAGGTTCTTCATAGTCAGACTCCCCCTCACTCCTGCCACCCAACTTTATTTCTTATTCTCTCTTGATACTGCTCTCTCTTGATACTGCCGTTCTTGCTGTTGCTCAAAAACACCAAGCATTTTCTTGACTTTAGAACCTTGACCTTCAGTGTCAAGTGTTTTTATATCAGGTATCTTTATGATTCTGTTCCTCTTTCAGCTCTTGACTCAGGTATTTGCTTCTCACTGAGGTCTTCCCTGGCATCTTATTCGCAATTGCATGTCCTGCTCCCCATACTTCCGTTCTCTGCTTTATTTTGTTCTCCTCATCCTTTATCTCTCTCTGTCTTGTTCTGTATCTTATTTGTCTCTCTTTTTGATCTGTCTCTCCCTACTATACATAAGCTCTGTGAGGGCAGAGATTTTTATTGGTTTTCTTCACTATAGTATTCCCAGTGCATAGAATAATTTTGGACACATGAAAGGTGTCAAATAAATATATGTCACATGAAAGAATGAATCCACTAATGCTCCTAAGTAGTGATTTGTTGTCGTTAAGTGTCGTCGAGTTAGTTCCAAGTCATAGTGACCCTGTATAGGTTTCCCAGGAGCAACTGGTAGGTGTGAGCCACCAACCTTGCAGTTTGAAATGACCTTATGGTTGAGTGCTACACCAGGACTTCCAAACAGTGATATTCACCCATTTAAAGTTGCTTCTACTGACCCATTCTGGGAACTAAGTCTGGTTCAGTTTGGTAAGTAGATTCATGGTTTTTATACTTAATAGTCATATATGAAGGGGCTTCAAGAAAGTTCATGGAAAAATTCCACTTTTTTGGACAAAATGGAATTTTTCCGTGAACTTTTTTGAAGCCCCTCATATGTTGCATTGTTTGTCATTATGATTGATTTTTCAGTGTTTTCTCTCTTGAAACTTTAAAAGGGGTCTGTTTTTTCTTTCCTGACAGATGAAAATAGATGTTTAAAAGCAAATGCAAAATCATGTGGAGAATGTATACAAGCAGGACCAAATTGTGGATGGTGCACAAATTCAGTAAGTAGATTGTTCGGGTCATTTCCATATATTCGCTAGTGGTTAGTATTGTTCAGTGCTATGTCCTTGGGAAGTACCAGATAAGAATTTTCTATTAAACCAATGTCTAGTGAATAAATGATGCCTGTAAGTTAAGGTGTTAGAGAAGAGTATTGAAAGTGCCATGGGCTTCCAAAAGAACCAACAGATCTGTGTTGGAAGAAGTGCAGCCAGAGTGCTCCTTGGAGGCCAGGATGGTCAAACTTCGTCTCTCATGCTTCAGACATATTGTCAGGAGGGACCAGTCTCTGGAGAAGAATATCATGTTTGGTAAGGTGGAGGGTTAAAGAAAAAAAGGAAGACCCCCAGCAAGATGGATTGACCAAGTGGCAGCATCAATAGGCTCAAGCGTGGCAACAATAGTGAGGTTGGCCCAGGTCTGGGCAGTGTTTCGTTCTGCTGTGCATAGAGTTGCTATGAGTCGGTACAGACGTGTTGGCACCCAACAATAACAACATATGTAAAATGCAAGGCCCTGGTGATGTAGTGGTTAAACTCTTAGCTGCTAACTGAATGGTCAGAGGTTCATACCTGGGCGACCTGCTCTCATAAAGGTAATAATGCAGTTTGGAAATCCCATGGAGTTGCTTGTCTTGTCAGGGTCGCTGTCAGTCGAAATGGACTAATTGATGGTAACGGGTTGTGTTTTTTGTGTAAATAAAACTCTGTGAGGGTCTAGAATTACCTGTTCAACACAGGAGCCACATGAGGCTAGTGAACACTTGGAAAGTAGATGCTCTCACTTACATACCAAATTTTGAAGATTTAGAATAAAAGGCTCACTCATATTTTTTTAAAAATTGATGACATGTTGAAATGATATTTTAGATTTATTGTTAAAATTAATTTCCCTTTTTCTTTATTCTTTTTAGAGTGGCTACTAGAAAAAATTTTAAGTACTAAATGTGGATTGGTCCTATTGGTTGGCATTATACTTTTATTGGATAGCTTCCATAAAACACCAGGCTTTTAGTTTTAGATCATATTTAGGTTTTTTGTTTTTTACTTTATTAGGGGAAAGTAGAAATTAATCTTTTCACCCTCATATTAGATTTAAACTAATAAAGATTTGATTTGCATTCTAATAAAGACCCATTAAGTGTAGGGCTTGAGTTTTAGTCACTTGGTTTTTTTTTCAATGTAAAGTGAAAGGAACTAGACACAAAACCACAAACCAAATACATTGTCATGTGTCAGCTCAGAGCAGATCAGCAGAGCAAAGTAGAACTGCTCCATAGGCTTTCTAAGGCTGTGGCACTGTGGGTTAACGCGCCAGACGGCAAAGCTGTTTGAACTGCAAGGTTGGCTGCAGCCGTTCAAGCTCCCCAGGTGCTCCTCGGAAGCCCTATCCATACAAGGTCTCACTGCAGGTTGGGGTCAACTGGACGGACGTCACTTAACAACAACAATCTTTTTTAAAACTTTTTATGTTATAAATTCAGTGAAGGTTTGCAGAGCAAACCCTCAGTTTTACATTCAAAAACCATACACTTCATTTAATAAATTGTACTCACTTTTAGTATTTAAGTAATTAAAGCTTTTTTGATACTTTGGGGCATAATTCTTAATTACTGAATATTCTTTTAGAATATGTTTAGTGGAATTTTATTTGGATGTTGATTATAATCTAGAAGTTTCCTAGATTCATGCATATCTGGGAATGTAGAATTCACTAGCATTCTCTGCTTTGGGGGGTGGTGTCTTAGCTTTTATGATAGTATAGCTTTAACCATCTGGCTCTTGGTTTTCTTTTCTAACTGTTTCTTTAGTTACATATATGCTCTTAGCATTGTTTTTTTTTTCCCATAAAAACTAACTGCATTTTAAAATTTAAATAGCTTCCTTTATATAGCATTATAAAAGTGATAGGTAATAATACACATACACCTTTTATAACTGAACATAAAACATTCCCAAAATAGCAATCCCCCATTTTGCCCTGTCAAGATTAGGAAAAAAAAAAAAAAAAAAAGGGCTTTGGCCATCTAAATATAGTGTTTAAGGAGCTGTGATAGCTCAGTGATTATGACTTGAGCTGCTAACCTTAAGTCAGCAGTTCGAAACTAGCAGCCATTCCACATTCCACGGGAGAAAGATTTACAACCTCGGAAACACTGTGAGTCAGCACCAACTCCACAGCATATAACCAACGAAATATAGTCTTTAGGGACATATGTCACACAGGCAAATGTCTACTTAAAATAATTTATTGATAACATTTTTTATGTTTTATGTTTAGCCATACACATAAATATTCATGTCGTTTTTCCTGCTCTCAAATTTCATGAAAATATTTTATTTAAAAACCTTATCCATGTCTTTTACAGCTGTACTTTTGTTTTCATGAAAGCAATTTTTTAGTCATCTGAATCCCTTTTTGCTCCCATCTCAGTTGTTTGAGCTTTGTTGTTGTTGTTAAGTGCCTTTGAGTTTCTTCTGACTCACAGTAACCCTGTTTGGGGTTTCTAAGGAGTGGCTAATGAGGTTTGAACTTGCCGGCCTGAGTGTTCAAAGTGGCCTTATGGTTCAGTGCTGCATTATCGTGCAGCACCACACCAAGATAGTTGATAAGTGCCGTCAAGTTGGTTCTGACCCGTAGTGACCCTGTATAGGGTTTCAGAGGAGTGACTAGTGAGCTTGACCTGCCGACATTGTGGTTCAAATGCCCTTGAAATCCAGCACATTAACCTATAGCACTACACCAAGACTTCTCCACACCAGGAGAACACATTGTAAAACTGGAAATTCTAGCCCCAAACCACAAATGGATATTCATTTATGTACCTTTAAGACCTTTTCTTTTTTTTCTTCTTTTTAATCATCCAGTGAAAATATATTCATGCACTTAACAACAACAACATTATATATAGTTATTTACTATACACCTTAAGATGCTTGCTCACATAATATTCAGTGCTTGAATTTTTTAGGCCAAACCTCCAGGAATGGTTAAATTTCTTACTCTCCTTTTAAAAAATGCCGTCATTGATGAGTATGCTTTTAGGCTAACGTGTTTTCTCTAAACATTGACTGTTTCATACTATTGTAATGGAGAGTACACTATGAGAGACTTGATAAGGACTTTTCAAAGGGAAATTTGTCTAATATTGGGATGTTAAAGGGGTAAGCATTGGACTGCAAGGTCAGTTTGAACCGCACGGTCAGTGGTTCAGAGTCATCAGCCACTTCTTGGAAACCGACTCAACAGCACTTAACAACAGTACTATTTGGTACTATATATTACTAGTGGCTGTGTTGAATAAGTGATTTCACTGAAGAAATTTCTTTTGATTCTGTTTTGTGAAGTAGAAGGTGGGACAGTTAATGTGCTTAGTTCAGTCCTGGGAATTTGATTGCTTTCTAGGAAAGAGTTTTGGTTTTAAACAAGCATACTTATTATGTATGGTTTGCATGAACGAGGTATTTTGTTCAAAACCCAGAAAGGAGGTACATTAGATGCTTCAGTTGTTTTATTTTGAAATTGAGCAGGTTTGTAAAAGCTTGGATTATTACACATTTTAAAATGTATATCTTTATTTCTTACATGTTATTTAGACATTTTTACAAGAAGGAATGCCTACCTCTGCCCGATGTGATGATTTAGAAGCCTTAAAGAAGAAAGGTTGTCATACAGATGACATAGAAAATCCCAGAGGATCCAGAGACATAAAGAAAAATAAAAATGTCACAAATCGTAGCAAAGGGACAGCAGAGAAGCTGCAGCCAGAAGACATCACTCAGATCCAACCTCAGCAGTTAGTGTTGCGGTTACGATCAGGTACAGAAATCTAACCCTGTTCATCCTTCACTTCTGGGTGAGCTTTTTGATGTGAGCTGGATGTTAACCTCTCCTTGTTTTCATATGTGCACTGGCATACTAAAGCATAAAAAAGTTTAAATGTCATAAATGCTCTGCAATTTATGTTATGTCTATTTGGAATAATAATAAGTATTTCAGTATTATTGAATTAAATTTTAAATAATTGCTCAAGGTCTGAATTCTGTCAAGTATCCAGGAGGTAAATAATTAGCTTGCATGAATTTAAAAAATAACTTTAAAGTATCCATCCACTGGTATAATCATTTAATGTAAAATTAAGACATTTTAATCTTTTTTTCTGCTTTGTTGTTGTCATGAAATGCTGTTGAGGTGTGCAACTTAGAGTGACCCTATATAGGGTTTCTGAGGTTATAAATCTTTCTGGGAGTTGAAAGCCTCATCCTTCTCCCATTCAACTGCTGGTAGGTTCTCACTGCCAATTTTGTGCTTCACAGTCCAGTGCTTATCCCACAGAGCCACCGTGCACCCCTATATTTGCTTTTTTGTTGTTGTTAAGTGCCATCGAGTCGATTCCGACCCATAGCGACCCTGTATAGGATTTCCAAGGAGCAGCTGGTTAGCTTGAACCGCTGACCTTGCAGTTCAAATAACTTTGCAGTGTGATGCATTAACGCACAGAGCCACACCAGTAAGGTCTTTGTAAGTATTTGTGGCAGTCCCTCATCCTGACAAAGAGGAGGAACCGTGTTATTTCTGTCCTTTGCAGTGCCCATCTCCTTTCTTTCTCTGTATGTTTCTGTCCTTTGCAATGCCCATCTCCTTTCTTTCTCTGTATGTTTCTGT
>NW_006408682.1:7408040-7431609 GCF_000296735.1 Chrysochloris asiatica
TGCCCATCTCCTTTCTTTCTCTGTATGTTTCTGTCCTTTGCAATGCCCATCTCCTTTCTTTCTCTGTATGTTTTAGCTCCTCAGAAGACTGATGTATGTTGTTTGTCTTCATGTTGTCATTCCCAGCCAGTCTTCAACTCAGTGCAGTCAGGCTTCACTCAGTCTTAGTCAGGATTCTCTAGAAAAAACAGAACCAATGATACATATACGTATGGATAGACAGAGAGAGAGATGAATCCATGCATCTATGGTGGTGAAGGGGCCTGTTAAGTCCAGACTCTGTAGTCAGGCAATAGGCTAGAGACTCCTGCATTCTTCTGCCCCCACATCACATAGGTTAGGGGATGGGAAGAATAAAGAGTAGAAAAGTTCTGGAACTATGTCTCTTTGTAGTGTGGAGGCAGAATACATGTAGGGGAAGTCCTATTTTGCTTTTCATGTCTTCAGGACATTATAGAGGATTACTTGCTTTGTTTAAGGTCAACTGATATAATCTAATGTAACAGCTTCATGACAGTGTCTAGACTTTGGCCAAACAGTTGGGCACCCTAACCTAGACAAGTTGACAACCATCCCACGCTTCTAAACCTGTTCTCACAAAGCTCTGCCATCATCTTGGACCATCAATTTAGTAGACACTTAATATACCAAGTAAACCTTTCTATACCAAGTGACTCTGAACTTACCTTGAATTGCATAATACCACTTTTAATTTTTCTTCTCTCACCGTAGCTTTCCAGTCTCTGTTGTGTGTTCTTTTTTATCCCTCCATTTCTGTAGTTCACTCTAATGCTGGACATCAGCTTGTGGTGTGTTGATGACACATTAATCTATATCTCGAGCACAGTCTTACTCCTTAGCTCCAAACCTACTTATCAGGTATCCAACTGGAAATATAAAGAGAGAAGAAGGTTGAAAGTTGGACCGTTTTCTATCCAAATGTTCTCTTTCTCCTGTATTTCCAGAGTTACACTTAACATCTTTTGTATATTTTCTTTCCTTCCTCATTGTTTCAGTTCACATCTTCATCCTTTAAAGTTTTGCTGAAGTTTCCGGTTTGTACAATCCATATCTAAAATAGGCTGACAGGTTTTCTGAAGTAAAAATACATTAATTCGTTTGCATATAGTGGCGTCTCATTAAAGGGTGAAGAAAGTCCTGACAACTTCACTTCTGAAAACACAGGTGTGCCTATCATGTGCCCTGCCTTGTCACCTCTGTCTGATTTTTGATGTTCAGTTCATTTACCGTCCTGTATCTAAGTTACAAGGAGCTCTGGTAGCCTAGTGGATTCGGAGTTGGGCTGCTCACCACAGGTCCACAGTTTTCATTTGCCTGTCACTCTTGGAGAGGAAGATGAGGCTTTCTGCTCCCAATAAAGCTTTACAGCCTCTGACACCCTACACAGGGTAGCAGTGAGTCTGAACCAACTCATTGGCACACAACTACTGCTACTACCTTCCTCATTACACATTGACTGCTTTGGGGATGCTGTCTCTTTCACCCTTGTATCCTCAGAGTCTGTCCTTGGAGTCCTGGTGTGGCCCTGTGGGTTAATACGCTGGACTGCAAAGTCGGTTTGAACCACAAGATCAGTGGTTCAAGCTCACCAGCCACTCCTCAGAAACCCTATACAGGGCTCCTATGAGTCAAAACCGACTCAACGGCGCTTAATAACAACAGCAACATCCTCAGACAAGAGTGTGGCAAGTATTTGTTGAATGAAATTGCGTGGGTCAATTAGAGTCACGTTTGGTGACAATCTGGTATTGAATGTGCTTTGTTTATGTTTGCCATGTAGATCAAAGTTACTTGATTTTTATCATTTGTTTTTAATGGTTGACCAGGTGGTTTTATTTTCTCATCTCTGATTGACTAGGGGAGCCACAGACGTTCGCACTAAAATTCAAGAGAGCTGAAGACTACCCTATTGACCTCTACTACCTTATGGACCTCTCTTACTCCATGAAAGACGATTTGGAGAATGTGAAAAGTCTTGGAACAGATCTGATGAACGAGATGAAGAGGATTACTTCAGACTTCAGAATTGGTAGGAATGTTAATAATTAACAAAAGTTGATAACTCGCATTTGTTTGGTGGTGGTGGTTGTTATGTGCCGTGGAATCAGATTAGACTCATAGTGACCCTGCATAGGGTTTCTGAGGCTATAACTCTGTACGGGAACAGAAAGCCTCATCTTTCTCTTGAGGAACAGCTAGTAGTTTCGAACTGCTGACCTTGAGGTTAGCTGCCCTACTTGTAACCAGTCTACGCTACCAGAGAGTTCTCAGAACCTTTTTGTATTTTAACCTTGTTCTTCACAACATACTTACAAGGTAAATAGGTTAGTATTTAGCATTTCCTTTGAGAAGAAATTGCTGTTTCTGTCACACAGCTTGTAATCTTTCTGCCTTCTGTCTGTTGTTTCTTCTCTCATACAGTCTTACTTAAGTTATACCATATCGATAATGAAATGCATGCTTGTTTTCATGGGAATTCATGGATGTGTTTGTTCATTTATTTTACAAACATCTGCTGAGCACTGCCACTCTATTTCTCTACTAATTGAATGAGCACCTTGCATGTGCAGCCGGACCTCACTTTAGACCTAGACCCCCACTTTCTAGTGACCGCCTTTTCAAACCCTCTTTTCCGCATTCCTCACACCTTTAACTTGTTTTCTGGTTTTTCCACTCCTGGGTTAGAGGTGGTGGTGGTGTGCTGTGGAATCAGAACTGACTCATAGCTGAGTCTGTAAATCTTTACAGGAGCAGAAAGCCTCATCTATCTCCTGCGGAACAGTGGGTAGTTTCAAACTGCTGACCCTGAGGTTAACAGTCCGACTCATAACCACAACGCTACCTGGGCTCGTAGAGGTTTAAAAAGAGAATATTGGAAAAACTTGAGTATTTTTGAAGACCAAAGATTGCACTACAAAAAAAACCTCATGTCAGCGGGAACATTTGTTGTTGTTGTTAAGTACCATTGGGTCTGTTCCGACTCATAGCAACTGAGACAGTACATCTTGTCGGGAGCTGAAAGCCTCATTTTTCGCCCATGGAGAACATTAGCAAATAGAATCTCACCTGTCTAAAATGCTTTTTATTCTGTAAGCTCAATGAAAGGTAGGAGGCTTTTTCGCAGCTAAATCTTTTGAAGTGGTCAGGATTCCAGAATATACCTTTATTTATTTGTCGGTTTTTTTAGTATGGTAGGAAATGAAATGTGAGTTAAAGTAGCTAGGAAAAGTAGAAAACTGACTTACATGTAGCAAATTTGATATTTTTTCAGCTGTGACTTTATGTTGTTGTTGTTAAGTGCCGTCGAGTTGATCACGACCCATAGCGACCTTGTATAGGGTTTCCAAGGAGCAGCTGGTGAGCTGAACCATCGACCTTGCAGTTCAAATGACTTTGCAGTCTGATGCATTAACCCATGGTGTCACACCGTGACTTTATATATGTGCATCTAAATACGTGCATTGCTCCTTCACAGGGTTTGGCTCATTCGTGGAGAAAACTGTGATGCCTTACATTAGCACAACACCGGCCAAGCTAAGGAACCCTTGCACAAGTGAACAGAACTGCACCAGCCCATTCAGCTACAAAAATGTGCTTAGTCTTACCGACAAAGGGGAGGTTTTCAACGAACTGGTCGGTAAACAGCGCATATCTGGAAATTTGGATTCTCCAGAAGGTGGCTTTGATGCAATCATGCAGGTGGCAGTGTGTGGAGTAAGTGCATTCACTTCCTTAGAAGGTATCTTGTTTGCATGACTCTGAAGGGAGAATCATCAGCTGACTTTCAGAAATAGTGTACTAGGATTTCCTTCTTGGTCAGTCTTAGTTGTGAAGCCCCACTGAAACCTGTTAGCATCGTAGCAGTACACACAGGCAGGCAGTGACAGTGCATGGGGTATATTGGCATAGGTCTTCCGCGTGCAAGGTGAGAGAGAATTCTACCCTGAAGCGCCACTGTGGACTCTGTTGTGTTGCCGTGAGTCTGGGGCCAACCATATAGCAACTAACAGTAGCAAGAGAGGGAGCGGGATGACTTTAGTAATCCTATCTGACTTGATTATCCCAGTGATATTACCAATTCCCTCCCTTAAATTTCCTACAACGACAGCAACTTTACAAAAGTCAAACCAGGCACTTAATTCATTTACACAGGGGCCTAATGTTTTATTATTTCACACAGTGGAATGGATAACTTGGTGTCCTAACTTTCTGGACTTTGTGTCCTCTGAGATATCACTAGAAACTGGAAAAGTCTTCAAATGGAATAGTGGCTTGGATACCATATTTTGGTCATTTTTACTTGCTCATAGTCTTTGAAAAGGAGATAAAGCTTCCTCTTGTCTCTTAGGAACACAAAAGGAAAGAACCTTCAAATCCTAGTATTTAAGCTATCCGAGAACTTGCATTTTGAGGAGTTGCGTATTTACAGTTTTGATCGCAGGTTCTCCAGGAGTAACCAGCAGAGCTATACTGGACTAGCTATTAGCGTTTTGTCGTCCACTTTACCAGCTAAGGGGTTTGAGGTGGATATTTAATGATATAGCTGAGACTGACATGAAAAACATGATTAAGATAAGATTTATCTTTATTTTCTCCTAATCCAGCACCCCAGGCCCCCCCGCCTTTTTTCCTTATGCTACACCTGTTCCCTAGAGGACTCTCCTTGATTCCAGATGTCTCTTAAGGGCTATTAGCTGATTGTCATCAGGACCCTAACTGATGTCTACAATAATAGGTGAATCATATGGCTAGTGGTTATGTGAACAGTCATCAGACCGTGACCATGTGAATTCAGATCCTCCACTGATAGTAGGCATTTTACCTCATCTCTCCAGACTGACTCTTCCACTGAAGGGATGTCCTCTTATAGTTATTGTGGAGTCTAAATGCAGTAATGCGTACAAAGTGCCAACAAACACTCAGCAGATATTGACTACTAACTATAGTATCATTGTACTCCTCCACAGGGTAGTTAAAATTTAAGGTTAGTCTCTGCTTTTCAATCTGAAGAAAGAGTAGTATCCAGGGAGTGCCTAACTTGACAAGTCTTTTTCACCCTCTTGGTATTCTTTGTGATCCTCTAGCAGCTCACTAATGAAATCGGCTCTTTGACTTAGCTGTAGCCTCACAGACAGCCATCACACACACTGTCATCCGTACCGCTCTTTTGTTGATTATGCTGAGTGGGTCTTCTACCTCCTCCTCTAAATGCAAAAAAAACCACTGTACTTTTGAAAGACTGTCCACATTAATAAGCCTGATTTCTGTCTTCAAAGAATGTATAGTCTTGTATGGATATAGATCGACCTATTTATCAGCTTTGTTATTGTTACTGTTAAGTGCTGTCAAGTTGGTTCTGACTCATAACGACCCTGTATAGGGGTTCCGAGCCAAACAACTGGTAGATAGCTTTGAACTGCTGACCTTTGTTGTTTGAAATCCAGTGCTGATCATACCACACCACACCAGGAGTCCCATTAAACAGATTTAGACAAATAAAATGACACAAGTAGAAGAGAGAGCAGGGGTTTTACTGGGACCTTAAATTCTTTATAAACTTAGAGGCTAAAAGTAAATGAATAATAAACCACACTGATGAGTTAGGATAGGGGGGATTTTTAAAGGAGAGCTGAGAGAAGTGGACAACCAGCTAAGATAACAGGTGTACAATGAGGAGCTTCATTCAGTAGGCGCTGTGCTTTTATCAGCAGGATAATACTAGAATTGTGGACAGAGAAGATAAAGTTGGAGCTGACGGTATTAGTCTAAAAGTACAAAGGTATCCTATAAGAAGCTTGAAAGATTTATGTTGAATTATTGTGAGTAGTTTTTAAAAATTGAAATCCTTTTCTTCCCAAGTCATTGATTGGCTGGAGGAATGTGACGCGGCTGCTGGTATTTTCCACGGATGCTGGATTCCACTTTGCTGGAGATGGGAAGCTTGGTGGGATTGTGTTACCAAATGACGGGCAATGTCACTTGGAGAATAATGTATACACAATGAGCCATTATTACGTAAGTGCTAAAGTCCTTACACGGGAGTAACTTACTGCTGAGTTTTAGAGTACTATAGGACTGGCTTGTGGGTTTTGTTATTTTAGTAAGTTTGGCCCTAACCCAGTGTGCAGGAAAACTGGTGTTGCTCGTTCTAAAGAGGTGGCCTCTGTGTGTACTTCCTTCCACTCAGACAGGGGCCTCACTGAGGGGAAGGTGCCGCCTCTGACAGCACTGTCACCATGGGCTTCATCGCCAGCTATATTCTCTCACCATTTGACCGAAAATTTGATATTGTCTCTAAGCAAATAATGTCCCTGGTCATACATTCTTTGTCTTATTTGTGTGACCTTTAAAAATAGGCACTCTGCCTTTATTGACCATACAGACTGGCAGAATAGCCAGTTCTAGAAGACATCCAAACCTTGGACTGTTTTTCAGGTGATAGAGACTACAACTTTTAATTACAGGCAGTTCTTTACTTTTATTAGTCTTGCATGTAATATGCATAAGTGATTTTATTTAAAAAAAAAAAATCTGTTGTGGGAATTTTCATAGAAACATAAAGAATCAGATGGGAGGATTTCAGTAGCCCACACTACACACTGCACTTAACATTGGATGAAGCTTTTTCATTTCAAACTAGTCTTGTACAAGCAATCCAGTTACATATGCCTATCAGTATTCTCAAAAAAGTAGTAAACACTGGAATGTACTGGAAGATGTACTTACATATTCAATTTCATTTAACTTCTTAGGATTATCCTTCTATTGCTCACCTTGTCCAGAAACTCAGTGAGAATAACATTCAGACGATTTTTGCAGTGACAGAAGAATTTCAGCCCGTTTACAAGGTAAATATGTGTGAGATAAATAGAGGAACATATTTCTAGACCTTTTTTGTGCAGTTATTAGAAGCAAAGTCATGTCTGATTGCTACCTGGTAGGCAGAGTAAATTTTACCAAGTTTCCTGTATAAATTTTTTTCCTCGATTTTGTTTTGTTGTCCTTTACACAGCAGAAAGCATTGTTGCAGCAGTTTGTTCATGTTCAGTGTAGTGGCATTGATCGTTCATGGAGCTCTGCAACCATCCTCAGACTCCTCTTCTAAGTCAGTCTTCCTTCGTTAGTGGAAACTCAGTGCCCCTTAATATTTCTGTCTAATCTTTTGTCAGTGTAAACCCATGTAAGTAGTTCTTAAAGGTGCATAATCAAGGTAGACATTTTTAACTAGTTAAATCTAAACTACTAGTCAGTTTTACAATAACTTCAGAGGGTATTTGTGGTTTAAGATTTTAAGATTGCCTCAGGACAGTAGTTGAGGGGTTCCTCTACCTTCCATGGTCCGAAAGTCTAGAGTTCATTAGAAGTTGAATTTCTGTTCTGAGTTTTCCACTTTTTGATTTTGTTCTGCATTTCTTCCACAAAAGAAATGTTTGATCAAAATGCTCAGAAATGGTAGCTGGGTAGCATCCAGTTCTGGTCTCATGACACAGAAGGCAGGTGTACATGGAGGCAGTTAATCACGTATTCCATACACCCTTCCCCTCTCCTTTTTCCTCATCTGTTCCAGGTAAATAGAAACCAATTATTGGGTCTTAGATGGCCACTCACAAGCTTCCAAGACCCCAGGCACTATACAATGAACTAGGAAGTAGAACAGAAGTCCTAAACATGATAGTAGACCAGTTATCTGGATGTCCCATGAAATTGACCCTAAACCTCCAAACCAAGTAACTAAATCCCAAGTAACTAAAGTGGTTTACATAAGCAGCCCCAGCAGCTATTCTGCCAACTTTTGCCAGTTCAGCTTTTTGCAAGTATACAGCTTACTGACATTAGCTATAGTAATCGGCTGTGCAGCCCTGCCCCTAACCTAATTCTTCCATCACCATCAGTCCTATCTCTCCTCCATCCTGCCCCGGTAACCAAATAATACACTTTAGTCTCTGTACATTTGCCTTTTCTTCTCTTTTATGTAAGTAAACCACAGCTATTGAGTTAATTCCAACTCATAGTGGCCCTCTCAGACAGAGTAGAATTCCAAAGGCTACCCAAAGGCTGTGAATCTGTACGGAAACAGACTACCTTATCTTCGTCCCACAGAGCGACTGATGGGTTCAAACTGCTGACCTTTCAATTGACAGTCCAGCCCTTAGCTCACTTTGCTCCCACTGTTTCTTTAGTGTAAGTAAGGTCATACAATATTTGTCCTTTGTGATTGGCGTTTTCACTCAGCATAAATCTTTAAGATCCATTCATATTGTTGTGTGTTTCCAGACTTCATTTCTCCTACTGGCTATGCTGTATTCTGTTGTATGTGTATACCACATTTTGTTATCCATTCATTTGTTAATAGACATTTGGATTGTTTCTACCTTTTGGCTATTGTGAATTGTGCTTCAGTGAACATCGGTGAACAAGTCTGGTATTTGAGACTTTGCTTTCCATTCTTTTGTGTATAAACCCAGCTATGAGTAATTTGGTGGGCCTTGGGCTAGTTCTTAAGGAGCCCTGGTAATGCTGTAGGTTAAGCATTGAACTGCTAACCTCAAGGTTGGTGGTTCACACTCACCAGCTGTTACATGGGGAAAACATGAAGTTGTATCATTCCATAAAGAATTAACAGTTTCAGAAACCCTAAAGAACACTCCTATTGTGTAATTTATAGGGTCATGATGAGCCAGTGACTTGACAGTGGATTTGGTTTTTGGTTTAGTGGTAGTTCTATTTTTATATTTTTGAGGAACCACCACATTGTTTTCAGCGATGGGAGTACCAATTTGTGTTCCTACTAGCAGTGGATAAGGGTTGTTCCACCGTGCCCGCATCCTCACCAACCTTTATTTCTTATTTTGGCCACCCTTATGGGAGTGAAATGGTATCTCATTGGGATTTTGATAGGCATCTCTGATGGTTAATGACGTTTAAGCACCTTTTCATATGTCTCATGGCCATCTGTATGCCCTCTTTGTTGAAATGTTTACCAAGTCCTTTGACAATTTTACGATTAGGTTATTGGTCATTTTGTTGTGAGGTGTCAAAGTTTATAG
The DNA here is from genome assembly GCF_000296735.1 of Chrysochloris asiatica. Lineage (NCBI taxonomy): Eukaryota > Metazoa > Chordata > Mammalia > Afrosoricida > Chrysochloridae > Chrysochloris > Chrysochloris asiatica. The sequence goes on from NW_006408682.1 coordinate 7,417,109, forward strand.
TGTTATTGTTATGTGCTGTGGAGTCGGTTTGACTCCTAGTGACCCTGTACAGGGTTTCCGAGATTGTAAATCTTTGTGGGAGCGGAATTTTTCTTCCACGGTATCTTTCTCCCTCGGAATAGCTGGTAGTTTCAAACTGCTGACCTTGCAGTTCGCAGCTCGATTTGTAACCACTACGCTACCATGGGTAAGTCAAAAAATATTGCTGCAAAACCATAGAAACTTTTTTATTAAAAAAATACCCAAAATGTGAAGATATTGTTTCTTGCTATTATAGTCTCAGTCTAGGTCTATGCTTCTGGAAACAGTGTTTCTATCTCTCTCTCTTTCCTGCTCTTGTCTTTATACCATGTCATAATGGCACTTTGGACATCCTTGTGGGATGCAAGTCGTGTTACTTTTCAATGTCCTTTCAGTAAAAAGAAGTCTGTAGGGTGGATGGGGTACAGTTGTCCAAAGAAATTCTCCTAGGAGAGCCCTTACTAACCTTAAGGAATGAAAACGTGCATTGTCGTAAAAGAAAAAAATTCCTTGGTATAACTTTTTTTCACCAATTTTTTTTTCAACAGTTTTCTTAAAACTTCTTCCTCATAAGCCCCTATGGTTGTCCTGTGTCCTTCGAGAAAATCTATCATTATTAGCCTTTTGGAGTCCCTAAAGGAGTTAACCATAACCTTCTGAGTTGACCTCTCTGCCTTGAAATTAACTGTCCCAGCAGATCCCCTTGAAAGCCACTGTTTTGTTTGGATCCTCTTTTTGAAGGCTTCCTACGTGTTCTGAGAGAACTTGGCTGTAGCTACTCACTGATCTCAGAGACATGTTTTAACACATTTAATTTGGCATGAATCCTTGCATGTATGAACTGGAAACAAGACTTTTTTACTTGCCTTTGTATTTTGGTTATTAGATTCTTACTGTATATATTTGGCGTCCTGGTGTGGCACTACAGGATAAACACTAAACTGCAAGGTCAGTCAAGGTTGACTGTTCAAACTCACAAGCTGCTCCTTGGAAACCATATGTAGGGTAGCTGACAGCACTTAACAGTATTTGTTTTCCAGCAGTGTTGTATAGTTTTCATTGTATAAGCCCTTCGTTTCCTTCGTTAGATTTATTTCTAGATATTTTGTTCTCATAGATGCTATTTTAAATGGAATTGTTTCTCTGATTTCATATTTCTCATTGTGGTGTATAGAAACCCAAATGATTTTTGTTTGTTGATCTTGCACCATGCAACTTTGCTGAATTCTTTTATAAGCTCTAGATTTTTTCTTTGCATTCTTTGTGATTTTTTTTTTTTTTTTGTATGTAGGATCATATCTTCAAATAGAGATAATTTTATTCCTTCCTTTATTTGGATGCCTTCTATTTCTTCTTGTTATCTTACTGCTATGGGTGTGGCTTCTAATACAACAAGTGGTGAGAGTGGCACCCTTGTGTCGTTCCTGATTTCAAGGGGAAAGCGTTCAATTGTTTGGTCTCCATGCAGTGTTATGCTGGCTATAGGGTTTTCCTATATGCCCTGGATCATACTGAGTATTTTCCCTCCTATTCAGTCGTTTTTAGGGTTTTTATCAAGAAAGGGGATTGGATTTTATTAAGTGGTTTTTCTGCATTTGTAGATGATTATGTGGTTCATTTCCTTTGTTCTTTTGTTGCTGTATATTACATTTATTGGTTTTTCTAATGTTGAACAATCCCTGCATTCCTGGAATAAAGTCCACTTAACTTGGTCATGGTATATGGTTCTTAATATGTTGTTGGATTATGTTCACTTAGATTTATAGACTTATAGTTTTCTTTTCTTGTGGTATCTGTTGATTTTTGGTATCAGGGTTATGTTTGCTTCATAAAATAAATTAAGGAGTATTCCTTCCTTCTCTTTCTTATCGTTCTTATGTAAGAGTTTTACCAGTATTGAGGTCAATTCTTTCTTAAATTGGATCGAATTCCCTGATGAAGCTATCTGGCCCAGACCTGATTTTGTTGTTGGTGGTAGGTTTTTCATCACTGACTCCATCGCTTCACTAATTGTAGGTCAGCTGTTCCTTTCTTATTGAATCAGTTTGGGTAGCTTGTATAGTTCTAAGAATTTGTCCATTTCAAATAGGTTATCAAGTTTATTGCCATATAGTTGTTCAAAATATTCTGTCATAATTCTCTTCATTTATATTGGGTCAGTTGTAATGTCCCCTCTTTTATGTCATATTTTGGTTGTTTGCATCCTTTCTTTTGGTTTGTCCTTTTAGGTAAAGGTTAATGCTTATGTTAATTTCTAATCACGTATTTTAAAAATGGTTTTTCTTTTTCAGTTTTTACTCTTGAAGTTATTTAGGAAATGTATAGGAACTAGAATTTAAGAGTAAATATTGGGATTAGTAGATGCTTATGGATAGATAATATTTAAATTTACATGTATTTTATTTTAATTGCAGGAATTGAAAAATTTGATTCCTAAGTCAGCAGTAGGAACGTTATCTGCAAATTCGAGCAATGTAATTCAGCTGATCATTGATGCATACAATGTGAGTACGTTTTAAATTGAGATCGGTTTTGGACAGTACCCTGTTGGGAATACACTGGTCCAAGAAAGTGAAACTCTGTGTACAGTTTTGCACAATTGTTCGTGCACTTTAGAAAAACTGTCATATTATCTTATGAGATCATCATTTGCATGGTTTAAACAAATCAAACATGAAAAAGACAAGTGAGGACAATTTGTAAATATGTTTCTATGTTATAAAGTGGTAACTTCCTTATAAAATGTATGTAAAATATAAATTACATTTAGATTAGAATTTTCTCAATTCTATTTTCTCTTCCTAATCTGTCCTTATTTTGATGAATTGTGCTAGAAAAGCTTTTTTGCCAATTCTTCTCTTGCCATATAGTCAGATGTGAGTCTCTATTTTAAAGAGATATATGGAGATATATGTACACACACATACATATACTATGTTTATTTATACACACATGTATCTTTACATATCTGTGTGTATGCATGTATATACACACATACAAGGTTTCCTAGGAGAAGCTGGTGGGTTTGAACTGCTGAGCTTGTGGTTTGCAATCCAGTGTTGATCCTACAGCACCACACTAGATTCATCCCCACCCCTCACTCCAGTGAGTTGAAATTAAAAAGGGATGTTTTCTCTTTCAAAGTGTCTTTAATGATACTAATTACACATTGGTCAATAGTCCTTTTAAAGATTCTGAAGGTGTTTTGTAATATTACAAAATGATAGTTGTTACATACTGGACATACCATTCCCACCTCCTCCAGTTCTGGCAGGTTGAATTTTAGGTAGTTTTCCACCTTTTACACTGGGAGTCCCAAATTGTCTTAAATGGCTTAACTCCGAGAAAGAGAGACTTTTACAAAGATTTTAAAGATGATAGTTGGTCTGTGTCTTCCCTATAGTTCTTCCTGTCATCAAAATTTTATCCTAAATCCTATGCTTGTAGGGGTGTGAATGTATGAGAGAGTGACACTGTGATCTCCTTTTGTCCTGAGACATCCCATAATCTAAATATGGGAAAATACGGGCGTAATGATTTCCTAAAATCAATTGTCAAGTTGATTTCTACTCATGGCAACTCCATATTTGGCAAAGAAGAGCTGTGCTCCATAGGGTTTCAGTGTCTGGTTTTCAGCAGTAAATCACCAGCTCTTTTTTTGGGTAGCATTGAAATTCCAGCTTTTTTGCGTATTCTTTCAAGTTTGAATTCTTTTCTGCTTTGAGTTTTTTGCCAGTACCATTTGGTATTTTGAATACCAAACCAAAGCCATTCGTTATGAAGTTGATTTTGACGCATAGTGATCTTAAAGAACGGGGTAGAGTTTCTGAGGGGTTCTGAGGCTGACTGTTTACTGGAGCAGACAACCTGTTTCTTCTGTGGAGTGGCTGCTATGTTTGAACCTTTCATGTTGCAGGTAGCAGCTCAATGCTTTTGAGTGAAGTGAAATGAAAGCAAAATTTTTTGAAATTTTGTGGGTGTTGATACAATTAGTGGGGACATAGAGTACTAGTCCTTGGGTGGTGCTGTAGGATAAGCACTGAAGCACAGGGTCATTTGAACCACAATGTTGGTGGTTCATACTCACTTGCTGCTCCATGGGAACCTTATACAGGGTCACTGTCAGGTAGTACCGTCTTAACAGCACTTAGTAACCACAACAGGCAGATTTGTCCCAGACTGTAGAGTAGGTCAGTTGCCCTAGTTCTTAGTTGAAAGAACCTTGATGGCGCACTGTAGGATAAGAACTTGCTAACCAGAAAGTCAGCAGTTCTAATCCACCATCCTGCTCCATGGGAGATAGATAAGGCTGTTTTCTCTTGTAAAAAAAGATTTGTTGTTTTCTTGTTGCTAAGTGCTGTCAAGTTACATTACGCTCATAGTGAACCTGTAGAGAGTTCCCGAGGAGCAGCTGCTGGGTGTGACCTGCCAACCTTGTGGTTCACAGTCTAGTGCTGATCAGGCTTAAAAGCCCTAATAGGGTCACTGTGAGTTGGGATGACTTGAGGGCAGTGGGTTTGACCGTTTGGTTTAAGTTTGGATGGGCCCAGAGTAGAGCCATGTTGCCTACAATGGAAAGAACAGGTTTTTTTAAGTTCTTAGGATTTCCCATAATTCATATCAGGCATCTGTGCTGTTTGATCTGCAATATTTTAGCTCAATAATTAAACCAGAAATACTCTTACTTTTGTGATTGTGTACATTGTTTTTAAGAGTTTTCATCAGAGCCTGGTTTTCTGAGTTTTGTGTTGTAGATTTTACTTGTTAACAGTTCATTTTACCCATTGGCTTTATTTTATACAAGTAACTTATTCTACAGTAGCATTTAGGTTGGATTCACTGTGTATAGGCTTTTTTTTTTTTTTTTTTTTTAGTCCCTTTCCTCAGAAGTCATTTTGGAAAACAGCAAATTGCCAGAAGGAGTAACAATAAATTACAAATCTTACTGTAAAAATGGAGTGAATGGAACAGGGGAGAATGGAAGAAAATGCTCCAATATTTCCATTGGAGATGAGGTATGTTGTGTAAGCATTTTCTGAAGAAAAGAAAAACATCACTGGTTTATATAAGCAGTTCTTGAAATACCTCTTAGTAGATTCACACTTTTAAACTGCTTAGTTAATTCTTAATCTCTTTCTTTTTGTAAGGTTCAATTTGAAATTAGCATAACTGCAAATAAATGTCCAAATAAGGATTCTGAAACCATCAAAATTAAGCCTCTGGGCTTCACTGAAGAAGTAGAAATTATGCTTAAGTTCATCTGTGAATGTGAATGCCAGAGAGAAGGTATTCCTGCAAGTCCAAAGTGCCATGAAGGAAATGGGACGTTTGAGTGTGGAGCTTGCAGGTAAGCGGAGTGTTGATGGAGAGTCCCAGAGGAGAGGTGTGCTAGCTTCAATAAGTATAGGCAGGCTGTATTTCAGTATAGCCAGAGAACAGCTCTCTATTTGTTGTTGTTAATTGCCGTTGAGTCAGTTCCCACTCACAGCCACCCTATATAGGGTTTCTGAGGAGCAGCTGGTGGGTTTGAACTGTCAGCCTTATGGTTCACAGTCCAGTGCGGATTCAACAGCACCACACCAGAAGTCCTCTGTTTGGGAGTACTCAAATTAGTTGTTCTAATGATTAATGCTAATCCCAAAATTAATCTGATGATCTTGCGTAGGATCTTTGTAGAAAGTTCTTCCTTTTTTTTGTTAAAGAGACTGCCGTATATTCTAAAAATGAATGCTTTTATAGCCATGTAGATAGTATGCAAGGGGGTTTCAAGAAGTTTTTGATTCTATTTTTCTACCAACTTTTCGAAACTCCCTCGTATTCTAAAAAAAAAACCAAAAAAACAAGGTAGCATTTGGACAGTTCTGTTCTCTTATATAAGTCTGAATTTTCTAGAGCTAAATAAGTGTATATGAAATATATTAATAGAAGAATGTGTTGGCAAAACATACATCAAAGCTAATAATTGAGATTTTATATTAGAATTAGGAAGCAACAAAGGATTGTTTGCCTTCTATTTTACGTCCTTCTGTTCACACATGCATGGGCTTATTCCACATAACGTGCTGAGACATATTTTTGTGATCATTGAATGGTGGCTGTACACAAGTTTCCTCAGTAATACACTTGTCTAAGTCTCCTTAGGGTGCCTTCAGAAAAAAAAGATCCAGTCAAAACAATGGCTTCTAGCGGGATCTGCTGGATTAGTACAATGCAAAGCAGAGAGGTCAATTCAATGGCGACTGCATTTTGGGCTCAAGAGGGGATAGTCTTGACAGATTTTTTTCAGAGGACACAGGATGATCATGGGGGCTTATTAGGAAGAAGTATTAAGAATATTAAAAACTGCACTGGTGAGAAAAAGGACTGGAAAGTTGTGCTGAGGAATTTTTCCCCATTATGAAGCTGCTCATAGCAAGGACTGTCCTGTGAGCATTTTCCTGGTAAACCTTATGCCATCCCCCCTATATACCTGATCTTTCCCCATCATACTAGCTTTTGTTCTTAAAGCTCACAGGACATTTAAAAGACACACAATTTGAGTCCCTTGAGGAAGCCAAAATTGCCACTTGGACGTGGATGTTGAAGTGTGCAGAATTCTCTGAGGTTGGATTAAAGATGAAATACCTCCTGCAGAAGTATATTGACATAGACTGAGGCTATATCGTTGAATACAGGTTTCCATGATTCTGAAGCAATATGCTTAGATTTATCCATGTAGATTTTATAAAACGTAAATGAAAATGTTTTTACTATACAGGGTCACTATGAGTTTGAAGTGACTCAATGGCACTTAAACAACAACTAAAAGATTTTGTGAAGCCAAAGCCATCTTGTATTCTCTGAATATAGCTTCTTTAGAAGAAAAGGAAGGGAAAGAATATTTTGGTCTAAACTTCAGCCTTAAATCACTAGATTCAGAAGGGTTATGATTCTTGAAAGAAATACGTGGCTCTATACCTGCTCTAAACTTACCGACATAGGTAGGTTCTAAAGATGAGGCTGTTTGAGCATTGATGTATGAAAATGGAGCCTTGGTACCTAGCTAGCAGCCCAGTTACATTGTACATAACTACCAAGCCACTGCGAATCATGGTCCAGCAAGCTGACCCATCACAGCCAGTGCTCTTCTTGCCTCAGACTTCCACATTGCTTACTGCCAGATGTACCATACCTAATGTGCAATAAACTGGATTTTTTTATAGTTATCATAAAGTATTGAATAATATAGTCAATGAGAAATAGGTATTTTCCATGTTAAACATGTAGTATGTTAGCGTCTTAGAGATCCACTTATCTAAATAAACTGTTTTACATTTCTTCTCTACATATTTACCAAAGATAAATTGAAGCAGTGCATCCAGTGAGTGGTTGCATTAAGCACTCCTCAAGTGCTCAGACACTCTCAATGGTGTGCTTGTTACAGGCTTTTTATAATAGTTGATTCACAGTTGAACTATTGCTTTAAATTTAGAGGTACTTCACCTGGCATCTGGAGGTGAAAGTAGCATGTATTAGCATATCATTTGAAAATGTAACTGACCCACTATTTAAAAGTTTGTCCGGTGTTCCCAGCCTATTGCTAGAATATAGCCTCATTTTGATCAAAATGGTTATTTTACATAAGAAATATGTTTGTTTGTTTTCTAAACCCCTGCATGTATATTCTATGAATGAGCCTGTTGTGCGTGTTTGCATGTGTATTTTTTTGTACTGTTTGTGACATGGGTGGCATGAATGTAATAGATGTGTAGTTTGAAGACAGTGTTTGTCTACTAGTCATTCCGATATTAGGCCATGTGCTCATAAATGATCGTTACTTGATGTAAAGTCACATTTTGGGCCTTTCTGTAGGTGCAACGAGGGCCGTGTTGGTAGACATTGTGAATGTAGCACTGATGAAGTTAACAGCGAAGACATGGATGCTTACTGCAGGAAAGAGAACAGCACAGAGATCTGTAGCAACAATGGAGAGTGCGTCTGCGGGCAGTGCGTCTGTAGGAAGAGGGATAATACAAATGAAATCTATTCTGGCAAATTCTGCGAGTGTGATAATTTCAACTGTGATAGATCCAATGGCTTAATTTGTGGAGGTGAGAAAAAAAAGTCGTAAAATGTGGTCCCATCTACATCACTTCTGACACCTGCACGTCATGTGTTATACCTGACTTGGTGGTAGTCGGAATGCAAACTTAGACTATAGGTGAACCATTCAAAGAGACACCCTTGCTATAAAACAAAGTGTTTCATCTAAAACAAGAGTTTGCTTAATGAATAAACAGAAGAAAATAGAAGGGCAGCCATTGTCAGTCAGCCAACCCTAAGATATGACTTTTTTATGTTTGCCACGGTTATGAGAAATTATGTGTTAATTGCAGGAAATGGTGTTTGCAAGTGTCGTGTATGTGAATGCAACCCCAACTATACAGGCAGTGCATGTGACTGTTCTTTGGATACAACTTCATGCATGGCCACAAATGGACAGATCTGCAATGGACGCGGGATCTGTGAGTGTGGCGCCTGTAAGTGTACAGACCCCAAATTTCAAGGGCCAACATGTGAGATGTGTCAGACCTGCCTTGGTGTCTGTGCTGAACATAAGTAAGTAACAGAAATTTTGAAATAACTGATTTTTATTCTCTCTTGAACTGGGTAATATATCACTGAAGCTAAAATAGTACCTATATTGGGTTACGTTGTGACTAAAATGGCTGCTCCTCTGAAACCCACTCTCTTTAATTCTTAGACATTTTTTTCTCACTAGCTATTATTATGTTGCATGTTACGGAGTATGTCTTATGAGAGTTGGAACATTATTTTGATGTGAATTTACTATATAATTGAATTTATATTGTGACCTGTTTAACTGGTATTGTTGCTGTTGTTAAGTACCATGGAGTTGGTTTTGATTCAAAGCGATCCTGCACAGGGTTTCCGAGGCTGTAAATCTTTACAGGAGCAGAAAGCCTCCTCTTTCTCCCACGGAACAGTTGGTAGTTTCGAACTGCTGACCCTGAGGTTAGCAGCCCGATTCATAACCACTACGCTACCAGACAGAGCTCCTTGCTTAATTACTGTTTTGACCGAAGTAAAGAAAAGTTGGAGGTTTCTGCCTTTAGGAATTAATGTTTGTACTGGTGCCAGGCTGTTTTAATTATTTTTATTGAAATTTTCATTTAAACAATAAGTCTAATTTCATTTGAGGAACTAGCATCTTTATATAATTTTTGTATCCAGAATATCTTACACATCTCCATTTATTCTAATTTTCCTAGCTCTTGGTTCAGTTTCATTATAAAGGTCTAGTACCTGCATTAATCTTTGACGTAAATATTTATTTTAATATGTTAAGAACTCGTAAGTCCTTTATAAACACAAATAATTTGTTTTTTAACAGAGAATGTGTTCAGTGCAGAGCCTTCAATAAAGGAGAAAAGAAAGACACATGTTTGCAGGAATGTTCACATTTCAACCTTACCAAGGTGGAAAATCGGGACAAACTGCCCCAGCCAGGCCAGGTTGACCCCCTGTCCCACTGTAAGGAGAAGGACGTGGATGACTGCTGGTTCTATTTCACATACTCAGTGAATGGAAACAATGAGGCCGTTGTTCATGTTGTGGAGACTCCAGGTAGAAAACTGATCATTTCAAACATTCTTTTCATTAACAGAGACATATCAAGTATTGCCACCCAGTCTGTGCCTCTTCCTCTTTTTATCTTCTTAACAGTCTCTCAAAATCATAAGGAGATTTATCAGGTGTTTTCATCTAGATGGTTTATGTTTAGGCCTGTGATCCATTTTGAGTTAATCTTTGTACCAGGGACTTCAAAACGTTCATTAAAAATGGAATTTTTCCCACAAACCTTTTGAAGTCCTCTCATACAGGATGTGAAGTATGGGGGATGTGAAGTATGGGTTGAGGTTCCTTTTGTCTTATCTTTTCACATATGAAAGTGCTTGAATCATGTCTGAAGAGGATCCTTTCTCTACCTGTGTTGAAACTCAGGTGCCCTGTTACGTGCTTGTGTAGTTTGTTCCATTGGTCCAAATATGTGTCTGTAGCCCTGCCACATTGTCCTGATTGCTCTTGTGTTATAGGAAGTCCTGAAATAAGGAAATGTGAATACTCTAATTTCACTCTTTTTTCAAAAATGTGTCAATTCCTACAGAACTTAAGATTTTGCTTGAAATTCCGTTCATTAACTTTTTAAATGCCAATCTTGCACATATTTTGTTAGTTTTAATTTTTTTTTGACTTTTGATGCTGTTGTAACAGCTACTATTTGAAAAATGTCTAGTATATAGAACTAGTTGATTTTTGTGTATTGACCTTTTATTCTGTGGCCATGTACTTATTTTAGTAGTTTAGTTATTTTTTTTCAGATATTTCGGTCCCATCTAGATTTCACATAGCTTTGGTTTGTATTCTGTAGGTTGCCTGGGGTTGTGGTGCTACTTCTCCCATATATATTCTTTCATTTATACGAGTCCCCATGTACTTACTGGTTCTCTGTATTCTCCAGAGTGTCCCACTGGTCCAGACATAATTCCAATTGTCGCTGGTGTGGTTGCTGGAATTGTTCTCATTGGCCTTGCATTGTTGCTGATTTGGAAGCTTTTAATGATAATTCATGACAGGAGGGAATTTGCTAAATTTGAAAAGGAGAAAATGAACGCCAAATGGGACACGGTAAGTTGTAAAACATCTAAAAAATAAGGTGGTTTATAAAGTAAATGTATTTAGTGATTCTAAAATGAATTTATTAAATGTCATATTTAGTAATTAAAACTGATTTATTTGTTCCCCCCAGAGTTTAATATTTAAATAACTTACAATTAGAGCACTGTAAAGGATCGGGAGGAATCTTTCTGGGACAGGCTTGGTGGTGGAACATTCATACATTTCAAAACTTATTGAACTCAGTTTACTCTACAAAAATTATTTCTCAATAAAGTAGACTTTGAAAAAATATTTAAGCTAGCCTTAATTGAGCTTGCACGGTGTGCTACCTTAAATAGCCTGTGAAATATGATGTTAGAAGGTAAGGTAGCCACATTTTTGGCTCTCATCCTGGTGTTGAAAGCAGCCATGAGCATATTCTATCATGAATGATTCTAAATAAATAGTTTCAGAAAAACCTCTTTCTTAGAGTGTTTAGTCACTATAATTGACAATTTTTTTTCTGATGAAATCATTAGAAACTATTTCTTTTACTTTAGCAAGAAAATCCGATTTACAGGAGTCCTATTAATAATTTCAAGAATCCAAAGTATGGACGTAAAGCTGGTCTCTAAACCGCCGTTCGTATTTTCTTTCACTTTGTCTTTGCATGTGAACTTTTAATCTTTTTATTGCACCGTGTGCCCTTATCACTGTTGCTGCTTTTAAAAAACCTGGCTTTATTTATTTGGCAATATTGTAGCTTTTCTTTTGTGTGTTTACACGGTATTTAAACTTAAGTTCTGTAGTGTAGAAGCAAGCAGCTCAGGTTTAGTGCTAGAGAATGACTGTGGAGGTCAGAGAGACCCAAGACCCAGCCTGAGGTCACATGACGTCTACAACATGGTGTTGCTACCTTTCTATGAGTATTGTGTGGGCCAGTGAACTACATACAATGACATTAGGCAGCTGTAACCCTCACAGTCTTAACTCTGCTTTAGATGCCATTAGCAGTTGTACAATTTACAACTGTTAAGAGTTTAGAAAAATTGGGGAATTCCCATAGTTTTGTATTATAATTTGAAATTCAATTAAGAGCCAGATATACCTTATTTCAAAACAAAAAAAGTTTGTGTGGTGCTGTGGGTTAATGCGCTGGACTGGAAGGTTGGCCGAGGAATCGCTATATGAGTTGGAAGCAACTTGAAGCACTTAACACCACCACCAGCAAGTAGGCTGTTATTTTGACTTGCACCAAAATTCTTTGATAAAAAACATCAATTGTCTTTACCCTGCTCTTTTCTTTCCAAGCTGATTGGATCTGATTCTCTTATAACAACTCAGTTCTTCAAGTGCTGTCCAGTAAGTTGATTCAAAGCAACTGCCAATCTTGTGATTAATAGTTCAGTACTTAGTTATCCTACAGTGCCACACCAGGACCCCATAGTGATGTTGTTAGTAATAATTACAATAGCAATAATAGCTAAGACATAAATTACACATCTCAGACACAGCTCTAAATACTTCAATATTATTGTTTATCAAGTTGGTTCCGACTTATAGCGGCCCTGTATAGGTTTCCGAGGAGCAGCTGGTGAGTTTGAACTGCCTAACTTGTGGTCTTGTGATTTATCCTACAGCGCCACACCAGGATTGCACTAAATACTTTTCTTCTTTATGTAGTCATAATGTTATGAGTAATGCGCATATGAGAAACCTGTAGCACAGAAAGATTAGGTAAACGTAACGAAGTTCCTACAGCTAGTTTATACAAGTGCTGAGATTCAAAACCAGCCTCCAGCGCCCATGTTCTCAGAGTGCGTTTTCTTTTCCACTACATTGTTTGTATAGCAATCACGTACCCTCAAGAGACTCCCTGTTGCCTAGTTCGTAAGAGGTAGATCATCCTCTATAGAGTTGTGACTTTTTGGCATTTGCTGAAACTTGGTGAGAGGAACGCTACTGTTATGAGCAAACATTGTCTTGGGGAAATTAGTACATAGAGCCCAGTGCTACAGTCAAGCTGATTTGTACTCTCTTGGGAATATGCATGAGCTTCTTGTTTAATTATAAAAGGATAAATGAACAATAACCTAACATAAAGGTACATTTAATAATTTAAAAGCATTATTGGAAGTACTGATAATACTTGAAACTGCTCAGATACCAGTCATGACTGGTAATGTTTTCTTTTTGTTTCTGAGCAGATGGAGAGGTTTTTAGACACCAGAGTTAAATTTGATGGCAGAAAGCACTAGATGAATTTATATATGGGCAGATTGGCACATTTTTACATTTTTATATTAATTTGAGACTTGGCACACAGTCTTCTGTTTCTCACCTACAAGTCATTTTTAGGGGAAAACTGGTTAAGAAAAACTTCAACGTTTTTAAGTATGCTGATGAACGGTGAAAGGTCTGCTCTTCCCTGTACCTTTAATTGTACTTTGAAGGCAATTGTTTATAATTTTTCTTGGGAAAACTAACAGTCTAATCATTGAGAAATTAAAACTTAAATTCATGAAACTGTAAAGCATTTTTCTGATAATTATTAACGTATAACCCTTAAAAGGAAGATGCAAAAAAAACCAGTGTAATCTATTCCTACAATGGTGCATTTTATACATAATGCCTCAAAAGATGATCCCACAGTCATCTCTGTTAACTTTATATTCACTCTAGACTGGGCTGACATTGTGCTGAGTACAAAGACCTCCATTTCAGAATATAACTTTTGATTTAAATAAGCTCTGTGCTTTGTTGGGCTGACTGAGGGGGTTTGCACTGTGAACGATGGAAACTAATCTGAATTATTTTAGTTTTCTTTCATTAAAAATTATGCCTCATGCAGATAGTGAGTTCAGTTTTACCTCTAACCTTGCATGTTAAACTTTGGTTTGGATTGACATTGAAATAATATGTTTGCATATATTAAAAGCCAAAGCTTTCTCCTAAGGTAAGTTCTCCAATATAAATTGTTCTTTGGACTTACCAGTAAAACATAGGGAGTTTTCTTTTGTTTGTACCCACTTTGCAATTCTAAAAAGTATTCTTATATTGTCATTAAGTGCTGTCAAGTCGGTTTCAACTCATAACAGCCCAGTATAGGATTTCTGAGGAGTGGCTGGTGAGTTTAAACTACTGACCTTGCATAGAATCTAAACAGTAATTATTTGCTAAACATGTTTGAAAGAATGGGATGTTATATATAATAGGATATTATACCTTCATAGGCAGATAAACCAAACTAAATCCATTACTATCAAGTCAATGCCTACTTATAGTAACCATAGAGGAGAATTGCCCCATAGAGTTTCTGAGGCTGTAATCTTTCTCCTGTGGACAACTCTTGGGTTTGAACTGCTAACCTATTGTTGTTAAATACTGTCATATGGGTTCCAACTCATAGGACCATGTATAGGGTTTCTGAGGAATGTCTAGCGGGTTTAAACTGTCAACTTTGAGGTTAACTAACAGTCTAGTGCTTATCCTACAGCACCACAGCAGGACTCCCTTATACAGATAGAATGGAACTAAAGAGCTGTAACTTACTTCTGCTGTATCATTTCTTAAGGATGTAATTGCCAATACCTCATTTCCTCATTCACAGTCTGAAATGTCTGCTGTAATGTCTACTTTGACTTCTCACTTATCGACTACCTCATTATGTACAACAACAATAAGACTCTCTCTTTGTGCTTAACAGTGTCCATCTGCAGTAACTAATGCCTAGGTGCAACATAACAAAGTCAGGCTCCTTATGATGATTGAGGTTATACGTTAATTTGGCTGGACCATTATGTTCAGTGGTTTGATAGTTA
>NW_006408682.1:7433110-7433454 GCF_000296735.1 Chrysochloris asiatica
TCTGACAATTATTTAATGATGTTTGTTGTTAAGTGCCCTTGAATCGGTTCTAACTCAGAATGACCCTATACAGGGTTGGAGAGTGGCTGGTGGGTTTGAACTTCCGACCTTCAAATTGACGTTGTGGTCAGTGCTTAGCCTACAGGGGCTACACCAGGGCTCCATTTAATGATAATAATCATCTTTATCTTGTGCTCTGTTGTGACCATTCATTTCCACATATTGGCAGTATTTTCATAGCAACCTGGTCTTTGGAGCCTATTCTTGTTGATAAGTGAGCAGTAAGTTATACAGTTAGGAGATTAGAGTTCAGAATTGATTATCCCTGTATAAGTCCTGGTGTG
>NW_006408682.1:7433834-7438702 GCF_000296735.1 Chrysochloris asiatica
TTTTTTGATACTGTGTTCTTTCAGGGGCCATAAGGGTGTACTGTCATGTGCTAATGGGCATTCAAACTACTACCTGCCTTACTAAAATCACAGCGGTTTATTTGGTATTTTTCAGGATCCAGGTTTTGATGTTGTATTTTCCCTCAGTGATTTTTAACTATAGAATACAATTCAGACTTTTGAGTGTGGCATACGGCACTTGTTATCATTTGTCATGGCCTTTCTTGTCTTCTCTTCATTCTCCAACCTGAAAACATATACTCACACACCTGCTCTTAAAAGCTGGCACACTGAACTTTATGTATTTCTTCATAAATAGACCACTTTGTCCTACTTCTTATGTTCTTAACTATTCACTTTTCAATAATTTAGTCAGTTTTGCTTTGAAAACATGCTTTGAAAACATCCTTAGACTTATCACTTTTTTCTTATACCATTCCCACATTATGTACCTAATTTTTTTTTTTTACAAGTTCGTTAGTTTATTTTCATATGTCATCCACCAAGATACATTGAAAGATATTTTCACCTTGAGGGTAGAAATTCTGGCAATAAAAGCCAGATTCAAATAAATTTAGTCTCTAGTAAAAAAATCTCTACAAATGATTTTTACCGTGAGATAATGCTCTCCCTGATAATTTACATAATTAACTATTTTATTGGGTGATTGACTGGCTATACTTGTCAGCTTGGCTCAGTTTATAAGGAGGGAGCAAGGAATGCATTTGCTTTATTCCCTCCTTATAAACCGAAAGCAAACATTTTAAGAAGTTGGTTGTTGTTAAGTGCCATCGAATCAGTTTTGACTCACAGTGACCCCTGTATAGGGTTTCCTAGGAGCAGCTGGTGGATTTGAACTGCTGACCTTGAGGTTCATATTCCAGTCCTGATCGACAGTGTCACATCAGGAGTCCAAGGACATGGTGGTATTGGGCAATATGTATTTGTCTTGATTACTGGTCATTTCAGACATATGGAGACACTTAGGATCCCTAAGATGAACTATGTATATGTATAATCTGGGTGCTAAAACTGTTGTTAAGTGCTGTGGCGTCAGAGTATGCTTTTGAATCTTGAGGTGTCGCTCGTGTTTGTTAATGCAATCATTTTCTGGGCCAGATTTGAGGATGTGCTATTAAAGTATATTTACAAGAAAGACAAAACATCTCCCCAGAATGGTCTTAAAGAATGGTAATAATTTTATGTAGGGAAGCCAAGGCTTCCCATTAGTTTTCAAGCACTTTCTGTGCACAAGACAGGGCTAGGGACTTCCGACTAGCAACTTGTTCCTGCTGTGGAGGACCTTCTTAAATCATTCCCTCCTGCATGCAGGAAGGACTCAAGAGAACAGAGCTTTATTTCTCATTTTACTGTAAGCCTTATCAGGTCCTTTTATTAACTGGAGTATGGTATTGGACAGATAAAATGGAAATTACTTTTAATCATGAATGTAACTTTCTTATATACGTACTGCGGTCAAGTTGATTACAACTCATAACAATCCTGTTGGACATTTCACACCAGCCCAGTGGGGTTCACGAGGCGGTAAACCTTAAGAAGCAGACTGCCCCATCTCTCTGTCCCAGGAGCAGCTGAAGGATTTCTCACTGCCAACTTTACAGTTAGCAGCACAGCACTGCACTCACTGTGCCACCAGAGCACCTTAACCTTCATCTAGTGATTTACAGATAGTATGGCATGATTTGGGTAGAGTAACTAACTGTTTTTCCTCCCTTTCTCCCCCCTCTTTCTTAGGGTGAAAATCCTATTTATAAGAGTGCCGTAACAACCGTTGTCAATCCGAAGTATGAGGGGAAATGAGCACTGCTTGTTCCAGTTTCACAACACTGAATGCAAAGTAGCAAATTTCATAGTCACAGTAAGGTAGCTTTAGGGTAAAGAGTTTGAAAAAATGTATCATATGTATAATTGTTTTCCTTTTTATTGTTTTGAAAATAATGTTATAATCAATGCCAGGGACTGACAGAAGACTTGAGACAGGATGGTTATCCTTGTCAGCAACGGTCACGATGTGCCTTTTTTTGACCTTTTCCTCCTGAACTATTGAAATGAAGCTCTTACTGGCTAATAAACGGCTAAAGTAATTGAAAGGACAGTAGCTAAAGGGAACAGCGTGCTGAGTTTTACTAATCAAGTATTAAATTTGATTTTTAGCTTTACAGATACGTCGGGACTTGAGTTTCCAGTTACATGGAATCCAACGTAAATGTCCAACTAGCTACTTTAGAATGGCTTTAAGTTTTTATTATTTTGTCGTTTGCCTGTCACACATGAGCGATGGCATATCTCTGAAAGTTGAGTATGTTGAGTGGTGGGAATTAGGGTTAAAGACAGCTTTGGAATATTTGATCTACAAAGGCCATGGGGAGAATTCAGAGTTCGGAAGGAAAAAAATAGCTTTAAAAACCTGTGTGCCATTTTACGAGTTACTTCCTCTAGGTAACTTCTATGCCTTCTGTTTATAAATTCAATTCAAACCTTGGATGAAAGTACTGGGAAATCGTCTGCAAAAAAGTCCTTGATTTAGCATTATTTGCATAAAGGCCTTAATTTGTGTAGTATTTGCTGAATGGGGACCTTTTTGGTTAAATCTGTTTTATTTTGTTTAAAGCCTGGGTGTTTTTTATTATTTTTATTACCTCTCCTAATCTTTTAATGTATTTGTTTGCAAGTTATCAGGATCTTTTCTTTGAAATGTAGCTGTAAATTTGCCTTTTGAATGAACATTGACATGTACTGTAGCTTATATGCAGCAGCTCCACCTAAGCCCAGCCTGGCTCCCTTCCACTCAACACCCTAACCGACCACTGTGAGTGGACCTCTCACTGTTTGTGTTGCCCAGCTTGTTTCATACTAGCCACTTCCTTGTTTTAAGTGCCTTTTAATTTTAACAGTTCACTTTTTACAATGCCATTTACTGAAGTTATTTATTAAATAAAAATGCTTAAATACTGAAACTGACTAGATGTTTTAACTTTATGTTGACCAGAAGTTGGGTTAGTGAGGTCTCTTATTTAATAAACTAAAGCATCTTTCTCTGTCTCTAAAAGAAAAATGTTTAACTTACTTAGAACTAATCATTTTTGTGTATCTCAACTTAAAACTATGAGCAGATGCTGGAAATTACATAATTTCATTTAAAATATAGACAAGGGATTGTTACTTCTGAAAAAAAAAGTTGGTATCTAGTGACAAAAATACATGGGTAGCCTGTCTGGGGAGGTGGGACTTGATGGCAGATTAGGGAGAAAGGCTGTGGTGACCTCCACAAGTAACGACATGCAACACTGGCCAAAAAACAAGTTTCAAAGGTTGGTTCCGGAACTCAAACTTCATATGAAGAGATAATTAGGAGGATCAGAGCCTTACCATCATCAAATGAGTATGGAGCAGAAGCCAGAAAAGGGGTGTTTTCTGCTTTGTGGTGGCCATTGAGTTCCTAGCACAGCCATTTTGAATGTAAAGGAGCAGATACAAGGTCATGAGAGCACTCCCATGGCAAAGGGCTGACCAAGTGTCATGAGATAAAGGTGTGAACGTTTCTTACTCGTTCTTTTATTTTCTTGTGTCTGCCCACCTCCACTCTGGGGAACAGAAGGGATACCTGAGTGAGTGGACAACCTCCCAAGATTCTACTACACAGGCACAAGGCTTGGCACAGCAAGCATCACTGGGTGTAGAATAGAAGAAATGGGAGGCATCAACAATAACACCTTTATACAGGAATGGTCTTCTAGAGCAGTTCTCATCAACACTGAGCTAGTTCTCAGTAGGAGAAACAACTGAACTGGCTTGAGGAGAGATGAAAGAGACAAAAAAAACAAAACAAAAACAAAAACGGGGGGAGGGTAAGCCAAAAACGAAATCTTGAGAGTAAGGTGCAATGGAAACATCTTAATTACTCAGGCAGCTTTGGAGACAAGAATCCAAAAGAGGGGTAAAAAAAATAATATTTTGATATGTTTTGTTTTGTTTTTGGCAATTCTGGAGTTTAATGTCCACTCTGGATTTTTGGGGTAGCCTTTTTATCATCTTTTTTTGGGGAGGTGGCAGGGGAATGCCAGCTCTTTCTCTCTATGCCTTACCCAATGAGAGACAGCAGTTGCGTTCATATAGATACAATTGTTGTTGTCGTTAAGTGCTGTCGAGTCGGTTCCGACTCATAGCGACCCTGTACAAGATTTCCAAGGCTGTAAATCTTTACAGGAGTAGAAAAGCCTCAACTTTCTCCCACAGAACAGCTAGTAGTTTCGAACTGCTGATGTTGTGGTTCACAGCCTGATTTATAACCACTATGCTACCAGAGCTCCTTTTACACCCTGTAAAATCCCAACATCAGAGCAAGAACCAATACCAGCTGCTATACATCACAGCACCATAAATAACTGACATCTGCTAAAACCACTCTGAGTTAAATAATAAAAGAAGCCCATCCCCTTATCACATCTACTAGGAGGCAATCAGAGAGCTTAAGAATACACAAACACTTCCAATTTGGGTCACAGCAGCGAAAACCAGGTAGGGTATGCTCTGGTGAGAACGTGGGGTGGATCTCACAAAGGAAGCACTCATAGAAAAACTCCAGATCTATCATAAGATCCAAGACGCCAGTTTCCCTCACTGACAAGTGAAAAAAAAAATCACAATATTAAGGAAAATACAGCGAGTTAGGAATCTAGAGACTCCCTCAGCAACTGCCCCTCCCTGGCAGAGTTTAGAGGCTGGGACTAAGAAAATCACGCTAAAAGCGGTGGAGAGGCATCTGCAAAAAAAAAAAAAAATTAAAAAGATGTGGAGACTACACATTTCTCCCTCTTTCTCCCACCCTCATTGCTCAGCCTGGCATC
>NW_006408682.1:7442741-7446089 GCF_000296735.1 Chrysochloris asiatica
CCAGCAATTCCTCTACATAGTATTTACCCACAAGAAATACGAGCCATAACACGAATAGATATATGCACACCAATGTTCATAGCAGCACTATTTACAATAGCAAAAAAAAGGAGACAGCCAAAATTTAGAATGGATAAACTGGTACATCACAAAATGGAATACTACACTACCTTGAAGAACAACAAGGAAGCAGCAAGCCATCGCATAACATGGATGAACCTTGAGGACATTATGCTGAGTAAAATTAGTCACAAGAGAAGAAATACTGCATAAGGCCATTATTGTAAAAGACTAAGAAAAAGAACCCACCTAAAAGGGGGGGTGGAATCTATATATATACGTGCTGATCACTGGTATGTATGGGATGAGAGGTGGGGAGGAACAGGAAGAAAGAGCACAGGGTAGGGAATAGACAGGAGAGCCTGGGAGCGGGATGGGTAAGCAGGTTCTCATGGGCTGGATGGGACAGAGCTAAATAATGAGGTATGTACAATCCTCAAAAGGGCTTCATGATACAGGGATTGAGGCATGGCTTGCAGTGGGGAAAAGAGGGAATAATGTTAGGATGCTTGGCTGTCTTTTGAATCTTGGGTTGCACCCAGAAACATCACAATAGAAAACAGGCGGGCCTGTACCCAGCCTATAACTAACTGGAATACCTTGGAAAGGGAGGGGTGCTGGAAACTGCCCAGACCCAAAATGGTGGGGGGAGGACTATGATGGCATGGACAGATGGAGTTCCCTGGGACACAGGACTCAGGGAGGGAGAGGAGCTGTTTGCTGACAGCTGGGGGGTGGGGGGATCGAGCCTGTAGGGTGTATCCTTTGGTTATTTTATGTTGCACAGAGGGGATTTTAATCATTGCAATGAAATAGGATGAATGTGAAGCTGAAGTGGGACAGAGGTAAATAATATATGCAAAACCTTGGAACAGCAGGGCTCTGGGATACAGAGATTGAGACATGGTTTGAATGGGGAAAAGGGGGGAAATAGTGTTAAGATGCATTGCTGTCTGTTGAATCTTGGTTCCCCTGGCATACCACTATAAAATAGGCACTGGAGGGGAAGAGAAAGGAATAGCCAGAAATACCATCATAGAAAGCTTGTAAGTCTGCCTTCTGCCTATAACTGATTGGAATACCTAAAATGGGGCTACAATGTGCCCAGTGAAGGAGGCTTCCTGCAGAGCCTCTGCATTACACAAGACTATAGGTGGAATCCTGAACAGCATTCAGAATCTTTTGAGAGGAAATTTCCACTTGAAAAGACAAGCAGACCAGCCTGAAGTGGCAAGAATGGAAGATATATCCTGAAAGAAAGACTAAGAGGAAAAATACAAAATAATATAGGCAGACTGACTGATTACTACAAGAACAAACAAGTGGCTTGCCCAGGAGACATCAAGGCAAATGGTTGGGTCCCCCTCAGGGCAAATTCCCTTCTAATACTAAGACTCATTGGGTCAAAAGACCTTGCTCGTCACCAATAAGCAGAAGTGAGGGGAAAACAGCAATGAATTTTCAAGCTAAGCCCTACAATGCTCAATAGACTCCTGCGAACCCAGATGGAGCCTTGGTTGGCTAGAAGTATGCCAAGTCCAGGGGATTCTTGGTTGGCTATGTCAGCGACATAGCCACAGAGGACTAGAGTGGAGAGGGAAGTGTCCAGCTGATAAGAAGAGAGGGCACATCCATAAGTACACCCACAATTGCAGATAATACCCACTTGACCTGGCTTCAATGGCTGTATTATCAGAACTCAATTAGAAGAGGAAAAAAAAAGAATAATCTGATACAATTTGATGAACTTGACCTACACCTATGTAAAGCAGTAGCTCAAAAGAGTGAACAAATTTTCACAGTGAGGATCATTCCTACCTCCTCCACACACAGAAAGAACAGGGATGGGCAACTTGGGGCTACCCAGAATGGGAAGGGGGAGGCTACAAAGGCAAGAAGTGACTGCCTTGCAAGCTTTCAAGATGGAGTCTAGATCCAGAGGACATGGAGCAAGGTAGAATCTCCACTGAGTAGTATCCATTCTGTCTAGTCTAGTCAGGGCTGATGAAAGGAAATGCAGATAGGTCTCTTACAATACAATGGTGAATAATTGTTATCAGGACTGAGTGTAAGGGCTGGAAATGTAAAGGTAAACGTTTTGCGGCAAAGGGAGGGGCGTCATTAACCTTGCAGTCTAGGAGTGGAGGTCCCTGGGACCATAAAAGGATAAGTGTGGAGAACGGAACCCTACCCAGAGAGGCAGTGATGCCAGGGATGGAGGCAGAGACGATGACGTGGGGAGATGGAGTAGCTGTGGACTTTGGACCCGGAGAGGGGCGGTATGCGGACAACTGGGGAACAGGCTTGCGGGATATACCCTTTGGTTGATGGATGATGCATGGAAGGGATTGTAACCATAGCAAGGAAATGACATACGATGGGATCAATGTGAAGCTGATGTCCTCCAATGTAAACTATCACGTAATTCACAATAAAGCATTAAAAAATAAAAATAAATTAACATACATTTATTTATTTATTGAAAATACAACACCACCACAATGCCTAAAAAGCAACAGAAATTGTATGCTCTGGTCCAGAAAGAAGACAGTAGTTTATACAATTGAGCTGGAGGTAGACCTAGAATTTCCAGTGCAAGGAGTTTGGGCTTTGGAACTGCACAGTAAGGAATTCAGAAGAATGGTAATTGAGGTGTATCCACATGTTCCACAGAAAGGTTGAGGAAAAAAGGCAGAAGTCAGAGAAGTGCTACAGGAACAATCAAGAAAGAAATAGCTTTGGAAACAATTCAAAACATGCTAAAAGAGGTCTAGTCTATTAATAACAAAATATCAGAAATGAATAATACACTGAAATGACTAAAGAGTAGAACTGAAGAAATGAAAGCCAGATCAGGGTGTTTGAAGACAAAAAAAAATCTCAATACTGTTAAGATAGAAGAGCAAGCAGAAAAAAACACTGAAAAAAATCCAAACAAAGTCTAAAATTCATGTGAGACAACATGAAGAGGAATCTATTACCAGTGACTGGAATCCCAGAACAGGAAGACTCACATAAAATCACAGAGGAGGTAGTTGAAGAGCCGCTGGAAGAAAATTTCCCTAAAATCCTGAAAAGCAAGAAAATTAGCATTCAAGAAGCTAAACAAACTTCAGGAAGAATAGACCCCAAAAGAAAATCACCAAGACATTGCATAATCAAAGTGCGAAATCAAAGACAGGGAGAGAATCCTGAAAGCAGTTAAGGAAAAGAGAAAGTGTTACCTACAAAGGCAAGCAAATGATATTAAGCTCTAAGCTCTCAGCAGAAACCATGCATGCAAGAATG
>NW_006408682.1:7447012-7447926 GCF_000296735.1 Chrysochloris asiatica
AGATTTCAAGAGCGAAATCTACAAAAATATAGAACAACCAGAAAGAAACTCAACAGACACAGAGGAACTAAACAACACAATCAGCCAACTTGACCTCATAGTTGGGTACAGAACATTCAACCCAACAACGGCACAATAAATATTCTTTTCCAGTGCATATGGAACATTCTCCAAAATCGACCATGTGTTAGGCCACTAAACAAGGCCCCATAAATTTACAAACATCAAAGTACTATACTACAAAGCAGCTTCTCAGATCACAATGCTATAAAATTAATAATCAACAATAAGAACATCAAGAAAATAAAGTCAAATACAAGGAAAGTGAGTAAAACCCTGTTTAAAAGGTACTGGATAGTAGAATAAAAGGTGAAATTTTAAAATTCCTAGAAAAAAAATGAGAATAAGAACACAACATACCAAAGTGTTTGGGACACAACAAAAACACTGCTGAGATGACAATTTATAGCAATAAATGCACACATACAAATTGAAGAACCAAAACCAACACTTTAACACAACATCTCCAGCTTTTAGAAAAAGACCAACAAAGTAAACTTACAGTCACCAGAAGAAAAGAAATAATAAAGATTGGAGCAGAAATAAATGAGATAGAAAACAGGAAAATTAGAGTTAATAAGATAAGCAGCTGATTCTTTGAAAGGAATAATAAAATTGGCAAACCTAACAAAAGAAATTAGAAGACACAATATGCATAAGAAACCACATGGGTGATGTCACAATCAAACCAAGGGAAATAAAAATGATAATAACATAATACTGCTTAGAAATGTACTCCAATGAATTTGAAAATCTAGAGAAATCGGTACATTTTTAGAAAGACACAATTTACTTAAATTTGCACAGAGTGAAGTAGAAAACAGACATGTACAAAAGAAAAATTGATCAGGTCA
>NW_006408682.1:7467900-7471948 GCF_000296735.1 Chrysochloris asiatica
AAATGAAATGCAGATGGGTCTCTTGTGATACAATAGTGAATAATTGTTATCAGGACTGATTGTGAGGGTTGGAAATGTAAAGACAGACATTTTATAGCAAGGAAGGGAGTGATTAACTTTCCAGTCTAGGAGCAGAGGTCCCTAGGACCATCAATGGAGAAGAGCCGAGAGTGGGATCCTACCCAGACAAGCAGCGATGCCTGAGATGGAGGCAGAGACGATGACATGGAGAGATAGAGCAGCTGGGGACTTTAGATCCAGAGAGGGAGAGCGACTGTGTGGTGAAGATTGTGTGTGTGTGTGTGGGGGGGGGTGTAGTGTAGGGGGCAGGCTTGTATACCCTTTAGTTGGTTGATGATGCATGGAGGAGATTGGAACCATGGCAATGAAACAATATACGATAGAATGAATGTAAAACTAATGTTCTCCCATGTAAACTATCACATAATTCACAATAAAACACTTTAAAAAACAAAAAAGGTCTCAACATAATCCTAGCCAATAGAATTTAACAACCTATCAAAAAAATAGTACTTCATGACCAAGTGGTATTTTATAAGTGATGCAAGGGTGGTTTAACATTAGAAAATCCATGTAATCCACCACATAAATTTGAAAATTGCAAAGAACCACATATCATATTGATTAATGCAGAAAAAGCATTTGAGAAAATCCAACATCCTTTCCTGATAAAAACTCTCAACAAAGTAGGAATTGAAGGGGAATTCCTCAGCACAATTAAGAGCATACATACAAAACCAACAGCCAACATCACTCTCAATTGAGACAAACTGAAAGCCTTGCCTTTGCGAAATAGGAACCAGACAAAGATGCCCTTTATTACCACTCCTATTCAATATTATGTTGGAAGTCTTTTAACTATAGTGTAAAAGGGAAATTAAAGGCATCCAGAATGGGAACGAGGAAGAAAATCTCTATTTGCAGATGACATGATCCTGTATGTAAGACTCAGGAAAAACAACAACAACAAAAAAAACTATTGGAACTTCAGCAAAGAGGCAGGGTACAAGGTCAATATACAAAAATAATTTGGATTCCTCTAGATTAATGACACCTCTGAAAAGGAAATTAGGAAAGCACTACCATTTATAACAGGCACCCAAAGAGTTAAGTATTTAAAAATAAATCTAACCAGAGAAACAAAAGACCTATACAAAGCAAACTACTCAACACTACTACAAGAAACAAAGAGAGATTTACAAAACTGGAAGAATATATCATGTTATATGGATAGGAAGTCTTTACTACTCAAAGCAATCTACAGATATAATGCAATCCCAATCCAGATTCCACCGACATACTTTAAAGAGATGGAAAAAATGATTACAAAGTATATGGAAAAAGTCTGCAGATAAACAAAGCACTGCTTAAGCAGAACAAAGTTGGAGGCCTGTCACGTCCCGATTTCAAAATTCACTACATGGCTATGGTGGTCAAAACAACCTACTACACAGATCAATGGAAAAGAGTCAAGAACCCATGTAGATGGATTAACTGTATGTTAATCCATCTACATACAACCAATTGATCTTTAACAAAGTGCCAAAGTACATTGAATGGTGAGGAAATAGGCTCTTCAACACACAGTGCTGCTCAAACTGGAAATCAATATGCAAAACATTAATATGAAACAAGGCCTTTATCACACACCATAAACAAAAACTAATCATGGATCAAAGACCTAAATGTAAATTCCAGAACTATAAAGGTTATTAATAAAAAAAACAGGGACAAACTTAAGGAATCTAATAAAGGGCACACATAGACTAACAAACATTGTGAAAACTGCACAAACAACAGAAGACAAAATAGATGATTGGGACATACTAAAAATTAGAAACTTAGGTACATCAAAAGATTTTACCAAAAAAGTAAAAATGGAGCCCCACAGATTGGTAATTTCCCAAACAAGGGACTGATCTTTAAAATCTATAGGAAACTACAACACTTCTACAAAAAATACACAAATAACCCAATTACAAAATGGGCACAAGACATGAACAGACACTTCACCAAGGGAGACATTCGGGTAGCCAACAAACATGACAAAATGTTCATGATCATTAGCCATTGCTGTTATTGTTGTTGTTAAGAGCTGTTGAGTTGTTTCCGACCCATAGCGACCCTGTATAGGGTTTCTAAGGAGCAGCTGGTAAGCTTGAACCACCAACCTTGTGGCTCAAATGACTTTGCAATTCAGCACATTAGCCATTGTTGTTACTGTTAAGTACCGTGAAGTCGGTTCCGACTCATAGTGATCCTACAAAGGGTTTCCAAAGCTGCAAATCTTTACAGGAGCAGAAAGCCTCATCTTTCTCTTGTGGAATGGCTGGTAGTTTCGAACTGCTGACCTTGAGGTTAGCAGCCCAATTCGTAATCACTACACTACCAGAGATCCTTAGAGAGATGTAAATCAAAATGACAATGAAATATCTTCTTACATTATCAATAACAGTGAAATTAAAAAAAAATCAGAGTACAATAAACGCTGGCGAGGTTATGGAGAGTCTGGGGCCCTCCTACATTGCTGGTGGGAATGCAAACTGATCCATCCACTCTGGAAAACAGTATGGTACTTCCTCAGAAAGTTGGAAATAGAAATGCCTTTTTATTCAGCAATTCCTCTATTTGATCGGCATCCACGAGAAATACAAGTCAGGATATGAGTACATAAATGCACACCATTGTTTATCACAACACTACACACAAGAGGAAAAGGATGGACACAGCCTAAGTGCTCATCAGTGGAAGAATCAGTAAACACACTATGGTACATAGACACAATGGAAGTAAATCTCTATTTGCAGATGACATGAAGTAATGCTATGAAGCATAGTAATGCTACCCTGAAGAATAACGATGAAGCTACAAAATCCCTCATAACATGGATGGATCTTGAAGTTACTATGCTGAGTGAAATTAGTCACAAAAGGATAAATATTGCATAAGACCTTTGTAAAAGTTGAAAAATTTCTATACTAAAAGAAAATTATTTAATGGCTACTAGGGGTGAGAGGGAGGGGACAGTAAGGCACATGTTAGGGGACAGTCACATCATAGCTCAGGTGATGGGGAAGGCAAAACACAGAAGGGGAATGGTAGAAGAACAAGGAAGATTGGGAACACTTGAGTAGGTTTTCAAGGACTTAATGGGGCAGAGGTAAATAGTGATTTATACTCAACCTTGGAACAACAGGGCTGTGTGACACAGGGATCAAGCCATAGTCTGAATGGGAAAGAGGGAAAATAATGTTAAGGTGCTTGAGTGTCTTGTGGTCATTGGTTTCCCTTGCCTACTATTGTAAAATAGACCTTTAAGTGGAATAGAAAGGAGTACTGGGAAATATGATTACAGAAAGCTTGTAAGACTGTCTTCAGCCTATAACTTATTCGAATACCTAAAAGGGGTTCTAGAATTTACCCAGTGAAATAGGCTTCTTGTCAAGCCTTTTAAAGTAGAGTATGGGGCTTTAGGTGGAATCCTGAGCCCCATCCAGCAACTTCTGAGATGGGGTATTCCCTCCTGAAAGGTCATGCAGACCAACCCAGAGCAGCTTGAGGAACAGAGCATACTTTTTGAAAGAAAGACCAGTGTGGAGGGGTGTGAGCAGACTGTTTGGCTATTATGAGAACAAATAAACTGTTCGCCTGGGAGCCATCTATCTAGGCAAGCCATCAAGTCCCTTCTGGACAACCTCCCTTCCAAGACTTAAACTCAAAGGGAACAAAGGAGCAGGCTTGTAAGCTTGCTGGTGACTGTCTTGGACTACTTGTGAGTGGAAGTGGGGGAAAGGCAGCAATGAAGACACAAGCTGTGTTCAACCATGTTCCATAGACTCTTGTCAACCTTGAGATGAGAGAGAAGAGAAGGAAGGGCTGGTTGGTTTGAAGTTTGGGGAGACTTGGGAACTCCTGAGCCCATGGACACTGACCTAGCCACTGGGGGCTAGAGCTGAGAATGAAGCAACCAGCTGATATGAAGTGGGGAGAGGTGTGCAAGAACACCCAAACTTGCAGATAGTACCTA
>NW_006408682.1:7472893-7474803 GCF_000296735.1 Chrysochloris asiatica
GAGTAAAGCTCATTTAAAGAAGTATATTCCTTCTATTCCTTTTTAAGGAGTTTTGGTGTGGTGCTGTGGGTGAATGCACTGGACTCCAAAGTCAGTTTGAACTGCAAGGTCAGAATCCCTATACAGGGTTGCTGTGAGTTGGAACCGACTTGAGGGCGCTTAACAACAACAACATGCTTTTCTAGAGCACACAACAAATGTTAAATTTGGGGGGGAGGGGAGAAGGAGGACCACATCAAAAGTGTTAACTTTTCCCAGGCTTTCCCATTTTACAGTGTACCCCTGCTATGGAGTGTGTTGTGTTCCCCTGAAATACATACTGGAAATCCTAACCCATGACCTTTGGTTATAGTTCACTTGCCAGTGGGTTTTCACATGGGGTAATGTGGCAGTAATAGTGTTGAGATAGAGAAGGGCCAGCTAAGGGAACGTGGTGGGCGAGGTTAGATTCGGGGCCACGTGAAGATCGCCAAGGAGCCAACCAATGAAGCTGAAGAGGAAAGGGTCTTCCCCCAGTGCCCACACAAAGCCGCCCCCTAAACCCTGTGCCCCGATTTCTGACTCCCTGCCTCCTCAGCTGATCCTCCTTCAGCTGATGGCAGAGACTGGTAGGGTGGGTGCTAGCTCAGTGGCAGCTGGGAGGGTGAGAGGTGGGAACGTGGAGCATCCAGTTCTGCCCAGCTGAGCACCCTGAAGCAAGGGACCCTCACCAGCACCAGACAGAGCCCGAGCGTGCAGGCCCACTGCCTTTGGCCGGGGGCTTACAAGACTCGTGAGTTTGGGTTTTAAAATTATTTTTAAGCGCCATTAAGCTGGTTCCTACGCATTGCAACCTTCTATAGGGTTTCCAAGGCACAACTGGTGGGTTTGAACCACTGACCTTGTGGTTAGCAGTTCAGTGCTTACCCTACAGCACCACACCAAGACCCATTATTGTTGTTGTTAAGTGCCGTTGAGTCGATTCCGACCCATAGCGACCCTGTATAGGGTTTCCAAGGAGCAGCTGGTGAGCATAAACCACCGACCTTGCAGTTCAACCGACTTTGCAGTCTGAGGCATTAGCCCACAGCACCACACCAGGACCCATTAGGGAGTAGTAATAAGTAAGAGAGCAGCTTTCCTTTTAAAGGAAAGAAAAAATGGGATAAAAATACATGCTACACATTTCAGGAACGGTGTTAACACATAGCTGTATAACACACTGAGATGACTGTTTTGTTTTTTATTGAAGCCACATAGAACTTTGTCACTAACATATTTCTTTGCTCAGTAATGCTACATTTTGATCTTCAGTGAAATGCTGTCCAAAATGAGTGCTGAAAGTAAAATAAGTTTTCTATTTAAACTATATTAGGAAAATGAGCAAGATGTTAAGTATTGTGTCTGTATTATTTGAACAGTGTCAAATATCAACTGACAAATTTTGTAGAGATTCTCTGACATTTCTTAAAGTTTCTTAGCCTTCTTCAACATAAAACTGAATTTTCTTGATAGAAATCACCAGATAAAGTGGTTAGCCATACAATAGTTCATCATGCCACTTTAAAAAAGTCACTTACGTCCCACTTTTAATTTTAATTTATCATGGGCATTCCCCCTCTGTTGTCTTCTAAAGTTTTACAAACAGCTTTGAGTGGAGACCATTTGTCTTTCATTTATTTCCTATTTCCTCAAAGACCTAGGTATTTCTGACCAAGCATATGCAATAGGATTTGAGAACGTAAAGAATTCTCGAGGGTACTCTTGGCTACTTCAGTGTCATCCTTGTATCCCTAAGATTCTTCTGAAATGGCTTCTGAGTCATCTGTTCAAATAAATTTACTAAAGAGTAGCTCAAGTGTGTAAATAGCCCACTTACATGTGACCTGAACTTGAACCTTTCAAAGGATAAAACAAAAATACTATTTTGG
>NW_006408682.1:7475197-7476438 GCF_000296735.1 Chrysochloris asiatica
GATTAGCATATTAAAGAAGAGTTAATTTTGGATTATTTTGTGAGTGAAAACTCTGTTCAGAAGGCTTAAATATTATAATTCAATTCACTGCTTTATTGTAATAATTTAAAGATGACTGAGTTGGTCTTACATTTTGTGTGCAACGAATGAATACTTGTTGGTTTTTAACATATAAGTCACAATGTTATATGAATGTTTACTGATCACAATTAGGGGGAAAGTAGTAATATTCTGGTCCACTGCAAAATTAGTTAAGTGCTCTTAAAACTGCCATTTAAAACACAAATTTAATCATATTTTCCCCAAACCTCCATTGCAGCCACACCTTCGCATCCTTAAACATAGCATATGACTATTTTTTGATCTTTCAGGTTTGATAGCTCCCCAAACCAGGAATCCAACATCCCTAGAATAATGTCTGACACAGCGCACAAACGACCAAGAAGTTAATTGTTGGACAAGAAATCGTTTCCGTAAGCTACCCTTTCCACATCTCCCTGAGCAGCACCATCTGCATTCCTACTCTGCCTTTCTGCGGCCTACTACACATGACTCTGCATGCTAACACCAGTCTCTCCACTTGGATCCTGTATCCCAAGGACCAAGCAGTTCTCCCCTCTCGGGCCCCATCAGTTTTCCCTTCTGGATCATTCCCCTCTGAAATAATTGCGCTATAGTGACTACCCCCATTTCTCTACTCACAACTCAAATAAGTAGCCTGTGGTTCATTTCATCTCACTGACTCTTGAACCCACCTTGGTATCCCCAGTTTTTAGCAGCCTACATCTCAGATCCAAATAGCAATCCTATGCATAGTAGAACGAAACCCTGCCCAGTCCTGCACCCTCCTCACAATGGTCATGTTTGAGCACACTGTTGCCACTGTGTCAATGCACCTCACTGGAGAGTTCCTCTGTTTTGCTGACCCTTGACTACACTTTGGTGTTTCTTTTATTCCACATACTCTCCTAATGTATCTCCCTTTGACTCACTTTTCAATCCCCATCCACCAATAGGTGGATGGAGTGATCTCAGTTCTTACAGGAATTTCCTTAGCCTTAAATCGCCTTGGTCATCTACTTCACTTCCATTAATTGAAATACTGTCTCTGTGCTGATCGTTCCCAACTGGGTATCTTCAGCTGAAACCTTTTTGCCCTAATCACAACTACTGAACTGCCTAACAGACATTTTCACTGGGATGTCTCATGGGCATTTCAAACAGAATCATCTCAAAATTCA
>NW_006408682.1:7476578-7478099 GCF_000296735.1 Chrysochloris asiatica
CCCTATTCAGGGTTGCTGTGAGTTGGAACTGACTTGCAGGCACTTAACAATAACCACCACCCCACTGCTAACAAAATCAACTCTTCGCTTCCCCTCATTTTCTCTATCTCAGTAAAAGGGAACTCCATTCTAGTACTTAAAAAACTTGGAGAAGTAACAGAGAAGGAATAAAAATCACAATAATGATTGGTTACTTAAGCCCCAGTTATGAGTCTACATTACACCTATACACACACATTTTAATGTAAACTCACAACAATGCCATGGAATCATGTAGCTAGAAAAGTACTACCTCCCCGCTACAGGTAAGGAAACAGGTACACAGACAAAGGACACAATTGATAACTCAGGATGTGAACCCATGTTTTGTTTCATTCCCCGCATCCATTAATTCAGAAAATTCTCTTGGTTTTACCTTCAAAATGCCATGCTTTTCTTCTCCTTCTTAGTCGCACCTTTTCAGTTTTGCTAAATCCTCCTCTTTTATCACTTGAGCTTTGGGGTTCAGTCTTGGTCTGTATTGCTTTTGATTCTCAGTTCGTAAAGACCTTACCCTGTATCTCCTGACTTTAAATACCGTCCTAACCAAATTAATGAACTAGCCTCTTACTTAAATTCGAGAATCATAACTTACCTGTTCAACATCTCCACTTGGGTGGTGGTAACAGTCAACATGAAGTTTATGCCCTAAACTGAACTTCTCATTTCCAGTACCTCTGCACCTCTGTCTTCCTCATGTGGACTTTTGTAAACCACAGAGTTCTGGAGATCAGGCCTAAAAACTTTACCTCGGCTTACACCTGCCTTCAATTTAGCTACAGTTGGTGTTTACCAACCATGCAGCATTTCTACCATGGTAATTAACTTAGTGAACCCTGGCCTCCACCTCCATCATTGAAATAGCCTTCTAACTAACCTGCCTGCATCTGCCCTTAACCGTGTGATTGTTTTCAAACACAGCAGTTGATGTGATTATTTTCAAATATAAAGCAGGTTATGACAGTTGTAGAGACCCTTCATTGGCTTCCCCTGGCCCTCCCTGACCTAGCTCTCCAATAGGTCCTAACTTCAGCCTCCCTGGCCTCATTGCTCTTGATGTATCACAACAGGTGAGCTCCCTCACTATAGTTGTGATTGAACCTGCTTGCTTTCCTTGAATGCTCTCCCCAGATACCTGCATGACTAACTTCAATTCTTTGCTTACAGACCATGTTTTGAAATCATGCACCTTCCTAAGGCCACCTTCCTGGTGTGGCATTGTAACGTAAGCACCGGCACTGTGAGATAAGTTTCAACCGCTAGGTCGGCGGTTCAAACCCACAGCTGCTCCTTTGAAACACTATACAGGGTTGCTGTGAGTCCAAACTGACTCAGTGGCACTTAACAACAATTCCACTTTGCATTCCTAAGCATTGACACCTGAATCTTTTTTTTTTTTTTTTTTTTTGTGTGTAAGGTGTGTCTCTTGCAGGTAGCATATTGATGGTACTCATTTATTCTTGGTTACTTATTATCTGTCAC
>NW_006408682.1:7478199-7483552 GCF_000296735.1 Chrysochloris asiatica
TTTTTTTTTTTTTTTTTTATGCATAATCTGTATCACTTGCTAACATATTCAATTATTTACTCATTTATTCTTGGTTACTTATTATCTGTCACATTATTTGTCTCAAACCACTAGACCATAAACTTCATCAAGGCAAGCAAATTTGAAAGTCTACTTCTATACTGTATCCACAGCAGTTCAATAAATATTTATGGAATGAACGGACTGACAAAACTAGATACCTACAATAATGACAGCGAACATTCGCTGAGTGTTGGTTCCTATCAGACATTTTTCTAAGTCTGGGCTAATTCACTTATTTCTTCTCTATGACATATTTGTTATTCTAATTTTAGATACAGAGGAAATGAGGAACAGAGAATTTCAGGAAATTGTCCCTGGTGAATTGTGGCAGAACAGGAAATGGAACGCAGACAATTTGGCTCTAGAGCTGCACTATCTAATATGGTAACCACTAGCTGCATGTGGCTATTTAAATTTAAATGAAACAAAAATGTAAATCCCATTATTTAGTTGCACTAGCCACATTTCAAGTGCTCTCTAGTTATATGTGACTAGCTACTACTGTTTTAGATGTCGGTGAGATAAGACACTTCCATTTTGGAAACTTCTGTTGGGCAGCTACCTAGAGGCCACGCCATACTATGAGATTGTACAGTCGCTCTCTAGTAACAGTTGGCTTAACCCCTTTGTGAAATGTGGGACACACAGTATCCACCTGCATTTCCTGCCTCTGGGGTTTCTTGACAGGCTGCTATCCCACTTTTTAATGCTTGCTGTCAGCATGGGGTGGGGGGTGCTCTTTAATTTAACGAGTCTGAAAAAGCAGGCCTCATCCCACCAACCCTCATACCAGAGACTTCTCAGAACAGACATGACCCATTAATTGGATCGAAATCCATATTCAAAATTTCTTGGTTTTTAAATTCAGAATGCCTTCCATTACATGATTTCAACAAATAATTTCAAAGTAGAAAATAATTTGGCCTTGGAAGGGTTAATCTAAAGCTTAG
Organism: Chrysochloris asiatica; assembly: GCF_000296735.1. NCBI lineage: Eukaryota > Metazoa > Chordata > Mammalia > Afrosoricida > Chrysochloridae > Chrysochloris > Chrysochloris asiatica. Next base: position 7,479,213 of record NW_006408682.1, read on the forward strand.
ATTTAATATGAAATCCATTACTATTTTTACACAGGTTAATGAAAATATTTGTTGTTGTTAAATGCTGCTGAGTCTTTTCTGACTCACAGCAAACCTGTACAGGGATTCCGAGGAGAGGCTGATGGGTTTGAACCACCACCACCTTGTGGTTCAAACTGATCTTGTGGTCCAGTGTGTATGCTACAGCACCATATCAGGTAGCATATAATTTCAGAATTATTAGAAATTTGAAATATCAAATAATCACAATGGAAACAAAAAAAGTAACTAAATTCCGTTGCAATTCAATTTCATGTCACTGACCAATAGAGCTACTAAATAAATGCAACATATGCCAATATTTAGAAATAAGTGGCATATATTTACTCACCTCAGTTGTCAAGTTTACTTCTAGGTATTCCATGGAACATTAATAAACCTAGGATCAAACACAGTGAATGTATTAGACCACTTCTGCACTAGGCAGTTATCTTTTAAAATAAATACAAACTACAGTGAAAGTTATTATAAACTTTAACTATCGTGCCATACTTTATACTTTTTATAACACAGAAATGGAGCTCAGACTTGAGTGTTTTCCTTTTCAGCTTGTCAAACATACCTTAGTTCAGTAACATCCCAATGGGTTCTCAAAGTACTTAACAGAATTCTCTAGTAAGGCCCAAACAACAACAGCTTGAATTCTGTGAATACATTAAGTAAGGCTGCAGTTTAGTCTCTTTTATTCCTAGTTTCTCAAAGATGAGGTTTCCCAGCCATTCTTATTTCTTACGTAAACCTCTAGTCTCTCCCACGTGGCTCCATACCAAGTTACTAGGCAGCATTTTCTGCCCATTTCCAATAGTCGCTTCCTAATCCTAACCTTTAATATGTTTTTCCTATAAATGTTCTTTTTTTCTGATATTTATAACATACATGCCTTTGGTACTCATCCTCACTCTTGGTTTACTTCTCTTTTCAACTAACTTTCCTTTCTTCTCTTTCTCTGGGTAAATCTTCCATATTACAGTTTGCACTGTGTTACATGAAGAACTCCAGGAGCTGCAGTTCCCAGCAAGACCACTATTCCTCAGTTCCCTTTCCCACCTGTTCCTAAGGAGGACCTACCCAGCTGTTTACTATCACCTCAAATTCAAAGCATTCAAGATGGCGCCTACTTTATGCTAGTTACCACTCTGTCAGAGACTACCATACTTACAGTAAGAAATTATCTTAAATTATTCCCATACTGGGAACCTCTGTGTCTTATCTCTCACCTTTTAATCTTTATTAACACCCCAGCTTCTTACTGAGCACATTGACACCAAAACAAAGAATGCTAATGCCAATCCATTCCATAAGAGGCTACCACTAAGATCTTAAGGCAGTCTTTCCCTCCTTTTAATCTTCTGAGCCAATGGCCATTGTTACTTCTAGTAACAGAATTACATGCAGCATTTATTCATTTCATATTATAACAGCATGTTAAAAAGTAATTTTATTCATTTGTCTGTATAAATCATGTAAATCCTTGCTTGCATTTTCTCTGAAGTCAAGATACAAATACCTAAGTTGTCAGATTGTTGAAAATACCTAACACTCTTCCTCTATGGTAATGACAGGTTTTTAAATCTGAGGTGTATTTCTCAGTAAATTAAGAATCGCCTTGAATATCTGAAATATGAACTCAAATAGGACATTTAAATATACATCTTTTTAAATTTCTTTTAAATCAGTCTCTCAGAAGAGCAACCAGGCTGGAAATGATGAGAATGTTGACACATTATGTGAACTGTAACCCATTCCATTTCACTGAATAATATGTATAGAAATTGTAAGTGGGAATCTAATTTGCTTGTAAAATGTCTCCAAAAACAAAAAATATATATTTAATTATCTTTCTCTTTTCAAAAACTTGAAAAAGATACAGTGCAGCAAATCTAAAAAAGGTTCAGAAACCATGTAATTGAATATGTTAGCTTTAAAATTTTTTATTATATTGTAAATGCATTTTAAATTTTAGAAACTTAATATGTTAAATTAGCTGTAATTTTGTTGACACTTAAGTCTTATAAAAATTGCTGATCCCATAATTTTATGAAAACTGATTATACGGTTACAAAAAAAAAAAAAAGCAAAAATCAGTTGCTGCAAATCAACCCTAACTCATGACAGATATGTGTCAGAGTAGAATTATGCTCCAAAGGGTTTTCAGTGGTTGGTTTTTAGGGAGTAGATAAGCAAGCCTTTCTTCAGAGGCCCCTCTGAGTGGACTCAGACCACCTACCTCCTTTGAGTTAGCTGTTACTGTTTGCACCATCCTGGGATTCCAAACCATTTGCTATAGAGTTGACTGACTCATTGTGACTCGGCGTACATCAGAGGAGAAGTGTGCTCTCTAGGAGTTTCAATGAACAATATTTTGGAAATAGCTAGTCAGCCTTTCTTCCAAAGCAACTTGGACCCAGAGGTGGACTCAAACCCCAGCGTTTCAACTAGCAGCTGAGCCTGTTAATCAGCGGTACAACCTTGGGGCTCCAAATCATAAGAACAGATAAAAGTAATACAGGTCTTACTTTAATAGTTACTAGTGTTCCTGTTTTTTTTTTGTTTTGTTTTGTTTTTGAAAGAAAGAATAGAAAAATTCTTTGTAGTTTTTTTTTTTCTTATGAACAAATTCTCCAGTGATACATAAAATCACAACACCAATATCCTTACTCCTTCTATAATATGACTTAGTCAAATCAAGAGGCTGTTTAATTGGAGGAAGCCTCTATAGGTGATGATCATACATCTTGTTTTTATTTTCTTTCTCTGCATGAAAGTAAAACTGAAGTTAATCACATAAAAACAAGGAAATTAAATGCATCAAATTAGAATGTTTATCTTTGTAGCATGCACCAAATGGCTGAAAACAACATAAATGTTCAACAGTTAGTAACTGGTTAAATAAATAATAGTAAATATACTGATCTAGGCAATAGTTTGGCCTCCATGATCTAGTTCTACACCTGTGAATATGTTACAGGGAATTAAGTCTGACCTTAAAATAGGGAGATTAGATGATCTGGGTGGGCCTTATGGACTCATTTGGAACATTAAAATCAGAGTTGGAAAGAAGTAGCATTAGTCAGATTTAAAGCAAGAGAAAGAACAAAACTCCTTCCTTTCTCCCCTTTGCCTCCCCCACCTCTGGGTGGTAAGATTTTACGGATGACATTTTTCCCTTTATTGTGATTCTGAATTTTTAAATTGTCTACCATATCGTCATAGTTTAAAAAATAAAGATGAACATAGGGAAAAGTCTACTTCATACTCAAGTGCACAATCATTCTGAATAGTATTACAAGAGACATGATGTCATAAACTCAGAATTTACAGTTCCTAACAAAACACAAGAACAAAAAATGAAAAGCGTTACAATATGGGAAATAAATAAGAAATTTAATAAAATAAGTCAACTAAGCTATTTTGAAAAAGAATAAAATAGAAATCTAGAAATTAACACTATAATGTTCGACAGTAATGAGGTGCTCAGGTGGCACTGTGGGGTACATATTGGGATGCTATGCTGGGGAATGCAATCAAGATGTATTGCTCGTTACTGGTGATTGGAATGCAAAGGTTGGGAGCAAAGAGAAAGGATTAGTAGTTGGAAAATATGGCCTTGGTGATAGAAATGGTGCTGGAGAATGCATGATAGAATTCTGCAAAACCAATGATTTGTTCATTTCAAATACCTTCTTTAACAGCATAAGAGACGACTATACACATGGACCTCACCAGATGGTATAAATAGAAATCAAATTGACTACATCTGTGGAAAGAGACGACGGAAAAGCTACATATTATTAAGCAAAACAAGGCCAGGGGCAGACTGTGGAACAGACCATCAATACTCATATGCAAATTCAAACTGAAGCTGAAGAACATGAAATGTCCAAGAGAGCCAAAATATGACTTTGAATATATCCCACCTGAATTTAGAGATGATCTGAAAAACAGATTTGATACATTAAACACTAAAGACCGAAGAACAGAAGAGTTGTGGGATGACATCAAGAACATCATACATGAAGAAAGCAAAAAGTCATTTAGAAAACAAGAAAGAAGGAAAAGGTCAAAATGGATGTCAGAAGAGACACTGAAACTTGCTCTCCAGTGTATAGATGCTAAAGCAAATGGAAGAAATGAGGAGGTACAAGAGCTGAACAGAAAATTTCAAAGATCAGCTCAAGAAAATAAAGCAAATGTTACAACAAAATGTGACAAGATCTGGAGTCAGAAAACCAAAAAGGAAGAAGACACTCAGCATTTCTAAAGCTGAGGGAACTGAAGTAAAAATTCAAGCCTTGACTTTC
>NW_006408682.1:7485251-7499966 GCF_000296735.1 Chrysochloris asiatica
AACGCTGGCGAAGGATATCATGTTTGGTAAGGTGGAGGGTCAGAGAAAAAGAGGAAGACCTCCAATGAGATGGATTGGCCAAGTGGCAGCATCGATGGACTCAAGCGTAGCAATAGTAGTGAGGTTGGCCCAGGATTGGGCAGTGTTTTGTTCTGCTGTGCAAAAGGTCGCTATGAGTTGGTAGCAACTTGATGGCACCTAACAACAACAACAACAACAACAACAACCACAGGTTAGTAGTTCAAACCCATCAGCTGCTGCCATGTGTTAGAAGTCCTCAAGATTCCATAGGAAATCTCTGGAACTAATAAAGATGACACTGTCTCTTCCCATAAAGATTTCTAGTCTCAGAAACCATATATAAGGTCTCTATGGGTCAGAATTGCCTCAATGGCAGCAAGTTTGAGTTTGGTTTGACATTAAATCTTCAACGATTAAGTTAAATAGTATATGGAACAATGAATGGCTAATATTAGGCAAAATACTTCCAAAGAAGAAAGAGGAAGGTGAGATACTTGCTCTGTCAGAAATGGCCTTGTAATAGAGTTACAGTGATTAAGACAGACAGCAATTGCATAGAGAAAAATGAATACACCAGTGGAACAGAATTACCATTCTGTTCCACTGGTGTATTTGGTAACCTAAATGCAGATCCATATAAAAATATACACTTGATTTATGTTACAATGGGTGCTATTTGTTGTTAAGTGCCATAGAGTTGGTTCTGACTCATAGTGACCCTATACAGAGTTTCCAAGGATCAGCTGGTAGGTTTGTACCACTAACCTTGCAGTTAGCAGTCCAGTGATTATCCAGCAGCACCAATTATAGATCAACATAATTAAAGGCATATATGCAAAAACCAGGGTCCTGGTGTGGCACTGTAGGATAATGTACTGGACCACAAGATTAGTTTGAACTTCAAGGTCGATGGTTTAAGATCACCAGTCACAGGGTATCTCTGAATCAAAACCAACTTGATGACCACTAAACATCAACAACAATAAAGAGTAAAGCAGTGCTTCATGGTGCAAGATCAATACACATAAATCAGTTGGGTTTCTTTACGTCAACAAGGAGATATTGAAAAGAAAATCAAGAAATCAATACCATTTACAATAGCTCTCAAAATGATAAAAATGAGGCCTACATGAATAGAAGGACAATTTGTTCTCGTGGATTGGCAGACGTAATATGGTGAAACTTTTAATAAAGGGATCCACAGATACCATGTAATCCTGATACAAGTCCCAACCACATTCTTTACGGAAATGGACAAACTAATGACCAACACTATCTGAAAAGGAAAGAGACTCTGAATAGCCAAAGAAATATTGAAGAAGAATGAAGCAGGAAGCCTCATACGTCCCATATAAAAATATACTATTTAACCATAGCCTGGTTAATTCATCCATTTATGGAAAACTGATTTATAACCAGGGGATAAAATCAATTCTGCGGAGGAAAACCATTCTCTTTAATAAGTGGTGCTGTCTACTCAGTTCCAGAAAACTGAAACAGAACCTATATCTCATACTATACAAAAATACAAACTCAAAATGGATCAAAGACTGAAATGCTTAATGTAAGGTTATAAAGTTCTTGGAAGAAAGCACAGGGAGAATGCTATGGTGCCTAATCTTTGTAATAATATGACAACAAACACAACAACAAATGCATGAATAGCACAAGACAAATGACATAAATGAGACCTCATAAAAATTAAAAGCTTATACTCATGCAAAAACTATCCAAAGAGTAAAAAGACCAACTACAGACTGGGGGCAAAATCTTTGAAAATATTATATCCAATAATGATGTAACCTCTAAAATTTATAGAAAATATAACTAGACAACAAAAAGACAAGCATTCCAATTATAAGACAGTCAGAGGACACGAATAGAAACTTCAACAAAGCTGACATTCAAGCAGCCAACCAACACATGAAAAGATGCTCACGCTCATTAGCCACTTGTTGTTAGGCACCTTCGGCTTGGTTCTGACACATAGTGACCTTCGCCCTGTGCCATCCTCACAATTGTTGTTTGAGCCCACTATTGCTTCCACTGTGTCAATCATCTCCTAAGGGATCTTCTCCCTTACATTGACCCTCTGTCAAGCATGATGTCCTTCTCCAAGCATGATGTCTTTTCTGGTGCTTTGAAAAGGTATTTGCAATGAATAAGTCATTGATCTTTCAAGTCTATTTCAGCTCATTAATGCCCAGGATATCAATCTTTTTATGTGTTCCATTTCATTTTTGACAACTCTCAATTTTCCTAGATTCATACTTCATATAATTCATATTCTTATTCTTGATTTGCAGCTGTTTATCTTCATTTTGAGTTGTGTCCCATCAGCAAATGAAGATCCTGAAAGCTTAATCTGTTTACATCATTATTTGCAACTCTACTTCGAGGACACAGCTCTTCCCCAGTTCTATTTTCAGTGCCTTCCAACCTGAGGGGCTCATCTTCCAGCTCTATATCTGACAATATTTCACTGCCACTCATATGGTTTTCAGTGACTAAACATTAAGAAGTAGCTTTGCTTCTCCTTCTTCCTAATCGGTCTTGGCATGGAAGATCCTTTGAAACCTGACCCTGCAGGGCATTTCAAATACTGGGGACATAGCTTCCAGCATCATGTACCAAGCAAGCCACCACAGGTGTATGAACTGAAAATAGTGAACTGAAATGGACTGGCAGCCATTTTTAATCTGACAGTCATATGGCTTAAAAAAAAAATCATTTCAAGAACATTTAATCAACTTGATAAGGATTGTTGTTGTTAAGTCCTGTAGAGTTGGTTCTGACTCATAGTGATCCTATCTATATAGGGTTTCCAAGGAGCAGCTGGTGAGGTTGAACTGCTGACCTTGTGGTTCAAAGTCCAGTGCTAATCCTATAGTGCCACACCATGAGTCCAATAAGGATTATTCCTGGCTAATAGTCACAAGAACTAGTGTCAAATTACAGTATTATCAGGGGCCATTTCCTGTCCCTTTACCAAAACTTTGCTAAAACTTGCACTTGTTTTAGTTTTATAGAACTTTATATCATTTGATCCTTATAGGCCATATTAATCTACTTCATGTACGTCACAATACGTAGCATTATGATATGCCATACTGATTCCCTAGCAGATCTGGACTCTCTCTCTCTCCATTGCAGCCTTTGAAGGAGCACGCTGCCATGGCTTATACAGCTTTGAGGTAATGAATTCTGACAACAACCCGAGGGAGTTTCAAAGTGGTCCCTTTTTCAGATGGCCCTCCAGATGAGAACCTAGCCCTAGCAAATACCTAGATTGTTGTTGTTAATAAGGTTCCAACTCACAACGACCCTGCATAGGGTATCTGAGGCTGTGAATGTCTGCGGGAGCAGAAATTCTCTTCTAACCACTAACCTTGTGGTTTGCAATCCAGCACTTATTCCACAGAGCAACTGAGCTCCCCACCTAGATTATGTTGTTATTGTTAAGTGCCGATGAGTCGATTCCGGCCCTTAGCAACCCTGTATAGGGAGGGTTTCCAGGGAGCAGCTGGTGAGCTTGAACCACCTACCTTGCAGTTCAAACGACTTTGCAGTCTGACACATGAGCCCACAGCGCCACACCAGGGTTCCCCACTTTAGTCATTGCTGGGTCCCTGGCCCCCAAACTGAGGTAATAAGTATGCATTGCTTTAAACCACTAAACTCGTGCGAATCTGTTATACAACAGTAAAGAACTAATATGGACACATATTCTAACTGCTGAAATAACTACTAAAGTAACACAACAAAAAGTTATGTTTAGGATAAGCACTGGATTGCAAGCCACAAGGTTGGTGGTTCGAGTCCACAAGCTGCTCTGTGGGAGAAAGATGAGGCTTTCTGCTCCCATGAAGATTTTTAAGTCTTGGAAACCCTATTCAGGGTCTCTATAAGTCAGAACCAGCTGGATGACACTCAACAACAACAACAACAACAACAACAACAACGAACGAAATGAAATGGAATAAAAAGATATATAGATTACTCAATGCAAAAGAAGGTTGGAAAAGGGGAATATGAAGAACATATGGGAAATGCAAAAGTCAAATATGAGAATGGTAGATTTAAACACAACAATTCCATAATCATATTAAATGCAAATTGCCCAAATACCTCAATGAAACATTAAAGGGAAAGCTTCACGCTAAATAGGAAGGCATAACCTGTTTGCCAGTTGAGGAGAAGGATGGTGGAAGTACTCTACATCTACTTCCCCTTGTCTGCAAGTGGAAGACAAAGAGCTGGCACGCTAAGCTCTCTATGCCCACATGCAGGGAAGACAGGGAAGTACATTACGCCAAATCGGCCTTGTTTTTCTATCACTAAGCTGGTCGCCATTCCAAAGCAGATGTTGAAATGGAAGAAGAGTCTGGTTATACAATACATATCTTAAAATCACTTAACATTCATTTGTCTATGAAAAACCATTTTGTTTTGTTTCCCCAAGACTACTGAAAGGATATTGAACACCAAACACATCGGACCGGTTTCAGTTGTTGTTGTGTGACCTCGAGTCGGGTCCACCTCATAGCGACTCTGTAGAGGATTTCTGAGGAGCAGCTGGTGGGTTTGAATTACTGACCTCATGGTTAGCAGTCCAGTGCTTATCCTACAGCGCCACTCCAGGGCTCTATAATGTTTTTTGTTAAGTACCATACAGTTGGTACCGACGCATAGTGACCTTGTATAGGGTTTCTGAGGAATGGCTGGTGGGTTTGAACTGCTGACCACATGGTTAACAGTCCAGTGCTTATCCTGCAGTGCCACACTTTAAGATAAGTACTCTGTATTAGTAGAGTTAATATAAACACTTAACAAAGGCACATTAAACCAGAAACCCATTTCAATCAGATCCATTCTGACTCATCAACCCTACAGGACATAGGAGAAATGCCTATAGGGGTTCTGAGACTATCATTCTTCACTGAAGCAGACTGCCACACTTTCTCCCAAGTATCGGCTGGTAGGTTAGAACTGCCAACCTTTCAATAAGCAATCGAGTGCTTTAGCCATGGCACCACCAGCACTCCAAGGTAGATACAGAAGTCTTTTCTTAGTACTCCTGTGTTTGAACAAGTATTGTTGTTGTTATTGTTAAGTGCCGTCGAGTCGGTTCCGACCCATAGCGACCCTGTACAGGGTTTCCGAGGGTGCAAATCCTACGGGAGTAGAAAGCCTCATCTTTCTCCCACGGAGCGGCTGGTAGTTTCGAACCTTGAACAAGTATATATAATGTTATTTTCAATCACAAGCATTAACTAACTGAAATCACCTTTCTACTATCCTTCCCCTGTACTTCTACTTGTTGTTGTTAGTGATGATGTGACTTGGCATTCACTATGCTAAACCACCCTGGAAATCTATGAATCACACTGAAAGTTTCACTGCTTCATCAGACTCATCAAACCTATCACAAACTCATACTGGTTTTGCCCTCCAGTATTCCTTGAGTGCATCCGTTCTGTCACTACCTTATTTTTAGACAACTGTTGTTTTGTACTTCACTCTACTTTCTATCTGAAAAGTTTACTCTGTAACTGTAGGCTTCCAGAGGCAACAGCATCCAATTTCATGTGCCACACATCTCTTGAGTGTTGTAGCATTATCTCTCTGTTTAATTTTCTTTCAAAAAATGTTACCGTGAAGTGCAGCATGGCTCCCAAACAGCAAAGCCAGTGCTAGTGATGGTGGCAGTGAGAGACAAAGAAGAAATATCATCTTGGAAGTGAAGCCAAAGGTTATTAAACAACAGGAAGGTGGAAAATCAGTGAACGCTGTTATTTGTGATGTACGCATTTTGCACTTGACAATCCTGATGATGCACAAAAACAAAAAAAAACTTCTCTCAACTGTGAAAGGATTAGCTTCACTGGAATCCATAAGGTTACTGAAAATGCAAGAGGGACCAATATCAGGTATGGAGAAATTGCTAATGAGGTGGGTTAAGGACTAAACCAAATCCATCTCAGTATGCTATCACTGCTAAGCCATGAAGCTTATTTAAGATCCTTAAAGAAAAAGCAGAACACGACTCTAATATGTTGTTCCCACAATGTCTAAGTCACATGATGGCCTATTTCATAGATCGTATCAAGAATTTAAGTACTATAGCATGACTGTGCATGTATAGTTCTTAGCTTTGTAACTAGCATATAGGAAGCAATTAATACATTAAAAACATTTTATTACCATTTTGATTTTATTTGTATATTCCAAAAATGTTAAGTAGCCTCTTCTCTGCCTAGGAACTCTGTTGGGAAAACATTAGGTGAATAAAACAGACCTGCTTCTGTCCAGGAGCATGCAGTCTAGAGGGAAAGATGGACCTGCAAGAAGTCATTGCAACCTAATGCAGTGAGCACCACAGTGAAGAAGTCTCCTTGGGTGAGGGAATAGCAAAGGCCCATGGGAAATGAAGCAGCACAGAATCCTGGAAAACTGCAAGTTGGAGCTTCTGGTAGCAAGCTGGGGAATGACAGGAAATGAGCTGGGGAATGGCAGGAAATGGGAATCAGGTAAGGAATAGGAACTCCAGGGTCAGTGGAAGTCACTGACTGAGAAGGACCAAATCGATGTTAAAGAATAATTAACCCTCTGATGGTCTGATGGTGCTGTAGGATAAGCACCGCTGCTCCATAGGGGAAAGAGGCAGCCTTCTGTTCTCATAAGGATTTGCAGCCTTGGAAACCCTATACAGGGTTGCTAAGAGTCAGGACTGACTCGATGGCAGTGAGTTGGTTTTTCTGAGTGTGGAGAATGCATTGGAGGTCAAAGGGACTAGGGGCTAATTAAGAAGCTTGGATGAGGGTCCAGGTAAGAGACGTTAAACTGAAAACCTCAATTGACGCTACCGCAGTAAAGCTACAAATGAGAAGAGGGCAGATTTAGGAAGATGCTTTGGAGGGAGAATGACAAAAAACTTGCATAATTTGGTGAGCAGATAGATGGGCTACATAGAGGTGGGTGAAATCAAAGGTAATTCCCAGGTTTCTTACTTGGGTGAATGGGTCGATCCTTAACTGAGAGAGAATACAGGAGGGGGAAATGAAAAGTTCACGTCTGAAAAATTGAGTCTTTAGCACCCGGAGGAATTATCTAGTAAGGATTTACCTTGGAACTTTGAAGGGCGAGTTGGGCTGGAGCAAGAAAATATGCAGAAGATGGAGTAGAGATAATTTAGGAATAGAGTTTTCTAGGACCCTAACCCAGAGTTTAATTTTGTACAATCTAGGACAGAGCAAATAAGTACTGGACTGTGAACCACAGGTAGGTGGTTCAAGCCCACCAGCTGTTTTGTGAGAGAAAACAGACTTTCTATTCCCACAAAGATTTACAGCCTTGGAAACCTTATCTAGGGTCACTTGACAACAACAACAATATCAGTATTTTAACCAGTATGCATGGAGCTGATGTTGCCTTATAATGACACCATGTGTGTCACAGTTAAACTGTTGTCTTCCAACTCAGAGTGACCCTATGTACGGTTTCCAAGGCTGTAAATCTTTACCAGAGCAGAAAGTCTCATCTTTTTCCCGTGGAATAACTGGTAGCTTCGAACTTCTGACCATGAGGTTAGCAGCCTCACTCATAACCACTACGCCAAAAATTGGAATCAGGCTTTTTAAAAAAATCTCAAAAAAAAAATATTTTAAAGGTCATCCAGAACAACAAAATTACTGTATCTAAAAATTTTTTTGAATGAAAAGGAATTACCCCACCCTCTATTAAACATGGAGTCCTGATGTGGCACTGTAGTATAAGCACTGGACTGTGAACTACAAGGTCAGCAGTTCAAACCCACCAGCAACCCCTCGGAAATCCTATACAAGGATGCTATGAGTCTGAACAAACTCGGTGGCACTTAACAACAAGTATTTAACATGGAGTCCTGGTATGGAGCTGTAGGACCAGCTCTGGACAGCTAATCGTAAGGTTCATAGTTGAAAACCACAAGCTGCTCCTTGGAAACCCTATACAGGGTTTCTCTGAATGAGAACTGATTCAACAACAATAACAACCACAACTATTATACATATAATAAAGCTACCATGGTTACAGACACTACAGTGTTCACAAAGTATGGAACAACTTAACAGAGAGCCTAGGAATAGGCTCAAGAATTTAGTATGTGAGAAGAGTGCATTTTAAATGTCTTTTACTGCATCCCCACCCCCACCCCCACCCCCGATTTCTTTTTCTCTAGTCTTCACTTTAAACAGAGAAAAAGAAATCAGCTGGGAACCTATTTAGATGTTCTAGTTGTCGAATTCTTTCCTAAATTTGTCTCAAAATACTTGTTGCTTTGGCAGTTCCAATACAGAATAAAACAAATTTACAGCTGACTAAATTAAAACTGAAAAACATTGTTAATTTTGTTGGTTTAATATAGATTGATAATAATGGGCAGACAAATTGTATTGAGAAAACCACTGGAATCATCTGACTCTGATCTTGCTTCTAAGCAATATTTTTCTTCACAATGGAGCTCCATAGTTGGAGAGGATTTTTCCAAGATTTATTTTTTTCTTGCCAATTGTTGTTGTTAGGTACCATTAAGCTGGTACCAACTCATAGTGACCCTATGCACGAAAGAACAAAACACTGCCCTGTCCTGGGCCAACCTCACAATTGTTGCCACTCTTGAGCCCAATGCTGCTGCCACTTTGCCAATCTATCTTGCTGGGGGTCTTCTTCTTTAACTCAGACCCTCCCCCTTACCAAACATGATATCCTTCGCCAGCAACTGGTCCCTCCTGACAATATGTCCAAAGTTTGAGAGATGAAGTTTGACCATCCTGACCTCCAAGGAGCACTCTGACTGCACTTCTTCCAACACAGATCTGTTGGTTCTTTTGGCAGCCCATGGCACTTTCAATATTCTCCTCCAACACCATAACTCAAATGCATCAATTCTTCTACAGTCTTCCTTATTCACTGTCCGGCTTTCGCATGCATATGAAGTTACTGAAAATACCTTTTTGCCAACAGCAAGTTATTAACAGATAAATCACCCATAAAATTGTTCAACTATTTTCTGATTCTTCCAAGCTTCTTTATCACTTAGTATATGCTTCAAGGCAATGAAATTCTCACAGGACAGCTCTTGCTACCCTTGAAGAATGAGTAAGTACATTGCCACTAGAAAAAAATTGCTAGGTGTAACTTTCCTGACCTTCTTAACAATGCAGTTTTCAATTTCCACAGAACTTCTTAAAAATAAACTGATTGTTCTGTGTCCTTCAAGAAAAGTTACTGAGAGTACCTCTTCGGAATCCCAAAAAGCAGTGGCCATAACCTTCTGCATTGACCTCTCTGTCTTGAATTTAGTTGGTCCTGCAGATACCCTCAGAAGCCATGGTTGGGCTTAGATCTTTTACTGAAGGCATCAGAATGAGACAAAGAGATGTGTTTAATTCAAAGAGTTTGTTTGCAGTCATTTTAATACAATTTTTGCTTATAAGAAACCCATGCATGTATGGTAGCAGTACTTTTTGACTAACCTTAGAATTACAGATACACTGAGGTAACCAGAAATTGTTAAAGGTGAAGTTCTAATGAAAACCATAGCTTTATTCTTGCCAAATCACTGGGAATATACTTTGGCAACTTACCAATTTTCTCTTTTTGTTGAAACTTTTTTCCTTTTTAGAATGTCTTCCAGAGAAACATCTAGAATTTGTCTGGTAGCAAACTCTGTAAAGATAGAAGAGATAAAATAGCTCCTTATTAAACTAATACCTGAGAAAAGTTTGTCAATTCAATAAGCATTATAGAAATAGCTGTAATTGAGTCCTCATATGGCACCGTAAGATAAGCATGAACTGCTAACCTCAAGACCGGCAGTTCAAACCCACCAGCTGCTCTTCAGAAACCCCATACAGGGATGCTATGAGTCGGAACGGATTTGACAGCATTTAGCACAGCCACCACCATCACCACCAGAAATACCTTGGTAGTATTCTGGTACTAAGTCAGATAAAGACAGAAACTACATCTAAGGATAATATGCTTAACTTGTATAATTTCCTTTCTTGTGATTATGTTTTCGAAGATCGTTCCACAAATTTATCTTCATATAGATTATTTTGCTCTTCTGGGAATCTTCCAAAGTTTTCCTAGAAATAGTAGTTCCTATGTCAGTCTCCATTGAGAAGAAAGATACATTTAAATTGGGTCAAATTAATATTGAAACATATTGTGAACATTATGAGTTTACAAAAACATTGATACAAAACCTTAACAAGATGGTGAGGGGGAGGGAAGGCTAGGCCTCAGGAGTCAAGGAATGATATGACCATGACTTCTCTCCATTTTCTTTTTGCTTGATGTATCTTTGATTGGGTGCTGCGAGAAAATGGCAATCTGGAAATGCCAAAAGCCATGAACAAAAACAAATCCCCAAAAAGCTTGATTTCTCAATTCAAAGGACCAGACTAATAAGACAAACATCTTTCAGACATCAGTTGTTTTACTCCAGCAAAATACACAGATAAAATTCAGCCACCCTTATTTCCATCAGCATAGGTCAAGTGGGGAACTTAGAATTCCACCCTGACCAGGCTGTAATGAGGTGCTCAGCACTGCCTCCCATCTCTTCACTGGGATGAACCAGAGAAGGTCAAGGAGAAAGCCAGGACTTTCTTACCTGCTGGGGTCTTCATCCCATGCAGTGTCAGTGGAGGACACATAGGGATCAACAAGGCATCCCTTCCCCTCCCAGCCAGGTTGGTATCATCAGTCTTAGTGGGGAGCCGGAAATCTCCACCCTGCCTGCCAGTATTGAGGAGTTCCAAACTCTCCCCTACGGAACCTGGTTTTCCACCCTCACCTAATGTGAACTAGGTGATGCCCCTCTTATGATACCAAAGCAGTGTCATAGAAGGTCTACTAAAGCAGAAAATTCCAATAAGTTCCAAAGTCTCTTAACATAATACCCAAACTGTCCAGGTTTCTATAAAAACTTGCTTGTCATACCAAGAATCAGGAAAAATCTCACTTAGAATGACAATTAAGATATGCCAACAGAGAGGAAACAGATGTTAGAATTATCTGACAAGGATTTTAAAGAAAAAATATAAGAATGCTTCAGTGAGCAATCACAAACCTGCTGAAGAGAAATGAAAAAGTACAAAGTGTCAGCAAAGAAATAGAAGATACCCCTTTCCAAGACTAAGATTTAATGGGAATACATGAGCCAACATGCACTCTGACTGGTGACCACGTTGGTCACCGATAAGGGGAAGTGAGGGAAAAACAGCAATGAAGCTGCAAGCTAAGCCCTACCATGTTCAACAAACTCCTGTGAACCGGGCTGGAGACCTGGTGGGCCAGCAGTGTAGCAAGACCTGGGGACTCCTGGGCCCAGAGTCATTGACATAGCCACAGAGGACTACAGTGAGAGTGAAGCATCTAGCTGTTAAGAAGAGAGGGCAAATGCACAAGAGCACCTACACTTTCAGATAATACACACATGACCTGGCTTCAATGGCTGAATGATCAAAAGTTAACTAGAAGAAGAAAGAAGAGGAAAAAAAGAGTAATCTGATACAATTTGATGAACAACTATGGATGCAGTCAGTAGCTCAAAAGAGGGAATAAATCTTTACAGTGAGGATCATTCCTACCCCCTGGATACACAGGGTAGACTGCGATGGGCAACTTGCACATTGGCTACCCAAAATGGGGGGCTACAAAGACAAGAAGTGACTGACTTCCAAGCTTTCAAGAGGGAGCCTAGATCCAGAGGGTGTGGAGAAAGGTAGAATCTCCAATGATTAGTATACAATCTGTCTGGGTGGGGCTGATGAAAGGAGATGAGGATAGCATTCTTGTGGGACAATAGTTCATAATTGCTACCAGGACTGACTGTGAGGGTTGGAAAGGTAGACGTTTTGTAGCAAAAGGAGGGGATTGTTTGACTTTGCAGTCCAGGAGTGGAGGTCCCTGGGACCATTAAGGAAGAAGAGCAGAGTGCAGGAACCTACCCAGAGAAACAGTGATGCCAGGGATGGCGGCAGAGACAATGGAAAGATGGAGTGGCCGGGGACTCTAGACCCAGAGAGGGAGAGGGGCTGTGTGCTGAAGACCAGGGGGGAGGAGGCTTGCAGGGAATACCCTTTGGTTGGTTGATGATACATGGAGGGGATAGTAACCATGGCAATGAAATGATATACAATAGGATGAATGTAAAACTAACATTTTCCCATGTAAACTATCAGATAATTCACAATAAAACATTAAAAAAAGGAGATATAAAGAAAATAGTGGAAATTTTAGAATTGTAAAATACAATAACAGAAATTTAAAAACTCAATACATTGATCCAAGAACAAAATGAAGGAAGCAGACAAAAGATTCAGTGAATTTGAGATAGAAAGATAGCAATTACCCAATCTCATCAACAGAGAGAAAACAGACCATAAAAAAATAATGAACAAAGTCTCCCAGAGACCTATGAGAATATAATAGAGGATCCAGCACTGTAGGGAGTCCTGGTGTGGTGCTGTAGGATAATGCGCTGGGCTGCAAAGTCAGTTTGAACTACAAGGTCGGTGGTTCTAGCTCATCATCTGCTCCTTAGAAACCCTATGTTGTTGTGTGCTGTGGAGTCGGTTCCGACTCATAGCGACCCTGTACAGGTTTCTGAGGCTGTAAATCTTTATGGGAGCAGAAAGCTTTATCTTTCTCCCGCAGAACAACTGGTAGTTTCGAACTGCTGACCTTGAGGTTCACAGCCCGATTCGTAACCACTACGCTACCAGAGCTCCAGGGTCACTATGAGCCGGAATCAACTCGACAACACTTAACAACAACAACAAGCATTGTTTACTTGGAATCCCAGGAGAGATAAAAGGCAGGTAGGCTGAAAAAGTGCTAAAATAAATAATAAATTTATAAAAAAAAGAATAAATTTCCCAAAATTTTGCAATAGGCGTAACTTACAGATTCAAGAAGCTGAGCAAATCCTACACAAGATAAACCCAAAGGTATCCAAACCAAGACATAGCACAGTCAAATTTATGAAAACTAAAAAAGAGAAAGTATCTTAAAAACAGCAATAAGAAAGGATTTTATAAAAACTCAAACCATGAAGGCCAGAAGAAAGCAGCAGAACGTTTTCAAGAGTCGATAGAAAAGAATCGTCACACAAGAATTCAGTGAAAGTGTCTTTTAAAAATGTAAGGGAAATCCAGATGTTCTCAGAGGAAGGAAAACTAAGAGAATTGTCATCTACATTACCCTGAAAGGCAACCACAAAAGAATGACTAAAGGAAGCTCTCAAAATAGAAAAGAAGTTTAAAAAAAAAAGAAAAAGAGAGAGAGAGAGATCATCAGAAAGGAATAAAGAAGAATGGAATGAGTAAAAATAATGGCAAAGAAAACAGATTTTCCTTCTCTTGAGTTTCTAAATTTTGTTTGATGTTTGAAGCAAAAAAACTGAACACTGTTTAATTTTGTTCCCAATATATAGAGAGGAAATATTTAAGAGAGTTATAGGCATACCTCATTTAATGTTGGGTTTATAGCTCTTTGAACATAAGCATATTGAGTATTTTACACATTGTAGGTATTTTACAAATTGTAGTAACCCTACTTTCGGCAAGTCCATCCGAGGTATTTTCCAACAGCACTGCTCATTTAATGTCTCTGTGTCGTATCTGGAAATTCTCACATGATTTCAAACCTTTTCAGATTGCTTTCATACACAGAATAGACAGTATAACAGTATAGTGTAAATATCAGTTATATGTACTGGGAAACCACAAAATTTATGCTACTTGTTTTACTGCAATATTCATATTAGTGCAATGGTCTGGAATCAAACCCTCAGTGTTTCCAAGGTATGCCTATATAATTGAAGAAGTCGTTGTTAAGTACCATCGAGTTGGTTCTGACTCAAAACAACCCTGTATAGGGTTTCCAAGATTGTCCATTTTGTGTGAGAGCAGAAAGTCTCATGTTTCTCCCAAGGAGCTCCTGGTAGGCTTGAACCACTGACTTTGTGATTCACAGTCCAGAGCTTATCCTGTAGAGCCACCATGTTCCCCAAAAGGAAATGATTAAGCCTTGGTGGTTAAATGAAATGTTGGTGATGGAAACTCATCTAGTGAGTCCGAAGGAGAAAGACTCGGCGATCTGCTTCCATAAGGATTACACAGCCACGAAAGCCTATAACGGCAGTTCTAATCTGTCAAATGGGGTCCCTACAAGTCAGAACCAATTAACAACAACCAAGAGATGGAAAGTCTCAACAATTGAACAGATTCTTATTTTAACTGAGGTGATAGCTACATTAAACCATACATGTGATAAAGTAAGAGAACTATATACACAGTGTTCTGTTGTTAGATGCTTCTGAGTTGTTACCAACACAAAAGACAACTCTCTGTACAACAGAACAAAACATTGCCTGGTCCTGCAATATCTTCACAACCATTGTTAGGTCTGATACCATTATTCCAGCTACTATGTTGATCCATCTTGTTATTGGAGCCACAACAAATGCTCATGGAAGCAGTAGTCACGAAGTCAGACATATTGCACTGGTCAAATCTGCTGTAAAAGACCTTTTACCGTGTTAAAGAGCACTTTGAGGACTAAGGTGTACTTGAAGTAAGTCATGATATATTCAGTCACCTTACATACATGTGGTTTTGTTGTTTATGTTAAGTGCTGTTG
>NW_006408682.1:7500066-7501354 GCF_000296735.1 Chrysochloris asiatica
TACTTGAAGTAAGTCATGATATATTCAGTCACCTTACATACATGTGGTTTTGTTGTTTATGTTAAGTGCTGTTGAGTTGTTTCCAACTTATAGCCACCCTATATAAGGTTTTTGAGAAGTGGCTGGTGAGTTTGAACCTTCAATCTTGTGGTTCAAACCTACCTTGAAGTCCAGTGCTTATGCTATTGAAGATAAGCACTGGAAGGTAGACTGAAGAAACATCGATGCCTTTGAATCGTGGTGTTGCTTAAGACTACCATGGACTGTCAGAAGCACAAACAAATCTGTCTTAGTTAGAAATACAAATAGAATGCTCCTTAGAAGCACTGTCTCTCTTACTCTGGACATCTTATCAGAAGGGACCAGTTCCTAGAGAAGGACATCATGCTTGGAAAAGTGGCAAGTCAGCAAAAAACAAACAAACAAAATGAATCCCCCAATGAAATGAACCGACATAGTGGCTGCAACAATGTGTTCAAACATAACAATTGTGAGGATGGAGCAGGACCAGGCAGTACTTCCTTCTGTCATCCATAGTCAAACATGACTCCACAGCACCTAACAGCAATAACATGATGAAAAAATCTGAAGGACAGAGTTAATAGACAAGTTCATTCATATTACAAGAATGATCCTCATAGTCAGATAGCTTAAATAAATGCAGTATTTGTTATGTAAATGAACCAAAGATGGCCTCTGTATAATATGGACCCCAAGTTGTTTCTAGCTATCATAGAATTAAGAAAATATGATGCTTTCCATAGATACAAAAGCTGAATTGTTTCTCATCCTAAGAGAAACCTATGGAGATCTGATCATTTTATTTCTGTACTTATTTAATAATAATAATAATAAAAACAAACCTTTGTTCTTGAATAGCCATTCAGCTTTCCTTATATGGACAGAGTGGTACATATGAAGAGATTAACTATTGAATCTGGATTTTAATCTTAATTCTGCCACTAATTAGCCCTGTGGCTTTTTATAAAATAGTTCATTTTCCTGTGCCACAGGAAAATTAAGTACACCACAGGGTTACTGTGGAGATGAGTGAAATTAAATGAAATACTGTAAATCAAGTATTATGGGTTGAATCATATGAAATTGCTGATATTAACTGTTCTTTTATATTTTGGTCAAAATATGCACATTTGCCATTTCAACATTCTTCACTGGACATTAATGACAATTCAGTGACCTTCATTATGTTATTATGCCATCCACCCATCCCCATTATCCATTCCTAACCATCCTTGAAGGAGGAAAATAGCCATTTCAGATGGTTCAC
>NW_006408682.1:7502430-7504284 GCF_000296735.1 Chrysochloris asiatica
AAAAAAAAAAAAAAAAAAAAAGATATGCATTCCATAGCATGTATATCTTGAAAATATGCACTCCTGGAGTTTTAGGAAGGACTTTTGTGTAGGATGATTTTGTGTTCAATGCCTCCTAAAATACTTTAAGCAAAGATAGGTTCTGAATCCACAGATACCTTAAATCTCATTAAAGTTGCCTATTTCTATTGTTGTGTGTGCATTATTACTTATTACTGAATTTCAGAGTATTTTGGCAATTAAAACAGTGATTCTAAAGTGGTCACTGAATCGGTGTTTCCAGGAGAGACACCTTGCCACATACATTTTTGTTTTTTTTAATTTCAAGGCGATTCTGATGACAAACATGCCACATTTCCCCCCAAATTATACCCATAGTAGTTATTTGTGTTTCCACATAAGAGTAAACAGTAGAAGAAGTTATAAATAAAGCTCTTTGTCACAGTCTCACACCTGCACAGGATTCTTACCTTCAGGTGCTTTGTTTTCTTGACCACTGGCTTTGGAAAGCATTGTCACAATTTTATCGCTGTAGAGAATGCCCTTAATCGATAAAATGGTTTCCAGATTAAGTTTCGCATCCTTGTCTGCTGCAATCTCTGTAGTTAAATAAAAATAATTACATGCCAAGTAAATACAAGAAATAAAATGAACTCTATCAGTTCCATGGTGAGCTGGTGCGATATTGTGGGATAAGCACTAGACTGCAAGGCTGGTCTGAACCTCAAGACCAGTGGTTCAAACTCACCAGCCATGCCTTGTAAACCCTACGCAGGGTCACTATGGGTTGGAAGTGACTCAATGGCACTTAACAACAATAACTTGTTTAATAACCATTACGTGTGTGGCAGCTGTTGGGTGCTAAGAGCCCAGCCCAACTCCTAGCATCCCATGGGACAGAGCAGAACTGCCACAGGGACAGACCGTCACATCTTTCTCCCACAGAGTGACGGTGGGTTCAAACGATGACCTTTTGGTTAGCAGCTGAGCGCTTAACCATTGTGCCACCAGGAGTCCTCAGTTAGTACTCAATCACATAAATTCTTTCATGCTAATAATATTAATTATGCTGCTGCTAAATGTCATCGAGTTGGTTCTGACTCACAAGATAAGATATGAAAATACATTGGTGAAAATCAGCAAGACACGAAGCAATTCCATGAACACATGTGCATTTCAGACTGTACTTTTCCTGATCCTCAATATTTACTATCAACTTTTCTCCAAGACTCACAGGCTGGTTTCTTTTTCCAGAAATATAGACCTTTATTTAAATCTGGATTTGAATTCTAGCTCTACCATCTTTTTTCTTTATTCAGTGTTGTGAATGTTTTCAAATAATATTATTCAGCACTTACTATATTAGGTAGAATCCTGATGTGGTGCTGTGGGTTAATGCACAGGACTACAAAGTCAGTTTGAACTGTAAGGTTGGTGGTTCACGCTTACCAGCTGTTCCTAGGAAACTCTATACAGGGTCACTATGGGTCATAAATGACTCGATGGCACTTAACAACAACAACTAACTATATTAGGTACTAAGCATTTTATATGTGATCTTATTTAATGATCACTTAGCTCTGCGAGATAGGTACTATTACTATCCCCTTGTCACACATGGAAACCCCGAAACACAGAGAGATTATATAACTTGCTCAAGGTCACACACTAAGTAGAAGAGTTGAGACTCCAGGACCTGCACACAATTTACCATAACACCATAACACACAGTGCCTTTTGTTAAATGCTATTCGACGCAAGGAGGAGTGTGACTGTATCCAGCCAAAACACTCATTAAATAATGGTTTTCTATATGCTATTCTATGTGGTATTGCATTAGGCAAATGTGCTGCA
>NW_006408682.1:7504699-7512408 GCF_000296735.1 Chrysochloris asiatica
TGGCAACAGTAG
This sequence comes from Chrysochloris asiatica, assembly GCF_000296735.1. Taxonomy (NCBI): domain Eukaryota; kingdom Metazoa; phylum Chordata; class Mammalia; order Afrosoricida; family Chrysochloridae; genus Chrysochloris; species Chrysochloris asiatica. The sequence goes on from NW_006408682.1 coordinate 7,504,712, forward strand.
TGAGTTTGGCCCAGGATTGGGCAGTGTTTCATTCTACTGTGCATAAGGTCGCTATGGGTCGGTACCGACTCGATGGCACCTAATTACAACAAATGGGCTATTCCAAGGAGCTCAGGTAGTGTTTTGGGTACAAATTGGGCTGCTAATCTCAAGGTCAGCAGTTGGAAACTACCAGCTGTTTCATGGGAGAAAGAAGAGGCTTTCTGCTCCCATAAAGATTTACAGCTTCGGAAACCCTATGCAGGGTTGTTATGAGTTCTGACTTGGAACCGACTCCATGGCACACCACTACCATGTACTATTCCCAACTACCATGCCGATATACTCTCCTTCTGTATGTTCTCATAGTACTTCCTACTCTTCACTGGGCTAATTCTGGATTACTCTAGATCATACCAATTCCTCAGAGGGTCTAACAATCATTAGGATTGGCATGATAATTTGCTGAGTAAGTTAATACTGATCTGATGTTATTTGTATTGTTCATTTGCACAGCATTTGTTACTTTTAATTCTTGTTCAGCTGTTCATTTATTCTTAGAACAACATTATGACGTTGGTAGGAAACAAATTTTCATTTTCATTTCTCAAAGCAAATAAAATCAAACAAAGCCAAGGGACTCTTCTTAGGTCACCCAGATAATCTGTGGTAGAATTAATTAATTCTGATACTCTCTAAAGTGAACTTTCAGCTGCTTCTAAGACAATTCTAAATTTTGGATTTGCTATGTACTGCCAGCCTTGTTTTGGATTCTACATGCAGATATGGATTAAAGAGAACAGTTTTGCACACCACTGCATTGGAATGGAGTCTCAGTGTGGTGTTGTAGGATAAGCACTGGGATGCAAGGTTGGTTTGATCTGCAAGATTGGTGGTTCCAACTCACCGGTCGTTCCTCAAAAATCCTATACAGGGTTGCTATGAGTTGGAACCGACTCAATGACATTTAATAACAATCAATGGAATAGAATGTGGTATATCAGTATCTGTAAAGCACATCATCCCTCTGCCACCTCCCATTCCCCCACCCCCAATTCCTACATTGCTCATGGGTCTTTAAAGCAAATAAGACAGTAACAGAAATGGCAGTGGTCTTTGAGATCCATCCATTCATGGTGTAAATATAAAGGAATCCCATTCTGAGCTTACACAAAAATCTCAGCCAGGTCCTAGATGCTGTTGAAAATGGAAATTTCTATGCTGAGAACATTGTTGCATTAGATTATGAGTCCTATTGTGGCACGGTCGGACAAGCACTGAACTGCTAACCACAAGGTTGGCTGTTCAAATCCTCCAACTGCTCCTCGGAAACCTTAAACAGTATCACTATGAGTAAGAACCAATTCTATGGCACTTAAGAACAGCAACAACAGATTGTGATCGCTTTATACTAACATAGTGGAGAATGGAGTCATTAAGCATTTAATTTACTTCTGAGTGTGTTACTGGAGCTCAGGATTACAAAACAAAGCACAACTAGAAAACTGTCTATTACTACATTAATAATGCGAAATACAAGGAAGGTTTGTTAGAAAATCAGTTTACAGTACAGGTAGTCCCTGATTTAGGATGTATTTGAATTTGATGATCTACTATTCAAAACACTGTCACATAGATTTTGTTTTCTAAAGGAAATCAGGGACTTCTGTTGCTTGAAACATGGACCCAAACACTGCTTTGCTCAAGTGAGAGGCAGATTTAGGAAGCAGGGAGATCTTATCATGAAATATATAAAGAAAAGAATCATGCAGACAACTTTCACTAATTTTCTGACTAGAAATACCGTCTTCATACCCAGGAATAATCCAGGTGATCCAAAACTTTCACAAGAGAAATTATTACCACAACTAGAGAAATGTCAACATCATCCAATGCTTTTCATTCTTGGAGTATTTTTATGATTAGTGTATTTTTTTTAATGCATATGTGTATGTGTTAAACTATATCTGTGAGTTTATATGTAATTTTTCCAAGCCCAAAAGCCAAATACAGATCAAATTTTTAAGGATAAGCACAGGACTGCAAGGTCCATTTGAACCATACGGTCAGTGGTTCAAACACACCAGTTGCTTCTCATAAGCCCTAAACAGGGTAACTATGAGTCAGAACCAACCCCAAAACACTTAACAACAACAGCAGCAAAATGAGATAACAATGGGGAACAAAAAGGGTTTGACTTACGTCAGAACTAAAACCCCAAAAAAGGGAATTTGATTTATATCAGAACCGACTTAGATTGAGTCATCAAAATGAAACCCCATCACAGGTCAGGAACTATGGGTAGTTGTTTATGGAAATATAATTTTAACATGTTGTCATATAAATAATGACGAGGAAAGTCAGAAAGTAAAACCATGGACCTCAGCTGTGAAATATAATAACTTTTCAATGTTGATCCAAGCTTTTTAATAACTCCTGAAAAACTGTTCTGCATTACATTCTCTCTATATAAATGAAGGCAGTAGAACACTGAGCCAAATTAATCCTTAAAAAAAAAAAAAAAAAGGAATCTATATAAATTTAGAACACTTAAAATTGCATACAATGTTTTGCATATTTTTTCAAGTGTTCCTCAAAACCAGGGAAGACAGCTGATGTGAAGTATATACAAAATCCTAAGACAAATTCTGCCACCATCTTTCAGTTTGCTGTACTGCAATGGTCTCTGGTAGCGTAGTGGTTGTAAATCGGACTGCTAATCACAAGGTCAGCAGTTCGAAACTACCAGCTGTTCCATGGGAATAAGATGAGGCTTTCTGCTCCCATAAAGATTTACAGCCTCGGAAACCCTATGCAGGGTCGCTATGTGTTGGAATGAACTCCACGGCACACTATCACCACCATCATGATGCTAGAAGCTATAACATCAGTATTTCAGATACCAACAGAACCATCTATGGTGGACAGGGTTCAGTGGGGCTTCCAGATAAGGACAGACTAGGAAGAGAGAGCCCTGGTGATCTACTTCCAAAAAAATCAGCCAATGAAAACTTTGTGAATCCCACAGGACATTATTAGACATGCCATCTGGAGGGATAGATAGTAACAGGCAGATACCATATTTGGTGAAGTAGAGAGCCCACAAGCCTGACAGAGACTCTCAGGGAGATGTATTGGCCGCAATAGTGGACTCAAAATGCCAGAGACACTGTGGATGACTCTCTAAGTCTCATTATATAAATAAAATGAAAATATTTATATGGAGTTCCTAATTGTTGTTGTTGTTAAGTGCCATTGAGTTGGTTCCAACCCATGGCGACCCTGTGTAGGGCTTCTGAGGAGCAGCTGGTGAGCTTGAATGGCTGGCCTTGCAGTTCAAACTGACTTTGCAGTCCAGCGCATTAACTCAGAGCACCACTCCAGGACTCAAAGTTCCTAGTACACACTCTAATATAAAGCTTATGTAAACTATCAGCTAACTCCTCTCTTACCCATAGCACTTAGAAGGGGTTACTATTTCAGTTTTCATTTCATTCCATTTTTATTTATCTGAATTAGGCAATGTTTCATTTTGTTGTGCGTAATGTTGCCATGCGTCATTGTCAAGCTGATGGCAGCTGGCTGACTCTTCCTAAGGCAAAATGAGTCTTTCTCTTTTGGGATGCAGCACAGCAAAAGTGATACTGGGGTTCGAATCTTCATCTGTCACTAACTAGTTGTGTAGCATTCAGCAAGCTTATGACTTTATTTAACTTATGAGGGGGCTTCAGAAAGTTCCTGGAAAAGTAGAATTAAAGCATAATGGAATTTTTTTCATGAGTTTTTTTTTTTTTAAAACCTCCTTGTATCCCAGTCTTGGTTTTCTCATATGTAAGACTGGGGTGAAAAACTCCTCTCTTACCCATAGCATTTGGAAGGGGTACGTATTTCAGTTTTTAATATCATTCCATTTTTATTTATCTTGTAATATGTGTCCTCCTTTCTAGACTAGGTACCTTCCTGGGAAAGACCGCCCTGACAGCGTGTAGGCTGGTACTAAGCAGGTGCTATTTAAATATCAGTGAACACGTGATGGGTGATCAAGAGAGAGCAAAACTGCTTTTCATACATACAGTTTCTTCTAATTGACCATAGGTCCATTTTCCTTCTCACAATGATGTCATATTGTTGGTAGAGGTCATATCACCACTTTACAAGTGAAAATGTTAAAGACCAAAAGCAGTTCCATTTGGAAGAACTCATGAAAGTCTTGGGTACAGTCCTTGATCTCCTTACTCTGAAAGTGAGCTAATTTTTGATTGGCTATAAATTTTATATATTCATAATTTCAGCTTTTATGAGTGATTAAAATCTAACCCTAGTTGCAACAAGTATCTCTGATACAGAATGGTTGTGGTGCTGTGTCAAGGGGCTTAGAACATGGGCTTTGGAGTGAGAGAGACATGGGTTTATATCCTGCCTTCTCCACTCACTCACTAAGAGCACTTCACAGGAGAATTACCTCTCTGATTCTCAATATACTAATACAGAAAATGGAGATTATTTATCCCATAGTAAGAACTAAATGGAATCATGCATTTCAAGGGTTTTCCATGGTGTTTACCCTTGCCATTAAGTTGATTGTTGTTGTTGTTAGGTGCCATCAAGTCAGTACCAACCCATAGCGACCTTATGCACAGCAGAATGAAACACTGCCCAATCCTGGGCCAACCTCACTATGTTGCCACGCTTGAGACCTTCGATGTTGCCACTTGGTCAATCCATCTCTTTGGGGGTCTTCCTCTTTTTCTCTGACCCTCCACCTTACCAAACATGATGATTCTTTATTAATGACCCTACAGGACAGAATAGAATTGCCCCATAGGTTTTCCAAAGCTGTAAATCTTTACAGAAGCAAACTGCCACAACATTTTTCTGCAGAGCAGCTGATGGTTTCGAAATGCCAACATTTTCTTTACAGAGCATTTTAACCACTGTGCCACCAACACGCCTTATCATAGTGTTCAGGAGCTATTATGTTACTGTTTTCGTTAGGCAAAGTGTACTGGGATGCTAAAGAAAAAGTGAATTAAGAGTGTTACTTGATAAATCAGAGAAAGAGATGCTAGCTTTTACTGTTTTCACAACTAATAATCTACTTTGGCTGTGTCTTTAAAACTAAAAGTAAACAATCTATGCAGAAAAGTCCTTTTATGCTATTTTAACTTGCTGGGGGCTGGGAGGACAGGGATTAGAAAGAAGAAAGGGAAGTGGCAACCTAAAAACCAAAACCCCCTGCCATCGAGTTGATTCTGACTCATAGTGACCCTGAATAGGGCTTCCAGGTTGTAAATGTTGATGCATAACCCACTATGCCCGAGGAGACAAAAATCTCCCTATAATTTCAGTAGTTGTGGGAAACAATAATTCCCCTACGGTCTTTGCAGTTCACCAAGGTCCTATAGTCATGTAAAAGGAACTGTATGTATTGAGATCAAGTTCAGGTTAAGTGAAGCAAACAAGAGAAGTGCAGAAACGGATCTCTCCATCCTATAGTCTTGTTTGCTCCCCAGTTATAAAGTTACCCACCTATTCTAGATAGAAATGGGGAAGGCAGAGGAGAAGAGAAAATGGGAGAAGAGGCTCAAGTTCCCTTTGAGGCAGTCCCAAATTTTATTTGGTACTAAATTTGTGCAAATACTTTCTTCTGAGCCCTGAAACATACATTGAATTTGTTCACCATATCAGTATAATTCAACTAAAGTTCAATAACTGGAGAAACTTATTCAAACTGCTATTGATGGTATTTTTATGATTTAAATGTCAGCGAAAACTATATCACGAGAAACACAGCCTTATTTATAATCCCATTATTATTAAAATACAACTTGTAGCTGATACCAATATGTGTCAGTGGCCAGGGACCCTTCTGGTACCTAGGAAGAAATGTGTATGGTGTGAACATATTCACTGTTTCTGCTTCCACTGTCTAGGAAGAGGCTGCCTCATAACTAAACTGAGAAAAGCTGCAGACTTCTAAGTGAGGTGTAATTTCAAAAATATGTGCAATTTCTAAACTCAGATTACTTCTGAAACACTGTTTATGTCCACTCCTGAAGGAATTACAAAAGCCAGATAGATGTAAGGGCCATCTGTCACCCTCAGTGCTTCTGTTATTCTACACATTGGGAGTCACAACTTCTAAATAAACTAAAGAGAAAAGGGTGCAGAAAATTGACCACCTCAGAAAACTTCAGCAGTTCAGAGTTAACTGAAGTTCTGGTTAATAAAGTTTTTGTGTACTACTAAACTAGGAAGAAATGGTGTAAACTTAAAACTTTTTCTGGTCTATTTCTTAACCATGTAGTGCTAATGGCATTGTGAGATAAATGCTGGACTGCTAACCACAAGTTCACCAGTTCAAACTCACCAGCAGCTTTGTGGGAAAAAGACGAGGTATTCTGCTCCTGTAAAGATTTAGCCTTGAACACCCTATAGACGGTTTCTATGGGTCAAGATGGCCAGGCTTTGTCTCTCGTACTTTGCACATGTTATCAGGAGGGACCAGTTCCTGGAGAAAGGTATCATGCTTGATAAAGTGGAGGGTCAGAGAAAATGAGGAAGACCCCCAATGAGATGGACTGGCACCTTAGCAGCAGCAATGGGCTCAGGTGTAACAACCACTGTGAGGTTGCCGCAGGACCAGGCAGTATTTTCTTTAGTTGGGCATAGGGTTCATATGAGTTGGTACCGACTGATGGCACCTAACAACAACAACATGAATCAGAAATGACTCGACAGCACTTAACAATGACAACACTTATTCTATCGGATTCAGAGGACATAATGTGTATATGGTACAGTAGCTGCACAGTGGGATCACACATAGCAATGATTGTGAGGATGGTGCAGGGTCGGTCGGCCAGTGTTTTGTTCTGTTGGAACCAACTTAACGGAACTTAACAACCATCAATAAATATGAAGTCCTGGTGTGGCACTGTGGGTTAATGTACTGGACTGCAATGTCAGTTTGAACTGCAAGGTTGGTGGTTCAAACTCACCAACTGCTCCTCAGAAATCCTATACAGGGTTGTTATGGGTTGGAACCGACTTAACGGCACTTAACAGCAACAACATCAATAATGTGACTATACATTTGCATAGACTAGTAACTTTTTTGTAAAGATGTATGTGCAAATTCATATATAACCACAGTTAGATAAAGCCATAACTAAAGTTATAAATTTCAGGAATATAGTAAGCTTTATCCTTATCAGGGAGTAGTTTTGGTCCTGAGAGTCTTATAGCAAATTGTTTTGCAAGAACCTCTTTCACTTGAAAGTACTGTTTTTTTGTGGGTTTTTTTTTTTTTTCAATGTTTTATTGTGAAGTATGTGATAGTTTACATGGGAGAACATTAGCTTTACATTCATCCTATCATCCTATTGTATATCGTTTCACTGCCATGCTTACACTCTCCTCCATGCATCATCAACCAACCAAAGAGTATACCCTACAAGTTGGCCCCACCCCACCCCGGTTGTCAGTACACAGCCCCTCTCCCTCTCTGGGTCTAAAGTCCCCAGCCACTCCATCTCTGGCATCACTGCTTCTCTGGGTAGGGTCCCGATCTCCACTCTTCTCCCTTGATGGTCCCAGGAACCTCCACTCCTACATTGCAAAGTCAATCACTCCCCTCCTTGCTACAAAACGTCTACCTTTACATTTCCAACTTTCACAATCAGTACTGATAACAATTATTCACTATTGTATCACAA